>NC_092777.1:42131603-42434633 GCF_047496795.1 Chiloscyllium punctatum | reverse complement strand
GCTGTAGGCCTCTTTTCAACTAGTGCCACAATGTTGAAAGCATCTCCCTAGAGATTAGGAAAGGCAAGTGATATTATTCTTCATAGATTTTGTTCTGCTCCATTTCATAGTGTAACACCTTGTCCTGCAAGGGAGAGGATATAATGTCAGTGGTTGTGTAGAACTGTATTTTGTCATAAGCCCTTCTTCAGGAACACTGCCCAAAACATTGATTTTCCTTCTCCTTTGATGCTGCCTGACCTGCTGTGCTTTTCCAGCAACACATTTTTAAGCTCTGATCCCCAGCATCTGCAGTCCTCACTTTCTCCTGTATTTTGTCATGTCAGCCATAATTGAATTACTGGAAATATGTGAAAGCAATGAGGGATGAGTATGTGTGGTAAGCTTATACAGGTGAGACAGAATATCTAGGTGTTAGTCTTGAATTCTGAACGTCAGGGTATTGCTGGGTAAATGATGGGAGTGTGTGGTTTGAGCGACGTGAAATGGTGATGGGGAGGGAAGAAGATGCATTCATTGATATGAAGGCATTGCTGCTGCGTTTGGGTGCCACCTCCTGAAACTGATATTGCTGGCCAGCTGTTCCCACTTAATTCTGTGGATGATTCCTAGCTGTCTATGCAACCTGTGGGAAATCATGTCTCACTAACTTGTTTGAAGTAACAAAGAAGATTGATGAGGGCAGAACGGTAGATGTGATCTATATGGACTTCAGTAAGGTGTTTGACAAGGTTCCCCATGCGATACTGATTAAATCTCATGGAATACAGGGAGAACTAGCCATTTGGATACAGAACTGGCTCAAAGGTAGAAGTCAGAGGGTGGTGGTGGAGGGTTGTTTTTCAGCCTGGAGACCTGTGACCAGTGGAGTGCCACAAGGATCGGAGCTGGGCCCTCTACTTTGTGTCATTTACATAAATGATTTGGATGGGAGCATAAGAGGTTTGATTAGTACGTTTGCAGATAACATCAAAATTGGAGGTGTGGTGGACAGCGAAGAAGGTTACCTCAGATTACAACAAGACCTTGATCAAATGGGCCAATGGGCTAAGGAGTGGCAGATGGAGTTTAATTTAGATAAATGCGAGGTGCTGCATTTTGGGAAAGCAAATCTTAGCAGGACTTATACACTTAATGGTAAGGTCCGAAGGAGTGTTGCTGAACAAAGAGACCTTGGAGTGCAGGTTCATAGCTCCTTGAAAGTGGAGTCGCAGTTAGATAGGATAGTGAGGAAGGTGTTTGGTATGCTTTCCTTTATTGGTCAGAGTATTGAGTACAGGAGTTGGGAGGTCATGTTGCGGCTGTACAGGACATTGCTTAGGCCACAGTTGGAATATTGCATGCAATTCTGGTCTCCTTCCTATTGGAGATATGTTGTGAAACTTGAAAGGGATCAGAAAAGATGAACAAGGATGTTGCAAGGGTTGGAGGATTTGAGCTATAGGGAGAGGCTGAACAGGTTGGGGCTGTTTTCACTGGAGTGTCAGAGGCTAAGGAGCGATCTTATCGAGGTTTACAAAATTATGAGGGGCTTGGTTAGGATAAATAGGTAAAGTCTTTTCCCTGGGGTCGGGGAGTCCAGAACTAAAGGGCATAGCTTTAGGGTGAGAGGAGAAAGATATAAAAGAGACCTAAGGGGTAACTTTTTCACACAGAGGATGGTACATGTATGGAATGAGCTGCCAGAGGAAGTGTTGGAGTCTGGTACAGTTGCAACATTTAAAAGGCATTTGGATGGGTATATGAATAGGAAGGGTTTGGAGGGATATGGGCCGGGTGCTGGCAGGTAGGACTAGATTGGGTTGGGATATCTGGTCGGCATGGACGGGTTGGACCAAAGGCTCTGTTTCCATGCTTGTACATCTCTATGACTCGTAGCATTGTTTCTTTCACCTGCCAAGATTGGCTACAGCACAGAAGGTGCCCTTCACTCAGTTGTGTCCATACCAGGACTCCACAAAAGCAATTCGGATAGTGTCACCCCTTCACCCTTTGCCTGCATAAGTAATGCCTCCAACTTTGCACAAATCCTTCTGACTTGCTTTATTTGCCCTCGTGTTTACAAGAATTGTCATTGCAACAGTTTTTGTTTGCAGCTTTCCTTTAATACATAGCTGTTAGGAAAGGGCAGGCTGCTTGTATCATATATTCTGCAACAAAACTGTGTGGACCTTCTGTTTTTTTGTAAATATTTTTATGGAGAAAAAAGATTTGTAATTTTTTACAAAATTACAACATCACTGCAAAATAGTATAGCAACCTTGTAACATAATGACAATAACAGAAAACAAACTACTACTGTACTCCACAAACCACTGAGGAGAGAAAGAAAAAAACTGCAAAAACTACAATTCAATAAATAACTACAAAAAATTAAATTAAACCAAGGTAAATTAAGTTATATTCAGCTAAGTTACTGCACTCAGTGCAATCTCACCAAAGTTCCCACCACTGGGAGCGTTAGTAAGCAAACCCGTATTTGTTCAGATTCTTTCCCCCCAGAGGTCCCTTGACCGCCAGACACAGTCCTCATGACTATACAAAGGCCCTGACTGATATAGCCAACAAGTTTGCATCTATATAATTCAGAAAGGGCCGTCCTGTTATAAAGCAGTTCCATTTTCTGGTGCACCACACTCGTAAGGAGGTCTGGGGCATGTGCTCCATAACTACTCTACGCTGGCCCGACAGCCCCGGAGCACTCTCCTCTCCCTATCCGACTTATAGGGACTAATTATCAATGTAGTCTTTTTCTGTATAATGTCCCGAACCTGAAAGTAACCAATGAGGTCCTTCCTAGATAGTTCATATTTCTGATGCAGCTGCTTGAAAGACATTATGACCTCCCCGTCAAATAAATCTCCCAAACGGGAGACTCCTCTAGACTCTCAGAGCTTAAAGCCAGAGTCCATCGACCCTGGTCAGAATCCTAACATTCCTACTATGGGAGTGAAAGGGGAAGTCTTTTGTAAGTTGCCTTCACCTTGCCGCATCATTCTCTATACTTTAACCGTGTTAAAGACAATCGGGTTTCTGCAATGGTCCATAACAATCCTCACCTTGTCATAAACAACAAATGGATGAGGGGGCATTTTGCCTGGATGCCTCAATGTCCAACCAAATTGACCGCGGGTCCTGGCAGGCCCAGTCAGCCACATAGGATCGTAAGCAACTCTATTGATATTACTTGAAATCCAGGAAATCCAAACCTCCCATCCTCTGCAGAAGCAGCAATTAGTCCAGCTAAATAAGAGGCTACCTATGGTGCCAGATGAAAGATCCAACCATCAGCAAAGGGAGCATTCGCATGGGATATACTTAGTGAGGAAGTAAAATTCATTTTGACCAGAGGTATTCTACCCAACCAAGATATCGGAAGATCCTCCCAGCACTGAAGATCTTGCCTTATCTTCTCTAGCAACTGCACAAAATTAGCTTTATATTCAGAGGAACCTCGATTATCCGAACGAGATGGGCAGGCACTATTTCATTCAGATAATTGATTAATCGGTTAATCGATTCAATGCCTTTCCTCTGGGCCTGGGAGTTTTCTATTAAGGCTGCTCCTTGTTCAGGAGACTAGCAGCAGCACACTGTGCGCAATCCCTCGCCACCCCCATCACCCACTGCCCAGCCCCCAAACCCCGTCCAACACAGCTCCCCCTCCAACACCGCCCGCCTGCCCCCCAAACCCTGTCCAACTCCGACCCAAACACCGGCCCCCACCCGCTACATGGTCCGCCTCCAACAATGCCCCCCCCCCCCACCGTCCGCCCTCCACCACCTGCCCCACCCTGAGCCCCCCTGTGCAAACCCCGTCTGGCCCCCACCCCCTTCCACCTCCTCTCCGGGGCAACCAGACTGGATACCAACAACAAGACTGCTGCTGCTACTGCCTTTTGGTGAGGTGGGGGAGGGGTGGGAAATGTGCTGAGTCTCCAACTAGCGTGCGTGCGCACACAGACACACACACACACACACCTTTTTACTGCAGCTATGTGACAGGTTCCACTTCTGCCCTGTATAGGACAACCTTCGAGAGAATATCTAGAGAAGAGGGGTTAAGGGTACACGCCTGTGTAGAACTCCAGGGAAAGAGAGAGGGGGGTGAGAGGTCAGTCATTTAGAGATGGTGCCTGCGCTCCCATCAGTCCAAGACTGTTCTCAGCAGCACTTTTCATCACTGTAAAAAAAAGACGTGATCAGTTTTGGACACACACTTTTGATGTAACGTTTCTGTCGGGACCTCGAGGTCTCCTTCGGATAATCTGATTCTCGGGTCGTTGGAATTCGGATAATTGCGGCTCCTCTGTAATTGATTGAAGGCTGGGGTGATAACAATGCCTAAATGCAGGAAACCTCCCTGTGACCACCTGAAAGAGCAGCAGGTTCCATCTCCAAGATCAGATATTCTAGTAAGACGCCCCACAGGCATGCCTCTGACTTCATAAAATTAATTTTATACCTTGAGAACAAACCAAATAGATTAATCACTTGTATTAAATGTTATCAGATCAGTTAGAAAGAGAAGAACATCATCCGTATGGAGGGTGACCTTATGCCTGCCTGACCCTACCTCTGGGGCGATTATGTTAAGACCCCTCCAGATGAACTCTGCCAGTGGCTCAATCACCAATGTAAATAATAGTGGTGCAGAGGGCACCCCTGTCCGCTGCCTCTGCTGATACGAAAATTATCCAACCTTAAACCATTACTGAGAACCTCTGCTTTTGGGTCACCATGTAACACTACTACCCACTTGGCAAACACCCCTCCAAGAACAAACCACTCCAGTACATAAAAGAGGTACGGCCACTCCACCCAGTCAAACGCTTTCTCTGCATCCAAGGAGACTACCAAGCCCGGAATCGAACCTTGCTGGCATACCTGGACCATGTTTAATACTCTTCTAATATTATTAGTAGACCTACAACCCTTAATACAATCTGTCTGGTCCTCCTTTACAATGAAAGACAAAACCCTCTCCAACCTTAATGACAGCATTTTCAACAGAATTTTAAAATCCACGTTCAGTAACGATGTGGCCTGTACGAAATGCAATCTTCTGGGGCTTTCCCTTTCTTAAGAATAAGAAAAATATTTGCTTCTTTCAGAGAGAATGGGAGGCAGTCTTTGATTGTATGAGTAGTTGTACATATCCGACAATGGCCTGGCCAGCAAGTCTATAAACTCCTTATAAAACTTACTTTGAAACCATCTAGTCAGGCGCTTTACCACTCTTGAGCTGCTTCACTGCCTGCTGTATTTCCTGGATTGTCAGGGTGCATTCAGAAAGGACGCCTGCTCTGAAGTTCCACCTGGAAGGTCCAGGGTCTTAAAAAAGGATTTCATCTTCATCAATCTGCCCTTACAGCACTCCAACCAGTACAGCTCAGAGTAGAACTTCCTAAATGCTACATTAATCTTTTTGGCATTGCAAGTAAGAGTACTAGCACTCTCTCTAATGGATGTGATGGATTGGGGGCATTCTTCTTTCTGGCCAGGTATACTAGATATCTACCTGGTTTGTCACCATTCCCAACTAACTTCTGTTTCGCGAAAGAGATTTCCCTCTTTGCTGTCTGGGTGAGCACAGCATTCAAAGTAGCCCTGAGGGCTGTAATCCGCTGCAATTTGGTTACAGGTAAAAGTACACTAACTCAGCTGCCTTCAGGCGAGCCTTGAGCAAATGCTGCTGCTCTCCCCTCTGTCACTTCCGTGTCGCCGAGTAAGAAATAATTAAAGCATAGGCTTTGGCAGTCTCCCACAGCACCGATGGATTACTGTCCATAACCAAATTAATGTCCCAAAAGATTTTAAATTCCCATGAAAAATACTCTAGAAACTTGCTATCTTTCAAGAGGAAAGGGTCCATGCGCCAGTGCCGAGAGGCTATCCCGTTACCACTGGCGTTGACCACCATGTACGCTGCCACATAGAGACATAGAGATGTACAGCATGGAAACAGATCCTTCGGTCCAACCTGTCCATGCTGACCAGAAATTCCAACCCAATGTAGTCCCACCTGCCAGCACCCAGCCCATATCCCTCCAAACCCTTCCTATTCATATACCCATCCAAATGCCTCTTAAATGTTGCAATTGTACCAGCCTCCACCACATCCTCTGGCAGCTCATTCCATACATGTACCACCCTCTGCGTGAAAAAGTTGCCCCTTAGGTCTCTTTTATATCTTTCCCCTCTCACCCTAAACCTATGCCCTCTAGTTCTGGACTCCCCGCCCCAGGGAAAAGACTTTGTCTATTTATCCTATCTATGCCCCTCATAATTTTGTAAACCGCTGTACGGTCACCCCTTAGCCTCCGACGCTCCAGGAAAAACAGCCCCAGCCTGTTCAGCCTCTCCCTATAGCTCAGATCCTCCAACCCTGGCACTAGCCTTGTAAATATTTTCTGAACCCTTTCAAGTTTCACAACATCTTTCCGATAGGAGGGAGACCAGAATTGCATGCAGTATTCCAACTGTGGCCTAACCAATGTCCTGTACAGCCGCAACATGACCTCCCAACTCCTGTACTCAATACTCT
Source organism: Chiloscyllium punctatum (assembly GCF_047496795.1). Lineage (NCBI taxonomy): Eukaryota > Metazoa > Chordata > Chondrichthyes > Orectolobiformes > Hemiscylliidae > Chiloscyllium > Chiloscyllium punctatum. The sequence goes on along the minus strand of NC_092777.1, from coordinate 42,428,086 downwards.
GACCAATAAAGGAAAGCATACCAAACGCTTTCTACCTGCGACTCCACTTTCAAGGAGCTATGAACCTGCGCTCCAAGGTCTCCTTGTTCAGCAACACTCCCTAGGACCTTACCATGAAGTGTATAAGTCCTGCTAAGATTTGCTTTCCCAAAATGCAGCACCTCGCATTTATCTGAATTAAACTCCATCTGCCACTCCTCAGCCCATTGGCCCATCTGGTCCAGATCCTGTTGTAATCTGAGGTAATCCTCTTCGCTGTCCATTACATCTCCAATTTTGGTGTCATCTGCAAACTTATTAACTGTACCTCTTGTGCTTGCACCCAAATCATTTATGTGAATGACAAAAAGTAGAGGGCCCAGCACCGATCCTTGTGGCACTCCACTGGTCACAGGCCTCCAGTCTGAAAAACAACCCTCCACCACCACCCTCTGTCTTCTACCTTTGAGCCAGTTCTGTATCCAAGTGGCTAGTTCTCCCTGTACTCCATGAGATCTAACCTTGCTAATCAGTTTCCCATGGGGAACCATGTCGAATGCCTTACTGAAGTCCATATAAATCACATCTATTGCTCTGCCCTCATCAATCCTTTGCTACTTTCTCAAAAAACTCAATCAAGTTTGTGAGACATGATTTCCCACACACAAAGCCATGTTGACTATCCCGAATCAGTCCTTGCCTTTCCAAATACATGTACATCCTGTCTATGTTCCCTATTCTGCAAAACAGCACCGAATTCAAAAAGGTTGATGGGACTAAAAACATGTCAATTCTAGTATAGCACTTATGTGGATTAGAGAAAAAAATGAAATCCCTACATTTGGGGTGAAGACACCGCCACACATCCACCAACCTCAGCTTCTTGTTCAGGTCCACCAACTGCCTGGGTTGCAGGGACATACCCACAAAAACCCCTAAACATCCTGTCCACATCGGGGTCAGTAAGATGATTAAAGTCTCACCTTATAATTGTATGATGCGCCCCAAGGGCCATCAACCTGGAAAGCACATCTGTTAAAAATCCCATATTCCTCTCTGTGTACTAAAGTTTTAAGAATCGTAAACTGCCCATATTCATCCTTAATTTGGTCTAACAGTTGAAATGGTAGGTTCTTCTGGATGAGTATAGCAACTCCTCTACTTTTCGAATTAAAGGATGAGAAAAACACTTGTCAGAACCCTCCCTGCTGCAACCTCAAGTGCTTGTTATCAGTTAAATGTGCTTTTTGCAGCAAGGCTACATCAACCCTCCTTTCTAAGGCCTGAAAGTATCCTTTTTCTCTTAATTGGTGAATGACTCCCCTTAACTTTCCAGGTGCACCGTTTAAACAAATGGCTAGCCACAGCCATCCAAAACACTCTGTGACCACCACCCCCCCCCCCCCCCAAGGAGGACGAACCCCATTCATAGCACACCAAGTGAAAGCAGTAAACAAAAACAAAGTAAACAATATTATCCATATTATTCAAGTCAGCCAGTCTATTTTTAAAGCATCCAGGAAGTCCTTTGCCTTTTCTGGTGAGTCAAAACGTAATGTTGCCAGACATCTTACAGAATATTGGATATTCAAGTCCCTCAGCAGCCTTTTTACCTCATCAAAAGCCTTCATCTTGTAAACCACGACTGCAGAAAAGTCTTGGAAAAGCATAATTCATGAGTCTTTGTATATCAGAGCCTGTGGATCCTTCCCCAGTGGTCTAGCAGCTTCCAGCATCATTTGCTTACCTCTATAGTACTGGAGTCGCACTAGGACTTGGTGGGGGTGCTGGTCTGATCCAGGCCAGCGCGCTGCGACCCGGTGGGTCCACTCGACCTGCACCCGGCCTGCCACGACTTCCAGCTTCAAAAGCTGTGGGAGCCATTGCTCCAAGAAGCTGATGAGCTGGCCTTCCTCCTCCCATTCCGGAAGGCCCACCAGACAGATGTTCTTCCAATGGCCTCTATTTTTGAGGTTATCAACCTGCTCCTCCAAGGCCCGTACACCATTCCAGGGCCTTGACCCGACCCGCCAAGGATTCCGCCGCAGTTTCAGAGGCTGTGGCCCATTGCTCCACCTCCATGAAACACTGCCCAAGACGCTGGATCTCTTGATCATGCTTCTGCAGTATGACTGAGATTGGTTCAAGCCTGGCCAGGGTATCCTCCTTCGCTGAATCAATCTTCTCTCGGAGTTTCACAAACTCCAAGACCAGGCTCTGCTTCACAGATCGCAGAGGCTGAAGCGGCAGCTACAGGCGTGTTGTCTGGGTTCTGGTGCTGAGCTCAGCAGGGCAGACCTATTGTGTCGCTGCCATCTTGAATCCATCAACCCCCCCCCCCCCCCCCCCCCCCACCACCAGACATCCTGCTGTTTAATCACACTGGTAGGATTAAGCAGCACTGGAGACACTGGAAATAGAACAAAAATTGTTCAGGTGAAGTGAGTAGATGAATTTTGTGCCCTATCCTCCTCAATCTGAACAGATATTGGCATACTCAAAATACCCAGGGCATCAATGTGGACTTCAACAGTTTCCTCATTTCCCCTTCCCCCACCTCACCCTAGTTCTAAACTTCCAGCTCAGTAACTGTCCCCATGACATGTCCAGACTTGTCCTACCTGCCTATCTCCTTTTCCACCTATCCACTCCACCCTCTCCTCCTTGACCTATCACCTTCATCCCCTCCCCCACTCACCCATTGTACTCTATGCTACTTTCTCCCCACCTCCACCCTCCTCTAGCTTATCTCTCCACGCTTCAGGCTCACTGCCTTTATTCCTGATGAAGGGCTTTTGCCCAAATTGTCGATTTTGAAGCTACTTGGATGCTGCCTGAACTGCTATGCTCTTCCAGCACCACTAATCCAGAATTCAGCCACTCAAGCCTACACTGCCATTCTAGATCATGGTTGATCTTGGAAACTAAGCCACTGATTTTTGTTTTCTTCCTTTGTTGAACAATAATGTTTTTGAAACAAAGAAAAACAGAAATTGCTGGAGAAACTCAGCAGGTCTGGTGGCATCTACATCGAAAAAACATTTAACATTTCAAGTGTCACTGGACTTGAGACATTAACTCTGTCTCTTCACATGTGCTGCTATACTGCTGAATTCCACAGCAAATTCTGTTTTTGTTTGTTTCAGATCTATATCATCTGCAGTTCTTTGTTTTATAATAATATGTTTGAAAAGTGTTATACTGATAAGGGTTGTAAAAGATGATCATAAAACCTATGCTTTACATATGTTTCTAAATGTGACTGTATTGCTTTGAAAACAAAATCTTAGATCAACAGGCTTTTTTTTGCATTAAAGTGGCAATTTCATGTGCATTAATGTAAGACGACCTAAAAGCAGACTGCTGCAGAAATAAATATGTGGCGTAATTATAATCTATTTTAGAATATTTTCTCAGAATTTATGCAATGAAAACCAATTGCATCATCTTTGTTTCATTTATTAGTGACCCCAATGAAATTAAGCGGACAGTGTCTCATCTCTCATGGCATCCAGATCAAGGGCGAAAACTGGCAATTTCTTATTGTTGTCTGGAGTTTCAAAGAGCTGCTGACAATATGAGTTATGAATCATACATCTGGGACATGGGTAATTCATAATAATGTATTGTAGAATGGTCATTAGTCTTTTTTTCTTCGAACTTAATTAAAGAACTTTTGGAATATTATTCACTAAGCTATACAGAGAAATCGAGAGAGCAAGTTTTAAACACTGACAAATGAATGCGTACACTGAATAACGTCATTTAAAACATAATGTCTCATTAGCATTACAATTCAAGTAGATCTCACCAAGTGGTTACAAATTTATTGTGCTAGTTACTTGAATCAAGAAACCCACAATTGACCTGAATTTTGAGAGATGCCAGTCAACATGTACACTAAATTGGAAGTTGAGATGAAATAATGAAAAGAATGGGGAAAAATGAATCCATTGAATCCTACAAAAGCAAAGTGTAATGTGCCCTACTAATAACACACTCCCTAAACACACAATCTTCTGTGGGTGAGTGAGAAAAACCAATGAACAATTTAAGCAAAACTCTACCAATGCAATTTTCTGATGAACATTGGGTAAGATTTCCAATCCAAAACTTGAAAAATTGCAGAAGGCACAAATGTGGAGAGGTTGAAAGCAGGCTATGTTCTTAATTTGCGTTGACATGGGCCATGCACAATTAAATTTGAATGGCTTGTCTCAGGTGTACTGCTACATGTCCTGCTAATGCTGAAATACAGCAATCATTTGGTCCATAAACTTGTGAAAACCAGTCTCTAATCATTTATCAACTTAGTCCTTTTCATCCTTCCTTCAGAAGTGCACAGGATAATATAACTGAAGAAATATTTCAGTATATTTTCAGAATTTTCTTCTGACTGTTGGCAAGAAACAAGATTCCATGTTCTGAATAACTTAATTGTTGATATCTTAATTATAAGCTATTTGCCTTAAAAGGCAAAATCCAACTTATAGCTTGCCTTTTGTTACTTATTTAGTGTTGTTTTCTGTAGTCTCTTATCTCAGTTGCTGGGCTGCCGTCCTTCTTGATTAACTTAAGAAAATTATCAGACATTTATGGCAATGTGAAATGATTGCACAGAGCCCGGTATTCCGTCACTGAGTCATCCTTTATTTACATGTACACAGTTCACTGCTGTGGCCAGCCAGCTCAGAGTCAGTCCCCCAAACTGAGGAGATTCTAAACACCCTGTTAATATTGGTCAGCCAGAGTTTCCTGATTAGCTTAGGTTAACCCCAACCAAGGATCTCATAATCAACAAGATCCACCTGGTTCCAATCACAACATCCTTCCCCTACTTAGTCCAGGGATGTAGGCCTGGTCTTTCTCTTGTACCTTTTCCAGCGATGTTTTCACCCCAGCTCTGGTTCCTCTGACTCGGAGTCGGACACACGCGGTGTGTACCAGACTATAGCCAGTCTCTTGCATCCAGAGCATCTTGGAAGAGTTTCCTCCTCCTCCTTCTAGCAGTAATGGTATCGAGGCTCCATCCATCTCAGACTCTACGGTTTCCTCAACACTAAATGGAGAGGAAGAACCTACAGTTTCTGACAGGCCTTCTGGCTGTTCTGAGGGGCCAGGTATGTTTTGCTCCTGCCCTGTTTGTGAGATAACAGGTTTCAGTTGAATCATATTCGTTCAGGACCACCTCACCTATTTGAACTTTGTATGTCAAAAGATCTGACCTTGCATCAACCTCACCTTGTACCCATACGGGGCCATTTCCATGGCTCTGGTGCCAAACCTTGTCCACCCAATTCAATTGTCTCTCTCGCTTAGAGGAGACACGTGACCCGCACTGGCATTCCTGTTACCGTTGCACAAACCACCCCCACTGTGGATTCTTCTCCCCATCAGCAATTTTGCTGGCGCTATTCCTGTTGTTGTGTGAGGGGTGGTTCTATAATGAACAGGAAATAGGATGGTTTGGCATCAATTGACACTGCAGGCCACTTCTTTAAGCCTGCCTTCAATGTTTGGACTGTTCTTCTGCCAGGCCATTGGACGATGGATGGTATGGCATTGTCCTTATGTGCCAAATGCCATTCAACTTTAGGAAATATTCAAATTCCCTGCTGGTAAATGACGTACCACTGTCAGTGACCAATAATTCTGGGAGTCTGTGTATCGTGAACGATGCTCACACCTTAATTGTCATCCCTGAGTTTACCACATAAACTTTAAGCAGGTCCAACCACTTTGAATGGGTATCCACAATGACTGGGAACATTGAGCCTGTGAAAGGACCGGCATTGTCGACATGTAACAAAGTCCAGGGTTTACCCAGCCATTCTCACAAATGTGGGTGCCTCTGGAAAAGTTAAGCCCCTTATAACCAAATATGCTGTAGGTCAGGTTGCAGTCAGAAGGATTACTCGTTGCTTTTCTTCTACCCCAAGTTATTTGCCTGGAAAAAATACCACATTTTTTCCATATACTGAGTCCAGTTTCCAACAGCAGGATCAAATGAGTGAAGCTTCCCAAATAAAGCCATGATGCCAGAAATGTTTACCCCAACTCCAAGATGACTGTTATGAGCAAACGTTCTTCGGGCACATACTGTTTTCTCCCGTCACCACTGAAATAACTGCACAGAGGCCAGTATCCTGTCACTAAGTCACCCCTTATTTACTCATGCACAGTACACTAGCTGTGACCAGCCAGCTCTAAGTTAACCCCCTAAACCAAGGATTTTAAATCCCCTGTTTATATTTTTTTCCTCACAAATGAACAAGATCAAAAGCAAAAACCCAGAGCACACACTGTCTTTGGGGGCAGCCAGCTCAGCGTCAGTCCCTGAACTGAGAAGATTCTAAATTCCCTGTTTTTTTTTATGTTTTTCTTTTTTTTCCCCTTTTTTTAAGTTCCTCTGTTTATATTGGTCAGTCAGGGATTCCTGATTTGGGTTGTTCACCTGAGCCAATCAAGGATCTCATAATCAATGAGGTCCACCTGGTTCACTACACAAACAGGGATCACTGCCTCAAAACCAGTGTGTAGGTTGTATTTGTGTAATAGTCATATCTGCAGTTCCTAGAATAAGCAGGAAATGTATCAAAAACATGACCATAGCTTGTCATACCAGGAATGTGGATCACAAACCTGTGAATTAATTAAAAAAAAACATGGTATGTGGGTGTCACAGGCCAGGCCAGCATTTGTAGCACATACCTATTTACTCTTGGGGAGGTAGTGAACTACCTTTTTGCACTTCTCACTTTGCAACCCAAGCCTGAATGTTGTCCTGATCTTGCTGCAAGTGGATACAGGCTTCTTCATTATATGAGAAGTCATTAATGGTGTTGAAGGTGAAACTCCAGTTAATTGTTTCAGTTTACTTTAAGCCAGTTGTGACAGTTTTTGGTATCTTTCCCCTTTCATCTTAATTTAGTTATATTTCATTCCCTGAAGAGCCTTCTCCAACAAACATGTCCTTGTCATCCTATAACTTGCCTTTGGTAGGTATGCAAGTGTGGCCTTGGATGAGAGGTTTTTTTTTCTTCTAGATGGAAATATCAGACCATTTATCCACATGGCATAATTCGAAATGGAAGTTATTATGCTTTATGCTGGTAGTAGAGTCAAAAACATTAGGGACATTTAAGTGATTGCTTGACAAGCACATGGACAGCAGTAGATTGATGGGTGTATATGTTAGGTTGATCTTAGATTAAGATAAATGTTCGGCACAGATTGTGGGTCGAAGGGCCTGCACTGTTCTATGTAATTGATATGTGGCTTGTCTAAAAATGTATGGTTTAATTATAATTCTGTGATGCAGTAATTATGTTACAGGAATCCATATTTAATCCAATTTTTGTTCTGCAGAAAATACAAGTAAGCATGAAATGGTAATAAAGCCAGTATCTCCTCTTCTGTGTCTGGAGTACAACCCAAAAGATTCTCACATTCTGGCTGGAGGCTGTTACAATGGACAAATGGGTCAGTAAGTGAATACCACAATCTCAGTGTGTCAATGCTTGCAATATTCAGCAATGTTCCAATTTTGATTAACTTCCAAGTTCTAGAAATTACACAATTCACAGTTTTTGGAACAGGAATTTCTATACTAATCTAGGAATTTATCAAAATGCTTTTGGCACTACTTTGTATGAGCTGTATTTTGAAAATAAAAGGGCTAGTTGTCGTTGAGTGGGAGGTCACCTGTGTTCTGATTTTGTGTCACATTTCAAGGATTCATAAGCTAGAAATAGGTGGTGTCCTAAAAACAAATCCCTTTTCTTACATAAAATTGAATTTAAAGAGGGAAAGAAACCAGGAAAAGTGTGGTTAAATTAACAACAATAACAAACCATGTAGTTCCTGCAACTACTAATGGATTAGGCAAAAGTAACTGTAAACATATAGTTGCTGCAAATCTGAATATTATGGCAAATTATAGCAGGAATCTTTAAGATTATGGTATCTGGAACTTAGAAAATTTGGAAATATCTTGTTGATAGATATAAAATCCCTAGATGACTTAAAAGCTCAATGCTACGAGACTGTTGCCCTCATGCTGTAGAGTCCACAGCTTGGGATCATGGTCTCAGAACAAGTGGTTAGCCATTTAGATTGAAATAAGAAAGTTATTCACTTAAAGGGTTGTGAACAAAAGAGCCAAATCTTTTTCACCAAAGACAGAGTAGGCTAGGATAAAATATTGAGAACTTAATTATTTAGAAAAGAACGCAACAGTAATTACTTACATGGGATGTTCCTTTATACAACTGTTACAAAACTAACATCAAATGGGGTCTCCAGCATTAGCTGTACTGCTAAATATCCATATTTTATTTCTGCTGTAAAGGATACTGGGATACACGGAAAGGAAGTCAGGCGGTTGAAATTCCAACAATCGAAGTCGGTCATCGGGATCCTGTGTACAAGATTATTTGGTTGCAATCTAAGACGGGAACAGAATGTTTTTCTGCTGCTTCTGATGGACAGGTATCTGCAGAAAGAAGATAAATGTGCATCATCTATTCCTTTATTTGTAGAGAGAGCCAGTTTTGCTGCCACACAAAGCTGTTGTAGTTGTCCCATTAGTGGACTGAAACTAGCTAGACAATCACAAAGGAATTTGGCCTTCAGTTTTTAATCTAAAGCTTTTCATTGTAATTCATTCATGAGGGATTTAATTAATGGTTTGAAGTACATTGATTTCTTATGCTAAATGTAGAAGTTATCAGGACAAAAAAGGGGAGACCATATATGCAGTAAAGTAATTTTGGAGAGAAAACTGAAGGATCAGCGATGACAAATTTAGAATTTTGGGCATTCCAATTCACAACATAAAAATAAAGTATAATGACAAACTTTTCACTGTGTAGTAAAATTCAACAGCTGCAAATAGTGTAGCAATTTGAAAATATTAACTTAAAATGTTTAGGAAATAACTTTTCTTTCTACATCATACAGTCTATAAAGCTTTATAGAAATCACAGTGGTGACCATGTGTGAGATTGAAAATTATTGTCATTAACATGTGGAATTCAGTCTTAAGAACTTTCTCCTTCATTCAATATTAACACTTGTTGATAGGATCGATCTTCTTTCACAATCTCGTCAACATAAAAAAGAAAGGTTTTGTGTTTAGAGGGATGGAACCCAACTTTCAAAATTCATCAATGTCATTATTTTAATTGACTAGTTCTGATTTGTTATAGAATACTTTTGGGATAGGTAGGATTTGATTGCAGATCTCCTTGCCTGGAGGTGGGGACACTACCAGTGCACCTCAAGATTTCAATTCATTATTGGCAAGAATCCATGCCAATGTTTAAACTCTCCTGCCAGTTCAAATTTGTTGCACTCTGGTAGACTGAGAAAATGACAAAGAGTCGCAACACACCTTGTAACTCTTTCCATTCTGATCTACTTAACCTACATGTTTCAAAGACAAAGCTGGAATTTATTGATTGCGATAATAAAGAGCTTACTATCTTTGTTCAAAGAATTGAAGAAAAAGTAATTGAATACAGGAGTTCGGAGATCATTTTGTAGCTGCACAGGGCAGTGGTTAGGCCACTGTCATCCCACACACAATAGCAATATTTAATAGAAATTACTGGTTGACAAAAAAAAGGCTTAATAGAGTTATAGAGATGTACAGCATGGAAACAGACCCTTTGGTCTAACTTGTCCATGCTGACTAGGTATCCTAAATTAATCTTGTCCCATTTGCCAGCATTTGGCCATATCCCTCTAAATCCTTCCTATTCATGTACCCATCCAAATGCCTTTTAAATATTGTAATTGTACCAGCCTCTACCACTTCCTCTAGAAGTTTATTCCATACATGCACCACCTTTCGCGTGAAAAAGTTCAACCTTAAGTCCCTTTGAAATCTTTTCCCTCTCACCTTAAACGTTAGCCCTCTACTTTTGCACACCCTTACCCTGGGGCAAAAACCTTGGCTATTCACTGTATCCATGCCCCTAATGATTTTGTAAACTTCAATAAGGCCACCCCTCAGCCTCCAAGTCTTCAAGAAGAATAGACCCAGTCAATTCAGCCTTTTCTGCACCCTTCCAAGTTTAACAATATCTTTTCTATAACAGGGAGACCAGAAAGTCGATGCAGTATTTCAAAAGTGGCCTAACCACTGTCCTGTGCAGCTACAAAATGATCTCCGAACTCCTGTATTCAATTACTTTTTCTTCAATTCTTTGAACAGAGATAGTAAGCTCTTTATTATCACAATCAATAACTTCCAGCCTTGTCTTTGAAACATGTAGGTTAAGTAGATCAGAATGGAAAGAGTTACAAGTTGTGTTGCGACTCTTTGTCATTTTCTCAGTCTACCAGAGTGCAACAAATCTGAACTGACAGGAGAGTTTAAACATTGGCATGGATCCTTGCGATGGCCAGACAAATGTTATTCCAGCAGAGCTTGGAGTTGTGTGTGGAATCCCCAGTGTAGCAAACTCCAAAAGATTTGCCTGGGATATTGAAGATTTCGCTGGGCAATTCCTCTACATCTGGACCCCTCTGAAAGTCTTATTTAAATCAGAGTGCTGAAGGCTCTGATGAAATTAAGTAACTAGTTACTTGAGAAAAGTCCAACTCCTGAGTGTTTAAACAATTGATTTCGTACTTGGCTCTCTCAAACCCGAACCAGAGACCCTGACCTAATATCCCTGGGATGCGACCTCCCCTCCCCAACACCACCGATAACAGTTATCAATTTATTATCTGATAGCTATTGTTATACATGAAACTGATTACCTTGTCTTCCTACTGTCTAACTAAGTAAACATTTGATGCACTTTATTTACTATGAGGCATTTGGAACTGCTCCGAATTGGTGAAAGTGCCACTGAGTCAAAGTTATTTACTTAATAAATTCTTTCTCTCAGTACATTGTGTCACTCTAAGTTAATTTTGTGGTAAAATTTGCTAAAATTCGAAAGCATTGTTTATTATTGGCTATATATTATATATAATATAAATTATTGGCATCCAGTGGTAAGAACACGAGTATTAGATTATGGTCTAATGTCTGTAGGTACTGTGGTGGGATATCCGGAAATTGAGTGAACCTGTAGAGAGACTCATTCTGGACGTTTCAAAGAAAGATGATCCGGATATTGCATATGGAGCTGTTTCGCTGGAGTTTGAAAGCACCATGGTAACTATCATAGTACTTTACCTCAAAGCCATGCTTTAGTGTCACAAGGTCCTACAGTAATGAAGGAAATATCCTTGTATAAATAGTCTCTCAGTTTGGTAGTCAAAAACTTGAATATTGCTGAAAAATGTTTTGTCAAATCTTGTGAATCTTCTCATCTTGTGCTAATCAGAATAATTTGGAATGATACTATTTAAAGGGAAAATTAGTATTTAATACTGCATGAGGGGAGACTGCACTCTGATTTAGATATATAGCCAAACTCAGAATAGGGTATTGCCACAAGAAATGAAACAGTGAATGGCAGGACATGTTTCCAGTACACACAAGTGTGCCATGCTGCAAGACCGACTGTCAATCATACATTTGCTGTCAACGTAATTTTTGCACATTCAGGTGGTATGAAGCAAATGTTGTCCAAATGCATTATCATTTCTAATGCTGGACATTATATGTTAGTTTTGCAAGTGCAAGCTGGTTGACAATAGTCAGTACCATGCTGCGACCAGTTAAATTAAACAGTTTCAAATAGGGATGACAAGCCTTCATGCAATCATTGGATAATTAATTTTTACACGTAATTATATCTAATTTCAAAGTCACTGCTGAATGCAAACAGATTCAGTCGAGTTCCAGAAGTATTTAATTATTTCTTACTGACTGGGATTCTTTTCTCAGAACATTCAACAATTCTTTAACTGGGCAAAAAAAAACTACAGCTGGTGAAAGACAGCAGCCAGTCCTGAAACTTCCAAAATTACTCTGCACCTGCCAAAACCAGTCAAAATGGGTTTTCTCTTTTTCTCCTCTTTTAATCAATATTTTCTGTGGTTAGCTGATCAGCATCTGTCCTCCCCTGACTAACCAATTCAACATCCAACCAGCTGCCAATTCTGGGCATGCCAATACTCGATGCTGGATTGACTACAGTGTTCCTTAGATTAGTAATTAAGTTGAATTCTTTTCCAGGCCAGCCACCAATAACAAACATCAGTGTTTTGTTTTCTTCTCTTTTAAAACATGCAGCTCTTCAAAGTTCAGCAAATTTTAATCTTGACTTCCAGTTCCACCAAAAAAAAGGAGAAAAATAAAAGAATAATAGTGAAGGTCTCTTCACTAGGAAGTATAGGGATAAGGTAGGGGGTGGGATGCTTTTCAGTGTGGATTTGACGTATTGAATGGCCTGCTTTCACACTATAGGGATTCAATGAGTCCCTTGTTGTATTATTCAATCTGAAACTATGAATGGATTTTTTAATATGAAAATTTGGAGTCCTTTTTGCTGCAAATTCTAAAGTACAGTCCTCATTTGAAAATATTTTGGTGCTATGAAGTTATAGCATAAGCTATAATAGGAGTCAACAAATGAAGAAAGCACTAAGCTCTTAAAAAGTTATCTAATTCAGATTGTCTGGGAATAATAACTTTTCATTTTGCTGTACTATTTAAGTTGTTTCACCTTTTAAAGCATAAAAATAAAATTTGTATCAAGTGTTAAAGAAAAGTGGTGTTCTTCATACAATTGTTCTTATGTTATTTTATTACCAGACTTTATTAGGTTCATTTGGAAGAGTAGAAAAAAATTAAAGCTTGATGAAATCGAAGTTTTAATCTATTGTTATTGAATCTTGCTTTACCTCTATAGCCAACCAAATTTATGGTAGGGACAGAACAAGGTGTCGTAATATTAGGAAATCGAAAAGGAAAAGTCCCTGCTGAGAAGATTGTGTCTACCTTCAGTGGCCATCATGGTCCAGTCTATGCTGTCCAGCGAAATCCTTTTTACCCAAAGAACTTTCTAACAGTTGGGGACTGGACAGCCCGCATTTGGTCTGAGGACCTCCGGGACTCATGCATTATATCGACTAAGTGAGTAAAATTCATGATATGGAGTAATAGAAAAAAAGTTCCGATAATTGCATTTATGCATGATATTATAAATAGACTGTTGTGTTTGGAAAATGATAATTTGTGCAAAAACTTTTCCAGACTGAAAGTCCCCAGGAGATTCCATAATTTTCTTATGTGCCTTGATGAGAAACCAACAAAGGGATGGTTGCTTCACATATCCATTATTTATAAGTTTCTGGATTGACTTCTCAAGGACCAAGCCTGTGTTTGTCTCTTAAAAAGGAAATTATGCAACAGAGGTCAAGAAGTTCCCACTCTAGATTCTTCAAGAAAACCGGCATATTAAATGCCCTCTGCAAAGTGTATCAAGGCTAGGCTAGCAGTCTGGACCAACATATTATTTAAATATAAATGAAAATCATTTTTCTAAGTAAGGCCTATAGGATCATGAACAGGTTTGGAGAGGAGCACTGGTACATCTGTTCTCCAAGTGTTGGAATGGAGCCCTGGATATTACAGCAGCAACTCAGGCCAAAGTTATACTCAAATGGTGCTTGCATTTACAAGTCCACCAGATGGTGGCATCAACTAACCACTCTAACTGTCTCTTGAAGAAAGGTCACTCCCTTTAGCAGTGCAGCTTTATGTTGTACAGAGAATAATCAGTTAGATTTTATATTTAACAGAAAGAAAGTCTTCAATCCCTCGAATTAATTTAACATATGCATAAGCTTATTTAATACAATGTCTAGACCTCAACATTAATACACTTACTTGATGTGGACATGGTTGAATTGCACACTTTTGTAACAAAGGGATGTTTTATTTATTTGCACTAATTGTGTTTTAGTTCTTGATTTATGTTTACTTTTTTAGTGATGTACATAGCATTTTATTTGCTAAGCTATAAACAAAATATACTAAGCTTAAGGCACATGGAATGTTTTCTGACAGCACTGCTGCACTCTATACTAAACAATGGTCTTATTTTCTCAATTCTTAATCTCAACTTTGAAATTTTGTAGGTGTGAAATTTAACATAAGTTAGATGATCCTGAAAGGGAGCTTTCTTGGAGGTGGTCCAAGCAACAGTTGTGCAGGAAAGATGGAAAATTAAATCAACAACATATTGTCTGATTTTATCTTGGCTTTATCCGATGTCTGTGAGTGTATTGCTTTTATTGACCAGACATCAGTAACAACTAAACAGTGATATAAAGTACTCTTAAAGGGGAGATTAGAAATGACATGAATACGCGAAGGGGACAACTTGTAAATATTTTACGTTTTATCCATCTGTGGGCTAATCTGTTTTTCATTTATTGTCTACATATAATTTTTATAGTTTATTTCTTGCAGATTTTCATTTATACTCTGGTCATTTGTAGCAGGATAATGTTGATTGTTTGGAGTTTCTATTGTAGGTTTCAGCTGCAATTATTCACCTAATTTAAATTCATTTTACTGCAGCATCTAGAATGGCTGTGGTTTGATTATTTATCTTAGTCAACCTCTAATAAGGCAGCTGCTCAACACCTTATGAACATTGCTTGCTCCACTGGAATATTCCAAAATTCTTGTCTCTTCATATCTCAGAATAACGCAGGTAGATATTTAAAAAGTGAGAAAGTACCTTAATTCCTCTAAATTGCTTCGCTTATGCTGCTTGTTACCATTCATGCAGTGTCAGTTTACAGCTTCCAAATTCCACCATTTGTAGAACAACGTAACTAGTCACTGCAAATAAAAGTTAACAAAGTTTTTCAATTGCATGTTAAGGTTATTCACTGTGTGGTAAAATTGCAATATGCTGAGACAATGAAATTCTCAGCATGTTGAAATGGTTCTGGAAATAGTGGATGCATTTGTGGTCATCTTCCAGGGTTCTATAAACTCTGAAAGAGTCCTTGCAGATTGGAGGTTAGGTAATGTAACTTCAGTATTCAAAAAGGGAGGTAGAGAGAAACCAGGGAATTGTAGACCAGTAAGCCTAACATCAGCAATGAAGAAAATTCTCAATTTCCATTATCAAGGACTTTATAGCAGAACATTTGTAGCAGTGGCAGAATCAGGCACAGTAAGCATGGATATATGAAGGGGAATTCATGCTTGACAAATCTGTTGGAATTCTATGAAGATGTAACTAGTAGAGTTGACAAGGGGGAACCAGTCGATGTGGTATATTTGGACTTTCACAAAGTGTTTGACGAAGTCCCTTACAAAAGATTATTGTGCAAGATTAAATTGCATAAGATAGGGGAAGTGCATTGCGATAGATAGAAAATTGGTTGGCAGAGTGGAAACAAAGAGTAGGAATTAATGAGTCATTTTCAAATTGGAGGCAGTAGCTAGTGGGATGCCACAAGGATTGGTGCTGGGACCCCAGCTATTCACAATATATATTAATGGTTTGGATGAGGGAATAAAATGTAACATCTCAAAGTTTGCAGATGATACCACATTGGTGGAAGGGTGAACTGTGACAAGGATGCAGAAGTGCTTTAGCATGATCTGGACAGGTTGGGTGAGTGGGCAATTCAATCGCAGATACATTAGAATTTGGATAAATGTGATGTAAGCAAAATGGAAGCAAAAGCAAGAAGGCAGATTACTACCTGAATAACTGTAAATTGGGAGAGGGGTGTATGCAGCAGGACCTGTGCACTAGTTGCTGAAGGTAGGCATGCAGGTGCAGCAGGCATTAAAGAAGGCAAATGGTATGTTGACCTTCATTATGAAAGGTTTTGAGTACAGGAGCAGGGATGTGTTTTTGAAGTTCTACAGGGCCTTGGTGAGGCCACACTAGAATATTATGAATTTTAAACCTGTCATAACAAAACAGAACAAATTAGAGGAAACATACACTTTCAACAATATCCTGACAGGCATAAAATTCACAAAAGAGAAGAGAATGGCAACAGACTCCCATTCCTTGATGTGACAGTTGAATGTACAGTTAACAGAGAGCTTCAAACCAGCGTCTACAGAAAAAAGAACACACAGACCAAATACTTAACTTCAGAAGCAATCGAGCCAGCACCCAGAAATGGAGCTGCATCAAGGTTTTATTTCAACGAGCTGCAGCACCAAGAATTACAAACAGAAGAAAAATATCTATACAACGTTTCCAAGAAATACAGATACCCAATAAACACAATCTGCTGATTCATCAGAAACAAACACAAACAAGCAGACACAATGCAACCAAAGATTATAGCGAAATTACCTTACTTCAAAGACATATCAGAAATGACTTCCCGACTACTTAGATCCCTTGGCATCACAGTAGCCCACAAACCTACCAACACCCTTAAACAGCGACTAATGAACCTAAAGGATCCATTAGATCCCACCAGCTAAGCTAACTTCATTTACAAGATACCATGCAAGAACTGTTTAAAAAAAACTACATTGGACAAACAAGCAGGAAACTTGCCACCAGGATACACGAACACCAACTAGCTACAAAAAACACAACCCACTCTCACTAGATTTCATACATACAAACAAAGAAGGACACTACTTTGATTGGGACAACACACACATCCTAGGACAGGCAAAACAAATTTACACATGAGAGTTCTTAGAGGCATGGCATCTAACCAGAACTTCATCAATAAACCCATCAACTTTGAGCCCATCTACCTTCCCTTGGGAAAAAAAGAATCAGAAATGATCACCACACACCTTAGGAAACCAAGACCTATAAATAGAGGGATGGGACATACCACCAGTGCTTCACTGGAGACTCTCACTAATGATGTTACCTGGTCATGGTGACAAAATGTCTGAAAGCAAACCTTCCAGCTCAGCAAGCTGACTTACATGGGGTAGGTGATACGAGGCAAACGGACACACAAGGCGGCTGCCAGACCACAATATGGAGAGAGACAGCAGAGCAAATACAGGTATTGCCTGGGGCCACCTGAATGCCAGCACAATGCACTCTCAACCTAGTTGATTAGTTTAAGGCGGGTGGGGGAGAGAATACACATGAATCCAGCCAACACCTTTTATAAATATACTAACTGCTTGATACGGACTCAATATAAAGTGCTAATAGCGAGGGCTGCAATAATTGTCCTTCTCAGGAACAGTGATTAGCATCCATTACAACAGTAATGGACTTCCGCACAGATGCTGAAATTGACAATGTCTGCGCTGAAACTGACAACAACCACACTGAAATTAACAAAGGCTGCACTGGAACTGACAATGACTGCACCAAACCTATCAACGATTCTGCAATGTTTACAATAAACAAACTATGTTATAAAGATAATAATCTCATCACTGACCTATTATATCACAAAATGTATAAAAGTATCTTGACATGTGCTCCAGGTTGAGAGAGGACTTGCAGCTAACCACTGTTCTGTTGGTGTCTTTCTCTCCCCAGAGCTCCGGTATTTCCGGTACAATAAACTCTGTCATTGAACCCCGACCGACTCCAAGACTGGTGATTTTCCCCACAATACTTTTCCAGCACCACTCTACTCCACAACACTTATCATCAACCTGAGCTTCAAATCTTATCAAAAATCGCTAATTGAATTTCAATTCCACCAGCTGCTCTAGAGCCTGTACTTCTAGTTTATTTGTCTCGACAAAGTGCCATTTCTCCACCAGCTCCAAAAGTAATTTCCATAATTGGATAATTTTAAGTCAGTTCGAAGTATTCCTTAGCCAACATCTGTAAAGTACACAGGCCTGAGTGAAATTTGAAAGAAATACAGCACCCTGAGATAACATGCCATGTAAAACAGCAACTCAACAAACTTAAAATTGTGAGAAACCTATACAGTACTAAAGTCATTATGACAACACTTGGCATGTCAGCAAAGGGATTGAATTAGGCTTCAGTAACAACATTCAAATCTGTTGTTGATTTGATTACATTTCACTTATTTTGCATTAAAATAGATGTTGGCAATCATTTCATGCTACAGTGAATGTTTCTCTCCATTGAATGAAAACTGTCTAAATTTCACACTTTTTATGGACAGCTGACATCATTGTGATCTGTGTAAATTTGCATGAAATAAGAGTACAAATACTAGGAAGAAAAAGACATTGTAATGTTATACGGAGCCACTGTTGGTTTGTGCTTGGCTATTTTGACCTGTATCCCACTGATATTTTGTTACTGCAATTTCAGGGACTATTGTGTTGCTTTTACACAACAGAGAGTGGTTTGAGATGAAAAAGGTATTAAAGTACAAAAAGGATAACTAACAGTTGTTGTTGTAAGTCATAGTTTATCTAAGATTATGTGTGTTTTTTTAACAATAACCAGTTATAGATTTGTTGTTGATTCAGGTGACTTTGACCAGATTAGGGATTGGAACAGTTTCTTTTTAACAGTTACAAAAGGAAAGCTGAAAAGGAGTTGGACAAACTTTTAAGTTATTTCTATGCTGAATCAGCAACCTCAGAAATCTGTAGTTTTCTGGTGTGATGTTTATGTGCTAAACCATAACTACAAGAAGAAATTTGTTGAAATTGACCAACTTAATTTAAGTGAGCACTGGAAAATGTCAGTGAGACATCTTTTCAAACTAGATTTAGGAGATAGAAGGACAATGTTATAATTTATGAAACCAATGTGTTTTATTTTAAATTGGATATGTCAGGATTGAAGGAACGTTGAAAATCAGTTGTAATTTTATTTCAGACCTGTAAAATTCACTTTGTATGTCCATAGTGTTAGAACAGTTGTGAGCTGTTCATTCACTCTCCTGAAAAGATAATTTGTATAGGGTGTTAGTCAGCAACCTTGTATAGAAATTATTCTAGATTAGATTAGATTAGATTACAGTGTGGAAACAGGCCCTTCGGCCCAACAAGTCCACACCGACCCGCCGAAGCGCAACCCACCCATACCCCTACATTTATCTCTTACCTAGCACTACTGGCAATTTAGCATGGCCAATTCACCTGACCTGCACATCTTTGGACTGTGGGAGGAAACCTGTCATCTTATTTGAAATTATTTTAATATGAATGCCTGTGAACTGTTTCTACTAGGGATTCTTTGTTTTTGGTTCTGCCAGTTTTCCTCCCAGTACAGTGACAACTATACCAGTGTTACTTTGCTTTAGTTTAAAGATTCTTCATGCAGTTATACCACTAAAGATTGCATAAGAGACAGCTGATGTTTCAAGTTGAAGACCAAAATTGTTCTTCTTTGACGATTATATTATCATCTATTGCTACCTAGATTTAGTATAAGTAGCTCCTGTGGAAAACAGATCAATCACTTGGGTGCAAGTCATATCCATACTTGATAAACATGACCATGATTTATGAAAAACATGAATGTAAATGATAAAGGTGATCATAATTAATCCTTATAAATATTAATTTACCCAGATATATTTTCTGATTCTGTGAGTACTATCTTGTTAATTATAGGTAGCGTGGAGGGAGTTGGCGATTAAGAATGAAACTGTCTGAAAATCTATGCCTCTTTTTTTTCTGAGCATTGGTGCCTAGATCCACTACTAGCAGTTACTGGTATTGCACTGGCCCTGTCAAAGTTTACAGGATTGGAGGAAGATCACGTAAAGCAATAGGAAGCAATATCTATAGGGTTCATCTTAGGTTGCCACCTGCCTGAGGAAGCCACCAAATCGGCTAAAGGAGTCAAGTTCATGGAGGGAAAAAAAATCTCTAATGCGTGCTTTGATATTGGAATGAAAAATATTCTTCAAATATTCAGGGATCTTCAAAATGATTTGAGCCTTGATTGACAACTGAGTCCCAGGTTTACTGAGTACCCAGGACACCTAGTTTGGGTTACATTACCAGTATGCTACTTTCCTGCAGGTTGGAAATGGGAAAATTGCAATCCCCCAATTACAAGTCTTGGTGCAGAAGGTCCATCACAGACATGGTAATGTATTAATTGTCAGAGTAGGTTAAGGCTCTATGTTCCGGAGTTTTGCTGTACTTAGTAGCTATTCTGGCAGAGCTACAGTAATACTCTATAAGAATTCTTACAGATGTTTTACCTCTGTGAACAAATAGAACATTGCTTAAAATTAATTGGTCAAATCTCTGATTTTTCTTTTCTTAGATACCACATGTCCAACCTGACAGATGGTTGTTGGAGCCCTGTAAGGCCATCTGTTTTCTTCACAACTAAAATGGATGGCACTGTGGATATTTGGGACTTGTTGTTTAAACATAGTGAACCATCCCTCAGCGTTAAGGTACTATGATTAATTGCATAATCTGAAAATGAAAATAAAAGTTGGGACAGGTATACAATGTATTGCTGACTCAACATCATTTAACGTAATTGTATAAAGTCAAGATCTATTCTTAACAGAATTCCCTACAGAAACTACATACGAACAAAGATTAAGAAACTTGGTTATCTTTTCTCTTTTGTCTTGCCTTCATACCCTAGGAATATTGAGGCAATGATGTTGGTAACATGAACAATTTTCTTTTACATCACTCCTGCACTTTTAATTTTCTCCTTTTCTCACCAATCTTCTCTGGAAACATACTCTGATATAGTCTTGAAAGTGGAGTCGCAAGTAGAGAGGTTAGTGAAGAAGGTGTGAGGCACACTTGCTTTCATTGGTACAGGAGTTGGGATGTAATGTTATTGTTGTACAGGGCATTTGTGAGACCACTTTTGGAATACTGCATACAATTCTGGTCGTTATTCTATAAGAAACATGTTAAACTTGAGAGGGTTCAGGAAAGATTTACAAAGATGTTGCTGGGACAGGAGGGTTTGAGTTATATGGAAAGGCTGGATAGGCTTGAGCTTTTTTTCCTTGGAACATCAAAGACTGAGAGTGACCTTATAGAGGCTTATAAAATCATGAGGGACATGGATAGGATGAAGAGCCAAGGTCTTTTCCCTAGAGTTGGAAGATCAAAATTAGAGGGCATAGGTTTAAGGTGAGAGGGGAAAGATTTAAAAAAGACCCTGAGGGGTAACTTTTTCTTGCAGAATGTGGTGCGAGTATGGAACAAGCTGCCAGAGGAAGTGGTGGAGGTGAGCACAAATACAACATTTAAAAGGTATCTGGATGGGTATATCAATTAGAAGGGTTTAGAGGGATATGGAGCAAATGCTGGTAAGTGGTGCAAGGTCAGATTGGAATGTCTGGTTGGCACAGACAAGTTAGACCAAAGGGTCTGTTTCTGTGTTGGGACTCTATGACTCTGCTATCCTCCTCACTTACTTATGGTCATTGATCTGGAATTATTTCCAGTTGTGTTCACAGCAAATTTTTCAGGACCAGGGACCATACTCAATTTATCCATCCCTTAGCCAACAAGCCTTGTAAATATTTGAAGTCTCCCTACTGACACTTTAGCCAAGATTTAAAATCACACCCAAGTCATTGAGAACTTGGTATTTCTTCAAACTCATGCTTAGGTAGGTTTATCCAGAGATGGTGGGACTTGCTGCAGTATAACTGACGAGAAAGAAATGTTAAGTTTCCAAGACAGCAAAAGAATTGTTCTGCTACAGACCTTTTTGAAGTTGGTTTAAACATTGAGAAACAAGCTGGTTGTACAATTGTTGGAGTTCTTGGAACGTTGTGGATTTGAGTGTTACATCTGCTTAACTCAAATTGACTTAAAGCATTATGAATTAGACAATCCAATAGCATTGTACTGAGATATAATTCCTTTGGACCTTAGTCATGTATACATTCATTTTATTTTGTTGTCATAATTAGAGTCATAGAGACATACAGCGTGAAAACAGACCCTTTGGTCCAACTCGTCCATGCTGACCAGATATCCCAACCCAATCTAGTCCCACCTGCCAGCACCCGGCCCATATCTCTCCAAACCCTTCCTATTCATATACCCATCCAAATGCCTCTGAAATGTTGCAATTGTACTAGCCTCCACCACTACCTCTGGCAACTCATTCCATACACGTACCACCCTCTGCGCGAAAACGTTGCCCCTTAGGTCTCTTTTATATCTTTCCCCTCTCACCCTAAACCTATGCCCTCTAGTTCTGGACTCCCCAACCCCAGGGAAAAGACTTTGCCTATTTACCCTATCCATGCCCCTCATAATTTGTAAACCTCTATAATGTCACCCCTCAGCCTCTTAACGCTCCAGGGAAACAGCCCCAGCCTGTTCAGACTCTCCCCATAGCTCAAATCCTCCAACCCTGACAACATCTTTGTAAATCTTTTCTGAACCCTTTCAAGTTTCACAACATCCTTCCGATAGGAAGGAGACCAGAATTGCACGCAATATTCCAACAGTGGCCTAACCAATGTCCTGTACAGCCACAACATGACCTCCCAACTCCTGTACTCAATACTCTGACCAATAAAGGAAACACCTTTTTCACTATCCTATCTATCTGTGACTCAATTTTCAAGGAGCTATGAACCTGCACTCCAAGGTCTATTTGCTCAGCAACACCCCCTAGGACCTTACCATTAAATGTATAAGTCCTGCTAAGATTTGCTTTCCCAAAATGCAACACCTTGCATTTAACTGAATTAAACTCCATCTGTCACTTCTCAGCCCATTGGCCCATCTGGTCAAGATCCTGTTGTAATCTGAGGTATCCCTCTTCACTGTCAAACTTACTAACTGTACCTCTTATGCTCTCATCCAAATCATTAATATGAATGACAAAAAGTAGAGGGCCCAGCACCGATCCTTGTGGCACTCCACTGATCACAGGCCTCCAGTCTGAAAAACAACAGTCCACCACCACCCTCTGTCTTCTACCTTTGAGCCAGTTCTGTATCCACATGGCTAGTTCTCCCTGTATTCCATGAGATCTAACCTTGCTAATCAGTCTCCCATGGGGAACCTTGTCGAACGCCTTACTGAAGTCCATATAGATCACATCTACTGCTCTGCCCTCATCAATCCTCTTTGTTACTTCTTCGAAAAGCTCAATCAAATTTGTGAGACATGATTTCCCACGCACAAAGCCATGTTGACTATCCCGAGTCAGTCCTTGCCTTTCCAAATATATGTACATCCTGTCCCTCCGGATTCCCTCCAACAACTTGCCCACCACCGAGGTCAGGCTCACTGGTCTATAGTTCCCTGGCTTGTCCTTACTAGCCTTCTTGAGCACTGGCACCACATTTGCCAACCTCCAGCCTTCTGGCACATCACCTGTGACTATCGATGATACAAATATCTCAGGAAGAGGCCCAGCAATCACTTCTCTAGCTTCTCACAAAGTTCTCAGGTACAGCTGATCAGGTCCTGGGGAATTATCCACCTTTACCCATTTCAAGACATCCAGCACTTCCTCCTCTGTAATCTGGACATTTTTCAAGATGTCACCATCTATTTCCCTACAGTCTGTATCTTCCATATCCTTTTCCACAGTAAATACTGATGCAAAATACTAGTTAATGATCTCCCTCATCTCAAGCAGCTCCACACAAAGGCTGCCTTGCTGATCTTTGAGGGACCCTATTCTCTCCCTAGTTACCCTTTGTCCTTAATGTATTTGGAAAACCCTTTTGTCCTTAATTTTTAAAAACCCTTTGGATTCTCCTTAATTCTATTTGCCAAAGCTATCTCATGTCCCCTTTTTGCTCTCCTTATTTCCCTCTTAAATATACTCCTACTTCCTTTATACTCTTCTAAGGATTCACTCGATTTATCCTGCCTATACCTTACATATGCTTCCTTCTTTTTCTTAACCAAATCCTCAATTTCTTTAGTCATCCAACATTCCCTATACCTACCAGCCTTTTCTTTCACCCTGTCAGGAATATAAGTTTTCTGGATTCTCGTTATCTCATTTCTGAAGGCTTCCCATTTTACAGCTGTCCCTTTACCTGTGAACATCTGCCTCCACTCAGCTTTCGAAAGTTCTTGCCTAATCCGTCAAAATTGGTTTTTCTCCGATTTCTTCATTCCTGAAGAAGGGCTTATGCCCAAAATGTCGATCCTCCTGCTCCTTTGGTGCTGCCTGACCTGCTGTGCTTTTCCAGCAATGCATTTTTAAGCTCTGATCTCCAGCATCTGCAGTCCTCACTTTCTCCTTTCTCCGATTTAGAACTTCAACTTTTAGGTCTGGTCTATCCTTACCAATCACTATTTTAAAACTAATAGAATTATGGTCGCTGCCCCAAGGTGCTCCCCCACTGACACCTCAGTCACCTGCCCTGCCTTATTTCCCAAGAGTAGGTCAAGTTTTGCACCTTCTCTAGTAGGTACATCCACATACTGAATCAGAAAATTGTCTTGTATGCACGTAACAACTTGATAATGCATGTGTCAAATGTTAACTTGTATTTCTGTTGTTACTGCAGTATCATGATCCATTATAATGTTTTCTGTAATCATTCAACTGTTAGATATTTGGAATCCCTAACAATGCATTCATAGCAGTTACCAACAAGAATTGAAAATATCAGCTATTCATAACATTTGTGTACTGTTAGAATAAAGGCAAAGTACTGGATTGATCCTGGAAACGTAAAACAAACAGAGAATGCTGGATGAACTAAGCAGGTCTGACAGCATCTGTAGAGAGAGAAACAGAGCTTAACGTTTTGAATCTAATATAACTCTTCTTCAAAAGTTCCAAAGAAGAGTCATACCAAACTCAAAACATTAACTCATCTCCAGACAGGATGTTAAATGTGCTTACTTCCTCCGGCATTATCTGCTCATGTTTTGTATACTCTCTTAGTTTGTTAGATTTTAAAATTAGATTTGAAAAAAGAATGAATTGCAGGCTGCTGCAGAGTTGCAACCAGAATTGAATGCAGTATTCAAAAAGTGTCCTCACCAGTGTCCTGTGCAGCGATAACATGACATCTCAGCTCCTATACCAATGAATAGCAATGGTAAAGTTACATAGCATTTTCAGCATATAGACAAATCATTCTGCCCAAATACTCAGTGCTGGTATTCATGCTCCAAACCTTCCAACTCCCACTATGTTTAGTCTACCCCATCAGTACATCTTTTTTATCTCCTTTCTTCTGCTTGTCTTTTTTTCTTTTAAATGCATCTGTGCCTTTCGCTTCAACTGCTCCATCTTTCCCATTTTAATCATGCTTTGGGTAAAAAGGTTTCTCACATTCCTTATTAGGTTTATTAATTTCATAGATTCTTATCAATTTTATAGGTTACATTTTAAGTGTCCTTGTTTTGGCTTCTTTGATAAGTAAAAATATATCCTCTGTACCCATTTATCTATCTCTATTAGGTTAAGGGTCAGAATTCAGTTTTCTTAATAAAAAATGTATCTTTTGCTTTGTTTGTTCTAATTTCTGGGAAAGCTGGTAAAGGTATCAGAAAATGGATTCAATCAGGCCTAGAGATGTGTACAAAACATCTAAGAACCATTTAAAAACTTCAGTAAGAATTTTGAAAACAAGCAAACCTGAAAAATACGCAGGAATCAATGCACACCCTCAATGCACACCCTCAAAGTGGGAAGGCATTTTCTGAAACAAAAACAGAAATTGCTGGAAAAGCTTAGCAGGTCTCGCAGCATCTGTGGAGAGAAATCAGAGTTAATGTTTCTGGTCCAGTGATCCTTCCTCGGAACTTATGACATCTGCAGTTCTTTCAGTTTTTATGAAGACATTTTTGACTCATAACTCTCTGTGACATGAAGTGAAATACCTTCCACCCACTGGTGTCTATGCTAGTCTCCCTGGCAGCTATGTTCAGTACTACAGGGCCACTTATTTTAGCCCAGTGCTGCTTATGAAATGAATAATAAAAAGACATGTTTATCATAAACTGCATATCTAATGAGATGTCATTGACTTGAAATGTTAAACCTGTTCTTTCCACAGATGCTGCCAAACCTCTAAGAATTTTCATCATTTTCTGTTTTAATTTCAGATTTACAAATCTCTGTCTTTTGCTTTCGTTTTAGCACAATCTAGTTCTGCTTATAAATCTAGCAACCTGAAATTCTTAACCATAGTTGAAGTCACGACTAATACAGTTTTTAATTTAACTACAGCTACAATCTTTCTAAATATTGTGTACAAAATGTCATTATTACAATTAATTGGAAGTATTACTTCATAATGTGAATATCAATGGTACAAGTGCAATGTTTTTGTTTTCATATGGTAAACTTAAGTTCAATTTTGAAACGTGCTTAAAAAACTATCTTATTAAAAAATATATAATTTTGTTTCCTTAATTTGATTTCCAAAGAAATTTGAACTGTTTTATGCTAGAAGAATGCACTTTTTATAACTACATCATTACACCAGTCTACTACTGTAATGAGCTCACACAGATTAGTTTGTTTTGCAGCTCACATTCAATTTCAGTTTCCAAGTACAAGCTGTTATCTTTTACTGAGGTTTTAATGAGGATTCTGTTAATTAGCAAAATATTATGTGATTTAATTTTTTTAAAGCATTTCCTTTTCTCCTCAATATCAGTCTACATATTGATCTTTTTTGTTGCAAGACCTAAGTGTTAGTATGGCTCTTATCAATTCCACAAATGTATCTTAATACTTCTTGAAGATACAAAAAAGCCAAAACAAGTTCATTTTTCCCTCTGTTCCTGTTTAAAACAGAAGCTTGTCATTAGTCTGTACCCTACTGATACCCTGCCCAACTAACTGTTTTAATCTATGAGGAATGGTGCTCGTCAGCTCTTTCTAGTCACTGTGTATACATTGTACATTGTACTTCTTACTACAAAGAGGATCTATGCCTCACTTAAATAACCTTTCGAACAGATTCATCTGTAAGTTGATGCTTTATTCATTACAACAAGATTTATTAATTTGCTGAATGGGAATTTTGATAATTTTATCTATTCTTACATCTCAAGGACATGAAAGCACATTGTGAACCATATTCTGAAATTGCCTATTTGGAGCATCCTGACTCCTCTTCTGTTATTTTGCTCCCTGTGGGGAAACACCTGGCATCAACCTGATGCTTATTCTAGTGAGAGACTTCAGATCAGGAGCTCAAACTAAAAAATGATTAGCATTAATCTGAGCCCTACCACTCAATTGCTTTTACAGGATTAAAAGATCATGTGTAAATGTTCTTATTAAATTGGAATCTAAGAAAATATTTAAAAATGAAAAAGGGACATGCAGCTGTTTGTATTTGTCTTCACTTTTTATTGTTTTCATTCACTTAGCCGAATAATTTTTCAACACAAGTGGTTGTTTTATGAAACTGAAATGTTGAGGCATTTTAATAACTCTGATGCTGAACCCATTTTAGTATTAGTTCAATTTCAGTTGCTACAAAATAGTTTTAGTTGGCCATATTTATTACATAGATATATTTGGCTGTCATGATAGCAATATTAAATGTTGTGACGCCAGTGCGCTCATTTTAATTTGTGTTTGGTGTCACATGACAATGATGGAATTTTTCTATTTCTAAAGTGCCATGGCAATGAAAAGTCTATCATAATGTACTACTTCTTTTAGCCTGATATAACAGATAAGGATGCCATACTGATACTGAAGGAAAGTTGAGTTTAGGTATAGTTGCTAAGTAAAAAGGGAGAACTGAGTAATGTATTTCATTGTCAAATTGCTGTATTATGACCCTTTTCATAAACACATTCATCTTCCTTCCTCTCCCCATCCCAAATATTTAGGTGTGTGATGAAGCTCTGTATAGTTTGCGCATCCAAGACAATGGGCGATTACTTGCCTGTGGTTCTCACCTAGGCACAACCACACTACTTGAATTCTCATCAGGTTTCTGTACTTACCAGAAAAATGAAAAAGCACTTGCAAATGCGGTAAGTGTTCAGCGCTAGAATGTTTTGTCCCCATTCCCAAAGTCAGCTTGTCTCCACTGAGCTGTAATTTTATTTGTAAAATTAATGGAATACATTACATTAAACATTCTTTTAAATAAAACCTTAAATCTGATGAGTGTGCACCAGATCCAAAAAAATTAGTGGAATTACAGGCAATGTTGCCAAATTATGTAATTTTAACAAATCTACAGAATGCATAATGTGAAGTAATGCTGATTAGATATTGACTAGAAGTTTGTGTTCCCTCTCCAACTCTTTGATGTTACCTCTGCATTGTCCTAATGAAATCTCTTTGTTTGGTGCCTTCCTGAATAAACGTTCTCTATTTGGTCAGATGTTTGACCTCTTCAAGGATGCTTTGAGAGCATTTCCAGATCCTCTTGAGAATCTTCTGGAACAGTTAAGTTCACAGTACAACAGACTTGCTTATGGACTCTGATGTTAGGCATACCATTGATGTGTTCCACCCAGCACAGGAGTTAGGTGTTTAACATCTCAATGTTGGGCATGCTGGCTTGAGAAAGGATGCTGCTGTTGCCAATGGATTTGTGAAAACTTACAAGACTCTATGACCCTACGGTTAGGTCTCCAAAGCATATAGTAAGAGGGATCATTGCTATCCGGTGAACCATAATCATAGTCTCAGGTTTTTGATTCTAGTCCTCAAATATTCAAATATAGCAAATCCAAGAAAAATGCAAGAAACAGCACCAATCACAGTATATGGTCTTTATTGGTGGCTGCCTTTGACTTTGTTGGCTACCAAGTTAATGGAAAGCCCCCTTCAAAAATTGATAACCCGTTAAAATATGTCACCACTGCAATGGGTCACATCTTTTCATTTTAGATTACAGACTGAAAATGAGAAAAATGAACACTGCGTTTTAGACGGAGATATTGTACAAGGGGGAGAAAAATGAAAGAAGTGCAGATGCTGGAAATCAGAAACAAAAACAGAAAATCTCAACAGGTAGCAGCATCTGTGCAGAGAAAGCAGAATTAACATTTCGGGTTCAGTGACCCTTCATCAGAATCATGTTGTAAAGCAGGGTTACTGGATCCAAAACATTAATCCTGCTTTTTCTCCACAGATGCTGCAGACCTGTTAAGAACATACAAGGAATTGTTTGCAGCTTGTAAACATTTAACTTTCCTAATTTTGAATTGGATTCCTTTGTTTGTTAATGTGCTCTGCTTTAGATTAAATTAACAAATATGCTATTCTGTCTCTCTGTGGTTTAAACCACTTCACATATTAAAAGTAACTGATGTAACTGACACTAATCTTTTCTCTCGTGTAGCTACATATATAAATACCTCAATCTAAAATCCCATACCCACCCTCACTGAGCAGAAGACAGTACATCGCTGTTCATCTGGCTGCCTTAGACTGTTCCAGGCCATTGCATCCCAAATTATTTCTCAATAACCCAATTTTAATGACTTCGACTTTGTGTAACTCTAGAGTAAAAAATTTCGGAGTACAAGAGCTGTTGAGTCGGAGTAGAGAAGCTACATTCATTGAATGGTTGGGGGGGGGGGGAGGAGAATGTGAAGAAAGGCTTAACTAGGAGAAGAGGGACAAGCAGGCTTCATTGGCTATTGGCTGAACAGAGAGGGAGGGTTCAGTTGCTGAGTAGAAAGGGAAACAGGAATTGAATACTGGGAACACTGATGAAGAGGCAGTGTGTCTACAAAACAAAAATGTATTTATCTTATAACAGGCTTCTTTGGGCCCTGCAGCTGTCAGGAATCAGTACAAACTCCACAGCAGCCATTGGTATCCCACACCTTACAAACCCAAACATCCTGTCTTGTGACTGCTGAGGGTTACGATCCACAATTTTGATTTGTCTGAGATGGCTTTTCACTTTCTGGGAGAGCAAGAGAAGATGCAGAAAAAAAACACCCAATTTACCCACGCCCCAACTTTTCAATGGTATCAATCAATCACCAGTAAGACTTGATACCTAAGCTCCTCCCCTGGCTTTGTACTACCTCGTTGTTAGACCGTAAGACATAGGATCAGAAATTAGGCCATTCAGCCCATCGAGTCTGCTCTGCCATTCAATTATGGTTGATAAGTTCCGCAACCCCATTCTCCTGCTTTCTCCCCGTAAACCATGATCCCTTTGATACTCAAGAGCCTATCTATCTCAGTCTTAAATATACTCAATGACCTGACCTCCAAAGCCTTCTGTGGCAATGAATTCTACAGATTCACTACTCTCTTGTAGTTTACAAATAGCAGCTGTCTAGCCAGACTGGCTAAGAGACAGCTGCAAGGGCAGTTTCAGAGAGGCAATGGTGGGAGTGCAAACTTGTCCTCCGTGGTGCCACTGTCCCTGAGGCAGTTCTCTCCTTGTCATTTGCTGAAATACAGACTACCAGCATTTTTTAAAAGTCTTGATACCCTGACAAGCACCAAGATTCAAATCCACAATGGAAGCTGTCTGTGCCTGATAGCAGCAGCCTGGCTTCTGCTTGAGCTTCCACAGCAACACTGAGACATTGGCAGGCCTTTGCCTTTATAGTGGAAACTAAGACTGTGGCTTGCAGCTGCTCCCTTATGTACAATTTGGCAGCACTGCCATGGAGGTATCCATCACATTCACTGTGGGGTTCATGCTCTTCACAATGACCCAAGCCATTGTGGATCCAGACGCTGTGCCCATAGTCATAAACTATAAACTATCTGGCTATGCACCAAGTCTCTATATCCACATTTGTCAGTGTTTTCCTTCAATATGCCCAAAAATGTCCTAATTTCTGCAGCAGAACTGTTGTACATTCACAGCCTGGATGCTGTTGAGGCAGGTCATAACTGAATACCTGGGGGCATAGAGAAGCAGTGAGAGGTTTGTATGCATGGCTTAAAGATTTGTGAGGCAAGGCCCAGCACAAGGGCTGTTCTTCGTAGCCAAATTACTGGCACCTGAGGCTCAAGGGGGTCCATTGTATTTGGTTCGGGATGGATCTTTTGTGCTTGGGTTGAGATGGGTTTGCTGTCCTTGGGTCATGGCTGGGAACATGGCAGGATTGATACTGTGGCCCTTGATGTTACTCCTTGGCTTTGATATGAGGATGAGATGTAATGTATAAATATTAAGGGTGAGTTGTGTTTTTCAAGGACTGATGCATTGATTTGGGGCAAATGAATTTCACACACTTTCACCAAAATCTCATTCTAACTCAAGTTGCAAACTGTTTTGGGATGTACTCAATGAGTTTGGATTATTTTAAAATTACTATGATGTGCAATTATTTAATTTTGATGACAATCCCTTTTCCTAAATGGATAACAAATTAATATTTAGATAAATTCCACTTTTAAAATAAACCACAGACTTTTAACATTATAAAATGGAATGAATGCTGTATTTCTGCTCATCTGTCCTTTGTAAACTGAGTGTAATCTGATTTCTGCTTTTATGGTGTTATTTTATGGTTTTATTTCATCATTCTCATTTTGACTTTGCATTAATTAACTTAATATATAAATTTATATAAATATATAAATCTTTCAATTGAAAATACACAAAACCCCAAATTTTACAAAGGTGATGTTTTGGTTTCTTGTACATTATGTGAACATTATCTTTGTCCATGCTGATTTTAGCTAAGAGTATTGATCTATAAATACAACATTTTAAAATGTTATAACTAAAGTGTATTTTTAGTTGTTTGAGAGGGAGACAAAACGGGAGAAGATTCTGGAAGCACGTCAACGTGAGTTACGTGTAAAAGAACGTGCTAAATCTGAACAAGGAAAGGTCGTGGAAAACAAAGAAGTAGATGAGGAGGAGACTATTGAATACAAAATTGCACAAGCAGAGAATGCATTCTTTGAAACTATTGAACAAGAAAGAGCAAGATTTGAAGTGGAGACAGAAAAAATGGACCACCAGGTAAGTTGAAGGGGAGTGAAGGAGTTTTATTAAGTTTTGAATTGATAATATTGATCTGCTTTTAATTTTAATGCCAAAAACTTGGAAAATTGCTGAGATCCATTTTCTGCTTTATCTGTGCCCCCAGTAATACAGAGTGTTAAAAAGTAGATTAGTCAGTGTTGCCTCTAACAGAACTCCTTTTTCACCTCATAAGTGATTAAACATGAGTCAGGTGTGGACAAATTGAATTAAGGAAAATTACATTGAAAAGTAAATTTGTCATGTCAAGGTTTATTTAAATGTGTATCACCTAATAGATTAACATAGTTCTTTTCATTTCAGGCTTCCCCCATATAGAAAATATATGTATTGATAATTATTGTTATCTACACTTTGATAAATATGAAAAATAATTGTTTTGTGCCCTTTTTCCAAGTTAATGAACGGCTTGAATTTTCTATCCTGATAGTTATCATTTTAAGTTTCTATATTTGATTAATATGTATGAATACAGTTAGGCAATAATGAAACTTGAGTAGCAGGCTTTCTATTTGCATATCACGGTACAAGGGGAACCGAGCACTTTCCTACGTGATGTTGCTCTACTTTGCCATTGCTGCAACTAACATGGAAATAAAAAGTTAACATTCGTTGGCCTATCTCTAATAGAAGGAATGTTGAGAGTTAAAACACAGCAACTTAATTAAAATTTTCAGGTTTCACTCATACCATATTTCTCCAATTTTGTTGTATGTTTTAAATTTGTTTCCCAGACTCCTATTCAATTTGAGTTTACAAATGTTAAGTAATCCCAGTTTCCCTATAACTGTTCCCACGTCTCAATTCTATACCAAAACACCTCACCATTAATGTTGTATTTGGAGTTTTGTTCCATATTTAAAAGTTGCTTTCTGAAATAGCATTTGGAGTAGGAATCAAAAGTTTCATCACTAAGTCTGACATATGGAAATCAGCTTTAGGGACCGAGAATTTTGGTAGCCTCAGATTGTCTTATCCTTTCAGATGAAAGCAGAAGAATGAAGGCGAGAAATAGCAGTTGATAGTTTAAGAAGGAAAATTGTGGTTATTTTGTAGTGTTGCAGTGACATTGGCAGTTCCTAATATCTTAATTATTGATAACTTGGCCATACCAGTTTCCTTCGTAGTATGACTTACCAGTTATCTAACTTCTAATTTGAAGATGTATGTGATTATGCTTTTAATAACATGAATGGTCATTGTACTTGTGTTGGACTATTAACTCGAGGCGAAATATGAAATTGGATCATTCAATTGGTTATTGTCATTTGTTCACTGAGGACAGACTTTACTATTACTACAATAATAATTTGCATTTATATGGCACATTTCATGTAAAAACACTGCAAGGCAGATAGGTGTATTTATATAAAAAAAAAGATTTGGAGCCAGAAATTTTTAAAAATGAAAGTAACTGATGAGTGTGATGTACTTTAAGAATGTTGATCAAGATAGACCTAGAGGCAGGAATTTTAACTGCCAAAAGTTAAATTCTTGTTACACTGTACGAGGTAGTGGTGAGGCTGCAGCTGAAATTTTGGATCCTCATATTTAAGAAAGGACATGCTAGCGTTGGAGTCTGTTTAAGAGAGATTCACTGGGCTGATTCCTGGATGAAGGGGTTGACTTCTTACAAATGGATAAACAAGTTAGGCCTTCATTTATTAGAGATTCGAAGAATGAGGGGTGGTTGTATTGAAACACACACCATTCTGAGGGGACTTGACTGGGAATGCTGGAAAGTAGATGTTGGGAAGATATTTCCACTACTGTGGAATCTCAAATTGGGTGACATTGTTACAGAATAACGAGACACTAATTAGAACTGTAACTTAAAGGAATTTCTTCTCTAAGGGTTGTGACTATCTGGAGTTCTGTACCCCAGAGTTACAGAGGTGAGATCACTGTAAGTATTTAAAGAAGGGGTGGATATTTGAAATATCGAGAAGTTTGAGGGCTATGAGGAGCTGTCACAAAGAGGAGTTGAAGCATAGGGCAGATCAGCCATAATCTTATAGAATGGCAGGGTCAGAGGCTTGTGGGTCTGCTCCTGCTCCTACTTAGAGTCATAGAGATGTACAGCATGGAAACAGACCCTTTGGCCCAACCCGTCCATGCCAACCCGTATCCCTCCAAACCCTTCCTATTCATATACCCATCTAAATGCCTCTTAAATGTTGCAATTGTACCAGCCTCCACCACATCCTCTGGCAGCTCATTCTATACATGTACCACCCTCTGCATGAAAACGTTGCCCCTTAGGTCTCTTTTATATCTTTCCCTCTCACCCTAAAGCTATGCCCTCTAGTTCTGGACTCCCCAACCCCAGGGAAAAGACTTTGTCTATTTATCCTATCGTGCCCCTCATAATTTTGTAAACCTCTATAAGGTCACCCCTCAGCCTCCGACACTCCAGGGAAAACAGCTCCAGCCTGTTCAGCCTCTCCCTGTAGCTCAGATCCTCCAACCCTGGCAACATCCTTGTAAATTTTTTCTGAACCCTTTCAAGTTTCACAACATACTTCCGATCGGAAGGAGACCAGAATTGCACATGATACCAACAGTGGCCTGACCAACGTCCTGTACAGCCGCAACATGACCTCCCAACTCCTGTACTCAATACTCTGACCAATAAAGAAAAGCATACCAAACGCCTTCTTCACTATCCTATCTACTTGCGACTCCACTTTCAAGGAGCTATAAACCTGCACTCCAAGGTCTCTGTTCAGCTCATATGTTCTTTTGCTCAAAAACAGGAGGGTTTGTCCTGGGCGGGCAATAAAAAGGTTAAAGTTCTCCAACTTGACACCAGTTCACATCCATATCGAACTTCATCTTCAGCAGAGTGCGATTGAGTGTGTGTGACCAATTCTCCCATATGGTGGGGATCCAGTCATCGTGGTCCATATTAGTAGCCATAGTACCCATATAATATGGAGGACAAGAAATGGTATGTAGTAGTAGTAATGTCTTTTTAGGAAGAGCATTCCAAAGACTCAACACTTCCTATGAGACAAAATGTTGTCCTCATCTCTTGAATGGATGACTCCTTATTCTGAAACAGTGATCCCTGGTTCTAAGATTCTCCCAGAATAGGAAACATCTTTTCCACATGCACCCTAACATGGTATATGTTTCAATCATGTTACCTTTTTGCTGTTTTGGCATAGGACAAATAAAATTGGAGAAATTAATGCATAGCTCAAAGACTGGAGCAGTAGAATCAGGCTATGATTTCTGGGAGCTGGCACTGCTGTTGGGAAAATGGAGGCTGTGCTGTAGCAATGATCTGCACCTGAATTGTGCTGATACAAATATTGTAGTGAGCTGCAAAACTAGAGATATAAAGAGGTTTTTAAATGAAACAGTTTGTACAAATGATCAAATTTTGGAATATTTGAGAAATCAAAAACTAAAAGCAAGCCAAGTGAGAAAGGTATTAATGTGGGAAATGTAAACCGACCATGTCAGGAGAGGATAAAGTGAATGAATCTAAGAATACCTCAGCAGGTGAGGCTAAATGTTACAAAAATAATAATGGCCAGAAGTAAAGGAAATATATTTCAATGTATGTGGTCTTCAAGACAAAACATGAACCTATAGCACAAATAACAATAAGCAAATGCATTATAGAGAGACAGCTGCAGAATATTGGGACCAGAATATTGAAGAGTACATAACATTTAGGAAGGCCAAGCAATTGGAAACAGTAACATAATGGGAGGTAGTGTATAAAGGAAGAAACAATGGGAGCATGTCAAAAAGTCATGAGAGTTTTAATCTATGTAGAGATTGGAAAAAATTCAGGTTGGCAAAGGTTTCTTAGTAAAGCACAGGGAGAGA
This sequence comes from Chiloscyllium punctatum, assembly GCF_047496795.1. Classification (NCBI taxonomy): domain Eukaryota; kingdom Metazoa; phylum Chordata; class Chondrichthyes; order Orectolobiformes; family Hemiscylliidae; genus Chiloscyllium; species Chiloscyllium punctatum. The sequence goes on along the minus strand of NC_092777.1, from coordinate 42,392,554 downwards.
GTAGTGTGCCCAAGTATTTTAAATTAAATCACAGCAATTATTTGGGCATGATAGCAGTGCTAACTGGAGGGCACTAGCAAATTAGATTAAGGGGTAGATCAATAGGGATGCAGAGAAAGATATATATGGAGATATTTCAGAATGCACTGAAGAGATATATTCCTTCAGGAGAGAAACATTCCAAGGGAAGACACAATCTATGGTTAACTAAAAAAGTTAAAGATATTGTCAAACTAAAGGAAAAAAGGCATACAGTTGTGAAAAACCAGGCGGCAAACCAAATATACAATAGAGTCATAGAGATGCACAGCGTGGAAACAGACCCTTTGGTCCAACTCGTCCATGCCGACCAGATATCCCAACCCAATCTAGTCCCACCTGCCAGCATCTGGCCCCTATCCCTCCAAACCCTTCCTATTCATATACCCATCCAGATGCCTTTTAAATATTGCAATTGTACTAGCTTCCACCACTTCCTCTGGCAGCTCATTCCATACATGTACCACCCTCTGTGTGAAAACATTGCCCCTTAGGTCTCTTTTATATCTTTTCCCTCTCACCCTAAACCTATGCCCTCTAGTTCTGGACTCCCCAACCCCGGGAAAAGACTTTGTCTATTTATCCTATCCATGCCCCTCATAATTTTGTAAACCTCTATAAGGTCACCTCTGACACTCCAGGGAAAACAACCCCAGCCTGTTCAACCTCTCCCTATACCTAAAATCCTCCAACCCTGGCAACATCCTTGTAAACGTTTCTGAATTCTTTCGAGTTTCACAACATCCTTTCGATAGGAAGGAAACCAGAATTGCACACAATATTCCAACAGTGGCCTAACCAATGTCCTGTACAGCCGCAACATGACCTCCCAACTCCTGTACTCAATACTCTGACCAATAAAGGAAAGCATATCTTCTTCACCATCTTATCTACCTGCAACTCTGCTTTCAAGGAGCTATGAACCTGCACTCCAAGGTCTCTTTGTTCATTAACACTCCCTAGGACCTTACCATTAAGTGTATAAGTCCTGTTAAGATTTGCTTTCCCAAAATGCAGCACCTCACATTTATCTAAATTAAACTCCATCTGCCACTTCTCAGCCCATTGGCCCATCTGATCAAGATTCCGTTGTAATCTGAGGTAGCATACTTCGCTGTCCACTACACCTCCAATTTTGGTGTCATCTGCAAACTTACTATCTCTTATAATCCCATCCAAATAATTTATATAAATGATGAAAAGTAGTGGACCCAGCACCGATCCTTGTGGCACTCCACTGGTCACAGGCCTCCAGTCTGAAAAACAAACCTCCACCACCGCCCTCTGGCCTCCACCGTTGATGCAGTTCTGTATCCAAATGGCTAGTTCTCCCTGTATTCCATGAGATCTAACCTTGCTAATCAGTCTCCCATGGGGAATATTGTCAAATGTCTCACTGAAGTCCACATTGATCATCTCAACCGGTCTGCCCTCATCAATCTTCTTTGTTACTTCTTCAAAAAACTCAATCAAGTTTGTGAGACATGATTTCCCACGCACAAAGCCATGTTGACTATCCCTAATCGGACCCTGCCTTTCTAAATATGTGTAAATTCTATCCCTCCGGATTCCCTCCAAAAACGTGCCCACGACCGACATCAGGCTCACTGGTCTATAGTTCCCTGGCTTGTCTTTACCAACTTTCTTAAACAGTGGCACCACGTTAGCTAACCTCCAGTCTTCCGGCACCTCGCCTGTGGCTATCAATGATACAAATATCTCAACTAGTAGCCCAGCAATCACTTCCAGAGCTTCCCACAGAGTTCTAGGGTACACTTGATCAGATCCTGTGGATTCATCCACTTTTATGCGTTTCAAGACACCCAGCTGTTCCTCCTCTGTAATATGGACATTTTTCAAGATGTCACCATCTATTTCCCTACAGTCTATATCTTCCATGTCCTTTTCCACAGTAAATACTGATGCAAAGTACTCGTTAATAATCTCCCTCATCTCATGCGGCTCCACACAAAGGCCGCCTTGCTGATCTTTGAGGGGCCCTCTTCTTTCCCTAGTTACCCTTTGTCCTTAATGTATTTGGAAAACCCTTTGGATTCTCCTTAACTCTATTTGCCAAAGCTATATCATGCCCCCTTTTTGCCATCCTGATTTCCCTCTTAAGTATACTCCTACTGCCCTTATACTCTTCGAAGGACTCACTCGATCTATCCTGTCTGTACCTGACATATGCTTCCTTCTTTTTCTTAACCAAACCCTCAATTTCTTTAGTCATCCAACATTCTCTATACCTACCAGCCTTTCCTTTCACCCTAACAGGAATATACTTTTTCTGGATTCTCGATATCTCATTTCTGAAGGCTTCCCATTTTACAGCTGTCCCTTTACATGTGAACATCTGTCACCAATCAGCTTTTGAAGATTCTTGCCTAATACTGTCAAAACTGGCCTTTCTCCAATTTAGAACTTCAACTTTTAGATCTGGTCTATCCTTTTTCATCACTATTTTAAAACTAACAGAATTATGGTCGCTGGCCCCAAAGTGCTCCCCCACTGATACCTCAGTCACCTGCCCTGCCTTATTTCCCAAGAGTAGGTCAAGATTTGCACCTTCTCTAGTAGGTACATCCACATACTGAATCAGAAAATTTTCTTGTACTCCCCTAACAAATTCCTCTCCATCTAAACCCTTAACATAATGGCAGTCCCAGTCTATGTTTGGAAAGTTAAAATTCCTGACCATAACCACCCTATTATTCTTACAGATAACTGAGATCTCCTCACAAATTTGTTTCTCAATTTCCCTCTGACTATTAGGGGGTGTATAATACAATCCCAATAAAGTTATCATCCCCTTCTTATTTCTCAGTTCCACCCAAATATCTTCCCCAGATGTATTTCCAGGAATATCCTCCTTCAGTACAGCTGTAAAGCTATCTCCTATCAAGAATGTCACTCTCCCTCCTCTCTTGCCTCCCTTTCTATCCTTCCTGTAGCATTTGTATCCTGGAACATTAAGCTGCCAATCCTTCCCATCCCTGAGCGATGGTTCTGTAGTTGCTATGATATCCCAGTCCCATGTTCCTAACCCTGCCCTGAGTTCATCTGCCTTCCCTGTTAGGCCTCTTGCATTGAAATAAATGCAGGTTAATCTGTCAGTCCTATCTTGTTCTCTGCTTTGTTCCTGCCTGCCCTGACTGTATGACTTCCCTTTGTTCTCAACTGTAGCAGTCTCTAATTGATCTCTTTCTTAACTATTTCCCTTGGTCTGACCCCCCCACCTTACTAGTTTAAATCCTCCCGAGAAGTTCTAGCAAATTTCCCTGCCAGTATGTTAGTCCCCTTCCAATTTCAGTGCGATCTGTCTTTCTTGTACGGGTCACTTCTACCCCAAAAGAGCTTCCAATGATCCAAAAACGTGAATCCTTCTTCCATACACCAGCTCCTCAGCCATGCATTCATCTGCTCTATCCTCCTATTCCTGCCCTTACTAGCTCGTAGCACCGGGAGTAATCCAGAGATTACTACTCTTTAGGACCTTCGTTTTAAATTCCTGCCGAACTCTCTCTAATCTTCCTTCAGAATCTCAACCTTTTCCCTTCCTATAAAGCAAATAATCACCAAAGCTCTTATAAAAGAGAGGAAATTTAGCACATGAGATAAAGTTAGCAAGAAATATAAAAACAAATAGGAAGATTTTCTTCAAATGTTGAAAAAAAATTGACCAATTGAGCATTGATCTTACAGGAGGTGAATCTTGGCGATTATAAATGGAACATGAAGAGATAGCTCTTAATGGTACAATACACACAATATTTACAAAAAAAAAGCAGTAAATCAAGAAGGGCAGGACACACTCAAGAAAATTACAGTCACTAGGGAAGTGGTACTAAACAAATTGTTGGAGCTGTGGGCTAACAAGCCAAGGATGCAGGTGTCCTTCTTTCTGAGGTCTAACAAGAAAGACTGTGTTTGTTGCTGCCACAATTGCAGGGGTGTCCCCACAACCACAGCTCCTTGGTGTCCCTGCCAGTGATGACACAGGGCTTTTCTAACACATCAAATTTTATGTAGAAGCCTGGTGTGCCTGGAACAAATTAGAAAACCATTGACCAAGTAGAGTACTAAGGAAGAGATCCCAGTGCATCACCTGCTGCCTTACTCACTGCTGCATTCCATGAGTGAGTAGTGTCAAGGGGAGTAGCAGCGTAGGGAAGCAGCAGGACAATGGCCACAAAATTCTGATGTAATGTTGTCGGGTCACCACTACCATCCACGCATAAACACTCTGCAGCCAGAAAGCTCTGTCATGGCAATGTGGCATTACTAACTTCTGCATATGTGCAGGTGGTTGGCGTCCATCTTTTCCCAACATCATATCAATGCAATGTACATTCTGTGAACGAGATGGCTTATGAGATAGTTGATGCACAGATTTTAATTTTCCAAAATTCCATAGCTTCAGGATCGAAAATAGTGAGTGTAACTCCTTTATTCAGAAGGGAGGGGAGATTGAGAATAGGAAACCACAAGCTAGGTTGCTTAGCAACTGACATAGGAATAATGTTTGTGCTACTATTAAAAGAGGTTGTAGCAGCACACTTAGAAAAAAGGTAATTACACAGAGTCAACATGGTTTTGTGAAAAATAAGTCATGGTTTTCAATTTATTGGCTTTCTGGGGAGAAGTTATCGCTGTTATGAATAAAGGGAAGCAGTTGATCTACTGTGCGTAGATTTCCAGAAGGCATTTGGTAAGTTGTCCAGTGTGAAGTCGGCCAGATGATAATCATCTGTGGTTAGAATGATAGTGAAATTAATTTAGCAAAAACACTCCATCTGTCCTCTTACATCTCCAAATTAAGCAATTTGAATTTTGGGATATATTTAGCAGAAGCCTTAGAATTAGATTACAAGTTTGGTGTTCAGGAAAAACAACCAAGTATATTTGTTTCAAATCAAATTATTACAAAGTTGTGTTTTCTTTCCTCTAGGAAAAGGAGACATCAGAGGATGAAGGTGATGAGGTGAGAGCAGCTTATTGAATTTGATGAATTTCCTAATGGTTTGCTTATATTCCAAGTTGGTTGAATTATTTAATGTGTCATGACCATTATGACCAGATGGTCCTCAGTGGTCTGTAAATTACAAATTTGCATAAGTTGTTTTTAAATGATTCAATTTTAAAATTTCCAGCAGTACATTTTTTGCTTTAAACAAGATCAAAGCTTAGTTTTTATTATTGAAATTGTCTCAGTGAAAAGTGTAGTTATTAACTAAAAGTACAAATACATAGATTTAAAAGTAGGTAAGGATAAAAGATACTTTATAAAGGTGAAACTACATTAAGTCTTTAAGATGGTCACAATTCTGTTATTTGCTTGAAGTTTATCTTTATAGAGTGAAGTGGTTAAAAGCTTGATGTCCAATTCAGTTGAAGAGCTGGAGAGTGCTTTCACAGTGAAAGCAAACAAGTTTTGGAGTGAGCCAAACAAGTTATAGAGAGGAATGAAATTTTATTTGTTTTGTTTTTACATCACAGCAAGTTGTGGCCCATTGTAACCTGGTTCCGTAGTCTGGTCTTCCTTTTCTGATTGTGTCTCAGAGTTCTTAGGAGATTCTGCCCAAAATGGCTTGTACAGATTATAATGGACCAGGCCAGATCCCCTCAAAACATTTCAAGAAAGTAGCCTGGACCCTAATTTTGCTTGTTGTTTTAATCAGGTGTATAGTTGATATTCCAGGAGTGATGCAGCTGGTCCAACCACTTAATTTCAAACAAAACAGAATTTATTATGCAAGATTACCAAATGAAACACAAATAAATGAGAACAGAATATCAAAAATCTTACTTTACCTGAAAACCTAACAAATGATCACAACCTAATTATGCTGTTCCAACTACGTGCAACAATCCCCTTAAACACCCTTTGATAAAAAAGGAAAGATCAAACACAGGATCCCAGAGGAGAGATGTCAGAGAGAGATTCAATATGAAACACTTTCTTTCCTGTAGCTCTTTCTTTGACCACCAGCCTCAAAAGTGACTGACTGCTTGCTCTGAACAGCTAGACTGCTACAAACCAAGCCAGAGAAAAGCTGAGCTGGGAGAGCTAGTCTCCCCCCTTTCATTGTACAAGTGTTTTTTTTAACTTGAAAGCCTTTTCCCTGAGGCAGTATCTGTTAACTATAATCAAATTGGCCCTGAAACCCATAAAGACCAGACCTCCAGGAGTCTCTGCATTTGCAACCCCGCTGGAAAAAAAACAAGGACAACATAACCCTGTTAAAGGAGCAGCATCATCGCAAGATCAAAACTTAAAATGGCGTCTATCCCAAAACTGATTAATCAAGTTTCCGTATTAGGTTGCTTAGGTCTGGAACATAGATCTGATCTATTTTTGTTTTCATTGAGATATTTAACTTCTAAGTATCTTGGCTTTAACCTGGATGGCTCTCATTGTGAGAGTTTAGTGGGCTAGGAAGAAGTATACAAACCTCCAAGGTAACCATTGTCAAGGCATTACTGTTTATCCTTCGAATGTTTGTTGAATTTCATGTCCCCTTGTGGTTTGTTTTCTTGGGGTAAATGCCGTCTAGTCCCAATAGCAGTTGTAATTCAAAGTCACAAATCTTTGACTTTTGGGAGCCATTTTGTAAGATTATTTGTCCGGTTTAAAGGCTTTCTATACTACGTGTGTTATAATTATATAGTCATGATCAATGAAAAAAAATTGAGGTGCTGACTTTGTTCTTGAATAGTTAGAATCTAATTGTTAGACCAGCTGACACAAAAAATAAATTTCCTGCTCTTTATGGACCTCTACCTGAAATTGTCGCTATTTCTGTTCTTACTATTAGAAAAATATGTTCACAAGGGGAAAAAAAAATGAATATAAAATATAATTTCCAAAATTGAAGGAGATTTATAAAACATTTCTTCAGATGGCATATCAAGATATGTTCCTTTTCAGTCAAGAGATGCCATAGTGAATCTTGTTCTCAGGTTACTGTATACATCTAATATGAGCTTTTATCTCTTTTTTTTAAAGACGGATGAGTACTAATTGGAGAATGCAATTTGAGTCTGCAGTATCAACTGAATAAATTAATTCATTTTGTGTAATTATTCAAAGAACAGCCAACATCCAGAAGATCAACACCTTGAAACTGTGAACAGAACAATCTCGATAATCCGAATAATTCGGGTGGGGTGTATTTTGTTCGGATTACTGAGAGTTCAGATAACTGATTGTTTGGATAATGGATAGTGTTTTTATGATATCTTGAGATCTTGTTCAGATAATCTGAAATTCAGATAATTGTTGTTCGGATAATCAAGGTTGTTCTGTATTGACATTTGGACATTAGATGTACCTATTTTCATAGTTTGTTAAATGTAATCAAAATGTGTTTTTTTTGGATTTTTAAATAAAAGTTCTATCTTGTCTTTGTAGTGGCTTTCATTTTTAAATGCTGCATTCTAAAAGATTTATTGAGCAGCAACAAAGTCAACTTGTTGCAAAAACAAGCTTTCCTATGTTGAAGAAAAACAAACTGTCTGTCAAACCAAGTGACACCACCATAATGTATATTCTTTCTAAACGTTTGCCCCAACAGAGACATCTCGTCCACAAATAGGAGCCTTGGCTGAGGAAGCTATTTTCAAGGCCCCATTTAAGCAAGGTTTGGCTGCTGAAAGCAGTTGGTATGTTCTTCAATTTTCATGGTCTTCAACCAGGCTAACTTTGCAACTAGAGTTAACAGCACTGAGAGATTACATTTTCATTTTAAAAAATGATTCATATTTCCAAAGTAGATGTTCACCATTCTTTGCTCCAGAGCAGTCAATCCTGCAGGCCTATTGAGCACATTATGTTACTTCTTTTTTTATGAGGTATGTTAGATTTTGTGACTGTTTCTTCAATTTGGCAGGAATGAAACAATGAGGAAAACCATGCGACGTTTTCTGATTTCTGCCCAGCAAGCAGCTTGGGTAGTTCAGAAATTAAAGGGAGGCACTGATTGTCTTACTGGGAAGAAGGAGTAAGTTATTCATGACTATAAAAAGTGACTAGGCTGCTGTGCTGACGTGATAGACTGTTAAACTTCATTTCAGATTGAGGTGGCAGAATGGCAGGTTTTGTAAACAGTTATACTTTAATCTGCCTACTTAATTCCAAAACAGAATGGAGTTAGAAGATGGTTAATCAGTATTTCTGCTAATTGTTACAATTGAGGTTTTTCAGATGTTTTCAGGATTGAAATTTCTGTCTTACAAAATTACTGTGTTTTAGGATTGTAGTTTTAAAGGAGCGGGAAAATGTGGCCTCTGCAGGAGTCTTCCTGAGAATCAGTGGGTACTTCAGTTCTAACCAAAAGAAAGAACTGCAGGTACTGCAAAACCTGAAACAAAAACAGAAATTGTCAGAGAAACTCAGCATGCATGGCAGCATCTGTAGAGAGAAAGCAGAATCAATGTTTCAGGACCAGTGATGCTTCTTTAGAACTCATGCATTCTAAAAGAGGAACTTTGGACCCAAAGCATTGACTCTGCTTTCTTCCCACAGATCCTGCCAGACTTGCTGAGTTTCTCCAGCAATTTCTGTTTTTGTGTGAGTGGTTTAGTTGAGAGTGATCAAAGGAAACTGTCATTATTTTATTGCAAGGAAGGCAGGGCCTGGGACAGAGGGATACATCAGGATCCAATAACTGGGGCCTAGACTCTAGGAGGCCCTTTGTGCTTGCGTTGTGGCAGCACTGTTGTGCATGAGTTGGTGCCAGGCCTCAAGCCTCTGTCAGGAGTGGCACAGGAGCCTGTGATTTCTGTCTTCTGTCTTTTACTGTGAAGGGAGGTACAAGATATTTGTGCTTGTGGTCAATGACAGTTGTTCTTAAATTCACAATGGGCAGACCCTGCACACCACGCAGTTCCAGAAAAATAAAATTGTTATCAAGTTGTAAACTGTGCTACTTATCGCTTTACTTCTAAGATAAAAGGGAGTTGGGACCAGAGACAACTGATTATCTCTAAATATGAATGGTAATGTGCTTCCCATTGCCATAGGGAGGTAGATAGAAGGAGCCAATTTAAGATGAACTTTGGTATAAAGATAGGAATATAAGAAACAGGAATTTCAGTTTGGTCTCATGGTTATGAACTCTCAGCTGAGAGTTTGAAAGCAAAAGGTAGGATTAGCCTGGTTTACATTAAGCAAAGAAAATGTTAATTATTATTCTCCATGCAGAAGGTAGGTGGGATACTCCAGATCGAACACTGATCTTGAGAGGAGGATGACAGAGTAATGGTAATGAGGTGATAATGTCACTGGATTAATAATCCAGAAGTCTAAAATAATCTGTGGAATTCACTATTGTGGAACAGTGAATGCTGGGACATTGAATAAATTGAAGAAGATCGACAGATTTTTCCTTAGTAATGTGCTGAAGGGTTGTGAACAGTGGATAGCAAATTGAGTTGAGGCCATGGTTGTACTAAATGGTGGAGCAGGCTCAAAAGGCTAACTTGCCCACTCCTCATGTTCGCTATGATCATGGCAGCTGGTGTAATTAAATTCAATTAATGAAGTTTGGAATTGAAAGGTAGTCTGAGTAATAGTGACCATGAAACTCATCATTTATTATTAAAAACCTAAATAATCTCCTTTAGAGAAGGAAATCTTAAGACCATAAGACAGGAGCCGAAATTAGGGCATTCAGCTTATCACATCTGCTCCGCTATTCAATCACAGCTGATAACTGTCATTCTCTTGCTTTCTCCCCATAACTCTCAATCTCCTTGATACTCAAGAACCTGTCTATCTCGGTCATAGATATGCATAGATCTGGCCTTTACAACCTTCTGTGGCAATGCATTCCATAGATTCACCACTTCCTGGTTGAAAACGTTTCTCCTTAACTCCATTCTAAAAGGTTTCCCTTTACTCTAAGGCGATGCCCTCAGGTCCTCCTTTCTCCTACCAAAGGAAACATCTTCCCAACATCCACTCTGTCCAGGCCATTCACTATTCTGTATGTTTCAATTGGATTCCCCCTCATCCTTCTAACCTCCATCGAGTATATACCCAGAGTCCTCGAACAACCTCAAGGTAAGCTTATGGTTTGTTGAATCAACATGTCCATCATTGTCTTGTTGGAGCTCCTTCACAAGTGAAAGTTGACATGAAATTAATTTTAAAACCATGTGTTCTTTAGAGGGTGTATTATGGAACATTTAAGAGTGAAAATGCAGTGTACAGAATGACTTAATTAGGCAGGCTGCAAAATTACAATTTCTTAATAGCTTAAAATGAAGAGAGAAAATCAACAACATGTTTACTGTATATCAAGCTTTAAACAACTTATGTAATGTTCAAAGTTTTAGACTATTTGCTCTATTAGTCCTATTTTCAAGATAAAGCCAATGGAATGCAAGAACCCCTTTAAACTTAGATTGTTTAAAGGTAGTTTTCCCTTGTCAGGTTTGTGCAGTTGTGTGTAAGTTCAGCAGTTTTACTTGGTCAGCTTGTATGGCTCAAGAGAAGAGAGTAGGAAACTGGATTCGTGCATGGAGATTTGGGACTGGCAGAGTGGATGAGTCAGTGATAAGGGATTGTAGAGTGGTGTCTAGGCATGGAAGGTTCAAAGAGGACAGTGTGGTCAGTGACATGAAGGAGTGGTGGAAATAGGTTCGTTGGGTGAGGGGCTGTAAGGGCAGTATCAGTGCTGTCCAAATGTGTACCCATCTCAGGGTGTTGCAAAACCTCTTACAACATTTTGGTTATTTCCACTGAGACCATTCTCCACCACTGTTTTACAATGCATAGAAAGGAAGGCCAGTCATGGAGATAGAGTCATGGAGATGTACAGCATGGAAATAAACCCTTCAGTCCAACCCGTCCATGCCAATCAAATATCCCAACCCAATCTCGTCCCACCTGCCAGCACACGGCCCATATCCCTCCAAACCCTTTCTATTCATATACCCATCCAAATGCCTCTTAAATGTTGCAATTGTATCATCCTCCACCACTTCTCTGGCAGCTCATTCCATACACTTACCACCCTCTGTGTGAAAACATTGCCCCTTAGGCCTCTTTTATATCTTTCTCCTCTCACCCTAAACCTATGCCCTTTAGTTCTGGACTCCCCGACCCCAGGGAAAAGATTTTACCTTATCCATGCCCCTCATAATTTTGTAAACCTCTATAAGGTCACCCCTCAGCCTCTGCCACTCCACGGAAAACTGCCCCAGCCTGTTCAGCCTCTCCGTATAGCTCAAATCCTCCAACCCTGGCAACATTCTTGTAAATCTTTTCTGAACCCTTTCAAGATTCATAACATCTTTCCGATAGGAAGGAGACCAGAATTACATGCAATATTCCAACAGTGGCCTAACCAATGTCCTGTACAGCCACAACATGACCTCCCAACTCCTGTACTCAATACTCTGACCAATAAAGGAAAGTGTACCAAATGCCGCCTTCATTATCCTATCTACCTGCAACTCCAATTTCAGTGGGCTATGAACCTGCACTCCAAGGTCTCTTTGTTAAGCAACACTCCCTAGGACCTTACCATTAAGTGTATAAGTCCTGCTAAGATTTGCTTTCCCAAAATGAAGCACTTCGCATTTATCTGAATTAAATTCCATCTGCCATTTCTCAGCCCATTGGCCCATCTGGTCAAGATCCTGCTGAAATCTGAGGTGACCCTCTTTCCTGTCCACTACACCTCCAATTTTGGTGTCATCTGCAAACTTACTAACTGTACCTCTTATGCTCACATCCAAATCATTTATGTAAATGACAAAAAGTAGAGGACCCAGCAGTTGACATTGCAGGTCCAGGCATGTTCATAGTGAGAACAACTCTGGACACTAACATGAATATTCAATAAAGATTGAACACAAAAAACTCAACATTGTTTCTTCCACAATGAAGGAAATGTCCCCACCCCCTACATCCATCAGTATGTGCCAACAGTGAAGTATGCCAGCAACTGTAGCTCTCTGATGAAGTTACTGTCAACAAATTACTGATAACGCTGATGAACTACACCAGTGTAATGTGAAATAAATGAAATTTAATTTTGGGAAAAACTCATGCACTTTAGCTCTCTTAATCTAGTTTTATGTTAATGGAAATGGAGTTGGGCAGAAAAATTGTGGTCATGTTACACAGTCTCCCTGCTGGCCAGGTCTCCCTGACTGGTCAGCTCACCCTGACTTGTCAGCTCATGGTGGGTTTCAGCAACGACCTTTGGTAACCTTTGTGCATTGTGTTTTAATCACAATCATGTAAGGATAGCTAAAAGAAAGAAAGCAGAAGTGGCATACTTGTCCTGTTAGCATTGTCAGGAATGGTGTGCTTTTCTTAAAAAAAAGCCAGCATTAAATGGCAAACAGATTGCTGAACTAAATGATTGAAACAAAAACAGAAAATTGATGGAAAAATTCAGCAGGTCTGGCAGCATCTGGACAGAAAGCAGAGTTAACATTGTGGGTCCAGTGACCCTCTTTTCGAACATTAGCTCTACTTTCTCACCAGTGATCTTGCCCGGGTTGCTGTGTTTCTCCTGCAAATTCTGTTTTTGTTTCTGATTTCCAGCATTCATCAGTTACTAATAATTTGATAAAATTGTTACTGTATAGAAATAAGATTAGCTTTAAAAATATAATTATAATTGTACCAATATTGTTTGCTGCACCTTCACTTGCCTCGTCTCCAAGCTTTGGAATTCCCTCGCCACAGCTCTGCCTCACTTTTTTCTTGTAATGGTGTGGAGGTGCCAGTGTTAGACTGGTGTGGACAAAGTTTAAAAGTCACACAACGCCAGGTTATAGTCCAACAGGTTTATTTGGAAGCACTAGCTTTCAGGCCACTGCTCCTTCATCAGCTAGCTGTGGAGCAGGATTGTAAGATACATAATTTATAGCAAAAGATCTCAGAATCATGCAACTGAAACTGTGTGTGTGTCCCTGTCTGTCTGAGTGTATATGTGTGTGAGAGACGGTGTATAGCGTAGTGGGGTCATATGTAGCGTGTCATGAATCCAAGGTCATGGTTGAGGCCATCCTCACGGGTACCGAACTTGGCTATCAGCCTCTGCTTGGCCACTCTGCTTTGCTGCATATCCCAGAGTCCACCTTGGAGGATGGTTACCCATGAGAATGGTCTCATGAATTCAACCGGGACTTTGGGTTCATGTCACTCTACAGGTGTCCCACTACACTATATACTCTCTCTCTCACACTCACATACACGCACACACATACGCACACAGACCCTTTCATACACATGCTCTCTCTCTCACATCCTCTCACAGGCTTCTACTTTGTCATACTCACGCACACACTCGACCAAGCGCGCACACACTCACACTCTCTTGCGCACATAAACTCTATCTATCTCTCTCCCTCACATGCATGTCTATGGGGTGAATTTGCATTTGCAGAATTGTAATTACAGATACATTGTATTTTGTTCAAAAGGCACACAATGTGCAGGCAGTCAATTGAAGCAGTCAATCCATGTAACATGTTATAAATTCCTACTTTGGAAATAGAACCAGTCTGGCCCAAGATTGGGATACAGACAGACTCTAACGTCTCACCTTTCATGCATTGTCTGAGCTGAGATGTCGCCTTTACCAAAACCTAAAGATGAAAGACTTAACAGCAATCTAGGTTTGTTCAATATATTGTTTCAGTTGCATTGTTCAGCTGTTTTATGAACCTGCTCCACAGCTACCAGATGAAGGAGCAGCACCCCAAAAGCTAGTACTGCCAAAAAAACCTGTTGGACTATAGCCTGGTGTTGTGTGATTTTTACCTTCTTGTAAGACACTTCTGAAAATTTATCACGTTAACTAATCATATGATCATCTGACCTAATTCTTCCACATGGAGCAGGGTGTCACATTTTGTTTGGTACTGTTCCTGCAAAGTGCCTTGGGCTATTTCACTGTATTAAAAGTGCTACACAAATAAGTTGTTGTTCATGAAGCCACATAACAGCCACTTACCTAAAGATCTACATTCCTCCATACCCTCCATTATTCTTTTTGCTGGTAGGTTTTGTTTCTGGCAGCAATATTGTCATTCCTCCAAGGAGTGATAGTTCAACAAAAGGGAAATTGAAATACTCATTCGTGCAATTCGTCACTTTATAGTGAACTGCTGCTGCATTCTTAAATTAATTGAAAGGTCATAGTGACATTTGATATGCTCATGCCAACAGAACAAACAATATCTGAACTGGGAAATTGAGGTGCTGACATTGCATCAGCTTTGTTAAAGGCCTCTACTCCTTGATCTAGCCTTTTACAGCTTCACACCCATGCATTTCATTTTATTTTTCTGTGTTTTTCAATGGACTTTACTCAAGGCAAAATTGTCTTTTTAGCCACTGTGATCAGCATATTCATTATTTTTGTGAATCATTTTGAATGCAAATTAATCTGCTACATTCTGAATAGCATAATTTATGTAGTTAGAAAACAAAATGGGGAAGATTTTTCTCCAGGCAAAAGAAGATCTGAAGTTGCTAAAGTTTCCTGGCTTTATGTACAGTGATCTTTCTGAGGTGGCTTTCAAAAATCCATACTACAGCTTGGATATGAATGTAGATGATGGTGTTCATCTCATAGTATGCGTACATGGATTAGATGGTGTGTTTATAGAATAAACTGTTCCGGTCCTTTTGAACTTGATCAAACCTGTGCTATTCAATATTGCAAAATATTTTCCTTGCACCATTATCTGTCACATTTTTCATTGAGAACCACAAGCCAGCAACTTGATTATTGACATAAGTACCATATTTAAGATTTACAAATGTGAAAAATATTTTGAAGCTTTTCTCTTTATGGTTTGTGACACAAATCTACATTTTGCAGTTTTTAATCTATTCAAAAGCTTCTAGATGTAAGCTGCTGGAAGACTGGAGGTTGGCGAATGTGGTGCCACTATTAAAGAAAGGTGATACATATATTTGGAAAAGCAAGGACTGATTAGGGACAGTCAGCATGGCTTTGTGCATGGGAAACCATGTCTCACAAACTTGATTGAGTTTTTTGAAGAAGTAACAAAGAGGATTGATGAGGGCAGAGCGATTGATGTGATCTATATGGACTTCAGTAAGGCATTCTAAAAGGTTCTCCATGGGAGACTGGTTAGCAAGGTTAGATCTCATGGAATACAGGGAGAACTAGCCATTTGGATACAGAACTGGCTGAAAGGTAGAAGACAGTGTGGGGTGGTGGAGGGTTGTTTTTCAGACTGGAGGCCTGTGACCAATGGACTGCCACAAGGATCGGTACTGGGTCCATTACTTTTTATCATTTATATGAATGATTTGGATGTGAGCATAAGAGGTACAGTTAGTAAGTTTGCAGATGACACCAAAATTGCAGGTGTAGTGAACAGCGAAGAAGGTTACTTCAAATTACAACAGGATCTTGGTCAGATGGGCCAATGGTCTAAGAAGCGGCAGATGGAGTTTAATTTAGATAAATGTGAGGTGCTGCATTTTAGGAAAGCAAATCTTAACAGGACTTATACACTTAATGGTAAGGTCCTGGGGAGTGTTGCTGAACATAGAGACCTTGGAGAGCAGGTTCATAGCTCCTTGAAAGAAGAGTTGCAGGTAGATAGGATAGTGAAGAAGGCATTTAATTTGCTTTCCTTTATTGGTCAGAGTATTGAGTACAGGAGTTGGGAGGTCATGTGGCGGCTGTACAGGACATTGATTAGGCCACTTTTGGAATATTGCATGCAATTCTGGTCTCCTTCCTGTTGGAAGGATGTTGTGAAACTTGAAAGGGTTCAGAAAAGATTTACAAGGATATTGCCAGGATTGGAGGATTTTAGCTATAGGGAGAGATTAAATAGACTGGGACTGTTTTCTCTGGAGCGTCGGAGGCTGAGGGGTGACCTTATAGAGGTCTATAAAATCATGGATAGGGTAAATGGACAAAGTCTTTTCCCTGAGTGGGAGGAGTCCAAAACTAGAGGACATAGGTTTAGGGGAAGAGGGGAAAGATATAAAAGAGACCTAAAGGGCAACTTTTTCACGCAGAGGGTGGTGCGTGTGTGGAATGGGCTGCCAGAGGAAGTGGTGGAGGCTAGTACAATTGCAACATTTAAGAGGCATCTGGATGGGTGTATGAATAGGAAGGGTTTGGAGGGATATGGGCCGGGTGCGGGCAGGTGTGACTAGATTGGGTTAGTATATCTGGTCGGCATGGTTGGACCGAAGGGTCTGTTTCTGTGCCTTATTACTCTATAACTCTCAATAAAATTATATAGAAGTTGACAATTAGTCCAAAGGTGTGCAGGTTAGGTGAGTTGGCCATGCTAAATTGCCTGTAGTATTATGTGCATTAGCCAGGGGTAAGTGTAGGGGAATGGGTCTGGCTGGGTTACTCTTCGGAGGGTCGGTGTGGACTTGTTGGGCCGAAGGGCCTGTTACCACACTGTAGGGAATCTAATCTGATCAAAATCATTATTGATTAGAATCTGCTGTAGTATTCAAAGACTTAAGTAGAAGTCTGATTTTGGTATGTTCTGCAGGGGGAGGGGGGAACCAGATCGAAATAACCAGGGTTGCTGAATGGCCTCAAGATAAAGAAATTTCAACAATATTTCACTTTCTAGTTTTTACTGTAATATCAGAACCAATACAAATGATGTATGAGTTATATAGGGAATGATACTTAAAATGAAAAGGTAAATTTTACTTTGAATGTTTAATACATAAGTATCTTCTCCAATAACAAATACTCACATCATTTCACAGACAAATATGACATCTAGTAGCTGCACTGTTTCACAGTATGCTTTACTCTTGAAAGTTAGATGTCCAATCAGACAGCTTTCAGCTTCAAATTTCAAGGTTATAATTATCATCTGCAATGTGCATATATACAAATCCCTCACTCCTTCAGCTTTCTAGAATTCCTTTTCAACTGACCAACCACTAACACTGCAATAGAAAAAAAAACAGCTTTTTAATATCTCCAAGCCACGCACACAGCTTTTCACATTTTCAACTATTTTAACCAACACAGTCATAGAGTCATAGAGATGTATAGCACAGAAACAGACCCTTCAGTCCAACTCGTCCATGCTGACTGGATATCCAACACCAAACCTTTAATGCTGCAGTTG
This sequence comes from Chiloscyllium punctatum, assembly GCF_047496795.1. Classification (NCBI taxonomy): domain Eukaryota; kingdom Metazoa; phylum Chordata; class Chondrichthyes; order Orectolobiformes; family Hemiscylliidae; genus Chiloscyllium; species Chiloscyllium punctatum. Next base: position 42,375,388 of record NC_092777.1, on the reverse strand, counting down.
CCTGAAAAAATATTCAACTCTTCCTAAGAGCTTTTTTTCAAATTATTCTGCCTTTTGCTTTCTTTCTTTGGGTCTGCACTAATTGCCTTCAACCTCCAGCTTCTCTCCTTGTAGCTATCTCTTCTTTGTGTCTCATATAGCCACACAGCTTCCAATCTTAACTTCTTTCCTTCTTCCAGATCAAGATTTACTAGATTGTTTGGACATCTATTTCTCACTTTTGAAGAAAATTGTGCTGTTCCCTTCACAAGTGATGCAAGCTCTTTGAAATCCTTTCCAAACATTCTTAAATTCAATGACAGAATGCTCAGATGTTTTAAAGAAATTACATATTTTCCTTTCTGTAGTACTTCTGGGGCAAAGTAATCTCAATAATATAATGGAAAGTGATATAAAATTAAAAAGGACATAAATCCAATAGAGAAAATGCATCTTTGGCAAAAAATTGACCACTCTAGACTAATGTTTCCATAGGACTAGCATATTTTTGCCTTTTTAGTGAGTGGATGATATTTAGTACTGAGAGATCTTTACAAGCAGAGCTTACATATTTTCACAATTAATAATGAAACTATCTATAATAAATATCCTTTAAATCCACTTGTTTGGATATGTAATGACAACTCTATACTAATCATATACTGAGATGTGACCTGAACACTGACCTTCTAACCTGGAGGTTAGCTCAGTTAGCTGGACATCAGGGTTGTATGCAGAGTAACACTAACAGCATGGTTCAATTCTCACACCAGCTGCATACCATGAAGGTCTTTCCTCCTCACCTGAGATGTGATGAACCTCAGCTTAAGTCATCACTCTCTAATAGTCGTGTAGTCCCCCTGTGCTCCGGTAGGATTATGTCAATTCTAACTTACATGCAAAGTAGCAATTCTTGTATATTGTCGTGAAATTATTGTTATTTATCAAAATGTATGTATTTTAAATCACCTAATACTCTTTACAATAGTGATTTGATCATCAATGATTCAAAATCATTACTTCTTTAATATTTGCAATAATTCCAATAAACCAAAGTTATGAAACAATTGATTACAACATATCCTACTTCAATAAAAGTTACAAATGACTTCATATTTGATACTATATCTTTTGACCCGTACGTCTCTGGTTTAACATGACAATTCACTGCAATGTCTTCAGTATAATTTTAACATTTCACCAATAAACATATATTTCTCAAAGCAAATACAGTAATTATAATCAACAGGTCATTTTATTGATTTTGTATTAATATTTTGTTTAGTTTAATTTCAGTAAACTGGGTCTCATTTTAAATACTATGCAATTTCAACTTAAATCTCCAGAGAAACTCCAATGCTGCATAGCGCTTTGTGTATATGGCATCAGCTTTTTTAAACTTCACTGCATGGCCCAGGAAAGTTGTTAATAATCCAACCAAACAAAGTGAGTATCAACTTGTAAACTCTTTCAATATGCCTATGACGCAAAGTAAGAGCAGGAGAGATCCCTGGTCAACCAACTAATAGCAAGAAACTGGAGCCTGTATGATCACTTTCTGGATTAGTGGTGCTGGAAGAGCACAGCAGTTCAGGCAGCATCCAAGGAGCAGCGAAATCGTCGTTTCGGGCAAAAGCCCTTCATCAGGAATAAAGGCGGTGAGCCTGAAGCGTGGAGAGATAAGCTGGAGGAGGGTGGGGATGGGGAGAGAGTAGCATAGAGTGCAATGGGTGAGTGGGGGTGGAGATGAAGGTGATAGGTCAAGGAGGAGAGGGTGGAGTGGATAGGTCGAAAAGGAGATAGGCAGGTCAGACAAGTCTGGACAAGTCAAGGAGACAGTGCTGAGCTGGAAGTTTGAAACTAGGATGAGGTGGGGGAAGGGGAAATGAGGAGGCTATTGAAGTCCACATTGATGTCCTGGGGTTGAAGTGTTCCGAGGCGGAAGATGAGGCGTTCTTCCTCCAGGCGTCTGGTGGTGAGGGAGCGGTGGTGAAGGAGGCCCAGGACCTCCATGTCCTCGGCAGAGTGGGAGGGGGAGTTGAAATGTTGGGCCACGGGGCGGTTTAGTTGATTGGTGCGGGTGTCTCGGAGATGTTCCCTAAAGCGCTCTGCTAGGAGGCACCCAGTCTCCCCAATGTAGAGGAGACCGCATCGGGAGCAACGGATACAATAAATGATATTAGTGGATGTGCAGGTAAAACTTTGATGGATGTGGAAGGCTCCTTTTAGGGCCTTGGATAGAGGTGAGGGAGGAGGTGTGGGCACAGGTTTTACAGTTCCTGCGGTGGCAGGGGAAAGTGCCAGGATGGGAGGGTGGGTCGTAGGGGGGTGTGGACCTGACCAGGTAGTCTCGGAGGGAACGGTCTTTGCGGAAGGCAGAAAGGGGTGGGGAGGGAAATATATCCCTGGTGGTGGGGTCTTTTTGGAGGTGGCGGAAATGTCGGCGGATAATTTGGTTTATGCGAAGGCTTGTAGGGTGGAAGGTGAGCACCAGGGGCGTTCTGTCCTTGTTACGGTTGGAGGGGTGGGGTCTGAGGGCAGAGGTGCGGGATGTGGACGAGATGCGTTGGAGGGCATCTTTAACCACGTGGGAAGGGAAATTGCGGTCTCTAAAGAAGGAGGCCAGGGTGGTCAGGCTTGTGGATCTTGGGAAGGATGTAGAACCGGGCAGTGTGGGGTTCCCGGACTATGAGGTTGGAAGCTGTGGGTGGGAGATCTCCTGAGGTGATGAGGTTCTGTATGGTCTGGGAGATGATGGTTTGGTGATGGGGGGTGGGGTCATGGTCGAGGGGGCAGTAGGAAGAGGTGTCCTTGAGTTGGCGTTTGGCTTCAGCGGTGTAGAGGTCAGTGCGCCAGACTACCACTGCGCCCCCTTTATCTGCTGCCTTAATGGTGAGGTTGGGATTAGAGCAGAGGGATTGGAGGGCTGCACGTTGTGCGGGTGAGAGGTTGGAGTGGGGGATGGGAGTCAACAGGTTGAGGCGGTTAATGTCCCGGCGGCAGTTGGAAATGAAGAGGTCGAGGGCAGGTAATAGGCCAGCGCGGGGTGACCAGGTGGATGCAGTGTGTTGGAGGTGGGCGAAGGGGTCCTCAGAAGGTGGGCGGGAGTCCTGATTGTGAAAGGGAATGGTGGGAGGAATGGGGGTGGAGGCATGAGCAGGGGTAATGTTTTGGGGGGTGGGGATAGTGACAGTGGGGTCTGTGGGGGGCGTGTCTCAAACATCAGAAACTGTAAGTACAACAAACTTTTATCCACCCACCTCCATAACCAGCACTCCTCAAACATTCCAGAAGATTCCCCTGGCCTTGGAAACGCCATTAGCCATGCGGCTGACGCAGCTACCACCCCCACGCTGAGTAATGATGTCACTTCCGCCCCCATCATGGCCACTCCCACAGCCACTTCCGGCCCTCACATCATCGCTGATGCCACACGCTCAGTGACTTCCGCCACCCTTACTGCCATGATCACCACCACTTCCGCCCCCATCAGCGCCACTCACCTGCATTCTGCTGACACACCCCCCACAGACCCCACTGTCACTATCCCCACCCCCCAAAACCCCAAGGGGAACATTACCCCTGCTCATGCCTCCACCCCCATTCCTCCCACCATCACACCCACTCCAGGTACTGGCTCCGACCCCACTCCCAGCTCCACACCCACACCAGATCCCAGCTCCCAGCCCTGCCGAGTTTTCACCATCTCTCCAGACCTCCCACTCACTGAGGACGAACGATCAGTCCTCAGCAAAGGACTCACCTTCATCCCCCTCCGTCCACGCATCAATGAATTTAATACACGCCGTGACATCGAACACTTCTTCCGTCGCCTCCACCTCTGAGCTTACTTTCACAATCAGGACTCCCGTCCACCTTCCGAGGACCCCTTCGCCCACCTCCAACATACTGCATCCACCTGGACACCCCGCGCTGGCCTCATAGTCCGGGAACCCTGCACTGCCCGGTTCTACCTCCTTCCCAAGATCCACAAGCCTGACCACCCTGGCCGACCCATTGTCTCAGCATGCTCCTGCCCCACTGAACTCATCTCTACCTACCTCGACACTGTCCTATCCCCCCTAGTCCAGAAACTCCCCACATACGTTCGAGACACCACCCACGCCCTCCGCCTCCTCCAAGACTTCCGTTTCCCCGGCCCCCAACGCCTCATCTTCACCATGGATATCCAGTCCCTCTACACCTCCATCCGCCATGACCAGGGCCTCCAAGCCCTCCATTTTTTTCCTCTCCAGACGTCCCCAACAGTACCCTTCCACTGACACTCTCATTTGTTTGGCCGAACTGGTCCTCACTCTTAATAATTTCTCCTTTGAATCCTCCCACTTCCTCCAGACCAAAGGCGTAGCCATGGGCACACGTATGGGCCCCAGCTATGCCTGTCTCTTTGTTGGCTATGTAGAACAGTTGATCTTGCACCACTCCCCACCTCTTCCTCTGCTACATTGATGACTGCATTGGCGCAACCTCGTGCTCCCGCGAGGAGGTTGAGCAATTCATCAACTTCACCAACACATTCCACCCTGACCTTAAATTTACCTGGTCCATCTCTGACACCTCACTCCCCTTCCTGGACCTCTCCATCTCCATTAGTGATGACCGACTTGACACTGACATTTTTTACAAACCCATCGACTCCCACAGCTACCTGGATTACACCTCTTCCCACCCTACCTCTTGCAAAAATGCCATCCCGTATTCCCAATTTCTCCGCCTTCGCCGTATCTGCTCCCAGGAGGACCAGTTCCACCATAGAACACACCAGATGGCCTTCTTCTTTAGAGACCGCAATTTCCCTTCCCACGTGGTTAAAGATGCCCTCCAACGCATCTCGTCCACATCCCGCACCTCCGTCCTCAGACCCCACCCCTCCAACCGTAACAAGGACAGAACGCCCCTGGTGCTCACCTTCCACCCTACAAACCTTCGCATAAACCAAATTATCCACCGACATTTCCGCCACCTCCAAAAAGACCCCACCACCAGGGATATATTTCCCTCCCCACCCCTTTCTGCCTTCCGCAAAGACCGTTCCCTCCGTGACTACCTGGTCAGGTCCACACCCCCCTACGACCCACCCTCCCATCCTGGCACTTTCCCCTGCCACCGCAGGAACTGTAAAACCTGTGCCCACACCTCCTCCCTCACCTCTATCCAAGGCCCTAAAAGGAGCCTTCCACATCCATCAAAGTTTTACCTGCACATCCACTAATATCATTTATTGTATCCGTTGCTCCCGATGCGGTCTCCTCTACATTGGGGAGACTGGGTGCCTCCTAGCAGAGTGCTTTAGGGAACATCTCCGAGACACCCGCACCAATCAACTAAACCGCCCCGTGGCCCAACATTTCAACTCCCCCTCCCACTCTGCCGAGGACATGGAGGTCCTGGGCCTCCTTCACTGCCGCTCCCTCTCCACCAGACGCCTGGAGGAAGAACGCCTCATCTTCCGCCTCGGAACACTTCAACCCCAGGACATCAATGTGGACTTCAACAGCTTCCTCATTTCCCCTTCCCCCACCTCATCCTAGTTTCAAACTTCCAGCTCAGCACTGTCTCCTTGACTTGTCCGGACTTGTCCGACCTGCGTATCTCCTTTTCCACCTATCCACTCCACCCTCTCCTCCTTGACCTATCACCTTCATCTCCTCCTCCACTCACCTATTGTACTCTATGCTACTCTCTCCCCACCCCCACCCTCCTCTAGCTTATCTCTCCATGCTTCAGGCTCACCGCCTTTATTCCTGATGAAGGGCTTTTGCCCGAAATGTCGATTTCGCTGCTCCTTGGATGCTGCCTGAACTGCTGTGCTCTTCCAGCACCACTAATCCAGAATTTGGTTTTCAGCATCTGCAGTTATTGTTTTTACCCGTATGATCACTGTCCCTGCCTCCAGACTACACCATGTATCTAAAAGTGTATGTTGCTATCATAACATGGACACCTCAGGGATGCCCACTTGGCTCAGATTGGTGGATAGATTGTTGGCAGCAACGTGATCCACACTATGTGTGGTTCACTTCCAGTTCTGGCTGGGGTGGATATGGAACCTGCCTCCTGACCCTACTTGTGCTAGAGATCATGGTGCTGCACCTGCCTTCAGGTGAAGAACTGATCAGGAAGGGTAAAGTTGGTAAAATTAAGGAGTAATGGATGAATAAAGATATTGAGGTTCTAGTCAAGAATAAAAGAGAACCTCATTTTAGATATAGACAATTTGGTTCAATTGAATCTCTTAATCAATATAAAGAGTGTAAAGGCATTCCTAAGAGAGAAACCAGGAAGACAAAGAGGGGATATGACATAGCATTGCAAATAAGATTAAGGATAATCCAAAGAGATGCTACAAGTACATTCAGAGCAAAAGGTAACTAGGGAGAGGCTGGGGTGGCACGGTGGCCCAGTAATTAGCATTGCTGCCTCTCAGTGCCAGGGACCCAGGTTTGATCCCAGCCTCAGACGACTGTATGTGTGGCGTTTGCACATTCTCCCTATGTCTGCATGGGTTTCCTCCCACAATCCAAAGGTGTACAGGTTAGATGAATTGGCCATGCTAAATTGCTTATTGTGCTAGGCGCATTAGTTAAAGGGAAATGGGTTTGGGTAGGTTGTTCTTCGGAGGGTTGGTGTGGACTTGTTGGGCCGAAGGACCTGTTTCCACACTGTAGGGAATCTAATCTTAAAGATCAATGAGGTCATCTTTGTGTTGAACCCCAGGAGATGAGAGAGGTACTAAATGAATATTTCACATCAGTTTTAACTGTGGAGAAACAAGTGGCGTCTAGAGAATGCAGAGAAATAAACTTCAATGTTTTGAAAACAACTCGAAGTACAGAATAGGAAGTTTAGAAAATATTAAATGGATAAATCTCTGGGACCTGATCTAATGTATCCCTGAAGGTTTTAGAAAGTAAGAGAGGAAATTATGAGACCCCTTGCAGAAATATTTGCATCATCTATAATTAGAGGCGAGTTGCCTGATAACTGAAGGGTGGCTAATGTTGTACCTTTGTTTAAGAAAGGTTGTAAGGAGAAACAGGGGAACTATGGGCCTGTGAGTCTGGCTTTGGTTGTGGGTAAATTATTGGAGGTGATTATAAAAGATAGGATTTATGGGCATTTAGAAAGGCAAAACTTTATTATGGATAGTCGGCATGATTTTGTGCAAGGAAAATCATGTCTCACAAGCTTGATTGAGTTTTTTGAGCAAGTTATCAAAAATTTTGACTATGGCAAAGCAGTAGACTAATTAATAAAGTTAGGAGAGAGTGAGGACTGCAGATGCTAGAGATCAAAGTCAACAGTGTGGTGCTGGAAAAGCACAGCTGGTCAGGCAGCATCCAAAGAGCAGGAGAATCGACGTTTCAGACAAAAGCCTTTCATCAGGAATGAGAATTAGTAAAGTTAGGCCACACGGGTGAGCTTGCCCAATTGGATATATAATTGGCTAATGACAGGAGGCAGGGAGTAATGGTGGGGGGTTGCTTTTCAGGCTGGAGGCCTGTGACCAGCAGTGTTCCACAGGGATCAGTTCTGGGACCTCTTTTGTTTGTCATTTGTATAAATGGTTTGGATGAGAATATAGAAGACATGGTTAGTAAGTTTGCAGATGACACAAAAATTGGTGGTATTATAGAGAATGAAGAAGGTTTTCTAAGATTACAATGAATTCTTGATCAAATGGGTCAATAGGCTGAAAAATAGCAGATGGAGTTCAATCTGGATAAATGTGAGGTATTGCATTTTGGTATAACAAACAAGGGTAGGGCTTTTCCAATTAAATAGTAGGGCCTTGAGTAATGTTGTAGATCAGAGGGACCTAAGGGTGCAGGTAAATAGTTCTTTGAAGTTTGCGTCCCAGATAAACAGGGTAGTTAAAAAGGCGTTTAGCATGCTTGCCTTCATTGCTCAGTCTTTTGAGTATAGGAGTTGGGAAGTCACATTCAGGTTGTACAAAACATTGGTGAGGCTTCTTCGGGAAATCTGTGTCCAGTTCTAGCCATCCAGTTACAGGAATGATTTTATCAAGCTGGAGAGGGTTCAGAAGAGATTTACCAGCATGTTGCTGGGTATAGAAGGTTTGATTAGAAAGATAAAGGCTGGATAAGCTGAGACTTTTTCACTAGAGCGTAGAAGGTTAAGAGGTGACCGTATAGCAGTTTATAAAATCATGAGGGGTGCAGATAGAGTCAATGGTAGTTGTCTTTTCCCTAGGATGGGGAGTTTCAAGATTAAGGGGCACATTTTTAAGTTAGAGGGGAGAGATTTAAAAAGTTTCTGAGGCAATGTTTTTGCACAGAGGATAGTTCACATGTTCACCTGAGAAAGTGGTGGATGCAGGTACAATTACAAACATTTAAAAGACATTTGGATAGATACATAATTAATTAAGGTTTAGAGGGAACTGGGCCAGGAGCAGGCAAGTGGCACTAGTTTTGTTTGGGATTATGTTAGGCATGGACTGGTTGGTTCAAAGGGTCTGTTTCTATGGTGTATGACTCTATAAGAACAGGTATTATACCTGTCACTTTCACAGGATGCAGAATTGATCATTTTCAAAAACATAACTTTATATGTTTAATGATTTCAACTTTCTTTTTGTTGTCTGACATAACACACCCAGATAGAGTGCTGACCACTGTGTTAATTGAGGTTACCTGCATATTTACTTGCCATGAGGTTCGTTTACTGCAACATCTTCTCCAGTTTGATGAATTCTTGTGTTTACAAAGGTCACTGATGTCCGTCACCCCCCCCCCCCCCCGCAGTTTTGGCATCAACCATTCATTTTGTACAATGTAAATATTGGCTAAATGTCAAATTTTATCTTCTATCTGCAAGCAAGGTAATTTAATCCAAACTCAAAATAGTTTATAATATCAGCATGATTATTTATATCCCACACCAACTTAACCATGGTAGAGAGAGTCCTGTTTCAAGAGTTCAGGAAGTTGAGACAATGTGGGTGGAAAATGTCAGAAAATTTTGGGTGGCACAGTGGCTCAGTGGGTCGCACTGCTAACTCACAGCACCAGGGATTCGGGTTCAATTCCTGCCTCAAGTGACTGTCTGTGTAGAGATTGCATATTCTCCCCGTGTCTGTGTGTGTTTCCTCCCACAATCCAAAAATGTGCAGGCCAGGTCAATTGACCATGCTAAATTGCCGGCAGTGTTAGTTGCATTAGTCGGGTAAATATAGGATAGGGGTCTGGGAGGGTTACTCTTCGGAGGGTCGGTGTGGACTTGTTGGGCTGAAGGGCCTGCTTCCATACTGTAGGGAATCTATCCTATTCAAAAAGCTAGTGGTAGCAGATTATAGGTCCCTAACAATAATTATACTATCAGGCACAGAAGTAAGCAACAATAATTGGAAACTAAAACAGGAATACTCAGGATGTCAAGCAACATCTGTGGAGCAAAAAACAGAGGGAATATTTCATCTTAATAGAAGTGGGAGAATTAGGAGTATCATATTGGGTTTTTAGCAAGTGCAAGAGGGCCGAGAATGGAAAAGGGACAAAAGGAGATATGATTAGATATTGGAGAAATTAATTGGTAGTGCAGGTCCAAGGGGAGGTAATACGGTGAGTAAAGACACCGAAGATGTCTCTAGAGAAGGTGACAAACTTATGAAGAGTTGCTATGTGAGCGAAAAAGCAAGGCAAAGACAAATTAAGGTCAAACACTGCAATAAAGAAAAATAAAATAGAAGCAGAGATTATGGCATGAAATAGTTAACCTAAAGTTGAGTTTGGAAGGCTGTAAAGTGCCTAATCAGAAAATGATGTGGTATTCCTTAAGTTGTGTTTAATTGGAACACTGCAGAAGGCTGAGGATGGAGAGTTCAACATAAGACAGCGAGAAGTAAACACATCTCCAGTCCAGGTTCTCTCTCTATTCTCTGCAGTAAAAGTTCTTTAAACCTGATGAAAACCAGCTCATTTTGCTTCATCAGTTTCTGTAAGCTGTGACTTTTAATAAGTTAGAAACCTTTTGTCAACGTAAGTCAGCCATGGTGTACCTCCTGCAAACCAGTGAAAACATGTGGAAAGGAAAATTAAGAAGCAAGATTCTAATCAGCACATGAATCATCTCAGCAGATCTTGTGAGCAGAAACTATAGAACTACTTTCTAGTATTGTCATAACTCCCATTTTTATCTTCCAGTCTGTATGTGGGAGTACGGGATAGTTTTTAAGGGAGTTAGAGTTTTAACTAGTAAAGAGATATGTTGAAGGCTCATAAACGTTTATCTGCAGTTAGAGTCTCTTTCCTTGTAATAAATAATAATTCTTAAGTACCGAAACTTGTGCTTTCTGTTAACCTGTGTCTGAATGTCAAGGACATTGGGGAATTCTACATACTTCTAAAACAGTTGTAATATCTCAAGAAACAATGCAGGTTGATCTCCAGTGTGCCACCCCAGTGAGACACTACAGCAGATACAGGAGACTAAATTGAAATAAGGACATGTAAATCACATATCATAAAGCTGGTCCTTTTTCTAAAAACTGTTCCTTTTCTCAAGGATACTGGATCCTTGATTTTCTTCAAACGGGTTGTAAAACAGTCCAGGCTCCAAATTGGCTAAAGTGATACAGAGATGAAAGGGTATTGGGAGGCCTTTTTGTTTATAGATGAGACCTTAGACCACATCTTTCATGTGTTAGAAGTGACCTGTATAATGAAAGGGAAGTGGTCAGTCCTGAAAGCTGAATTCTTGTTGTTAGTCAGTTCAGTTCAGTTGGGCTGTGTGGAAACAGGCTGCTTGATTTTCTATCCTTCTGCCCTTCTCAACTTCGACCTATAAGCCTTTGTTTCATTTTTGCTCTGCGTTTAAGGGTTTTGTTTACTGGGACTGTTGCACATATTTTTTGGAACAACATAATTAATGCCTAGTTTGGATAGACTGCATTCTGTAGATATTCTTATTTAGAGTCACAGAGTCGTAGAGATGTGCAGCATGGAAACAGCAGGTCCAACCTGTCCATGCCAACCAGATATCCCAACCCAATCTAGTCCCACCTGCCAGCACCCGGCCCATATCCCTCCAAACCCTTCCTATTCATATACCCATCCAAATGCCTCTTAAATGTTGCAATTGTACCAGCCTCCACCACTTTCTCTGGCAGCTCATTCCATACACATACCACCCTCTGCATGAAAAAGTTGCCCTTTAGGTCTCTTTTATATCTTTCCCCACTCACCCTAAACCTATGCCCTCTAGTTCTGGCCTCCCCCACCCCAGGGAAAAGACTTTGTCTATTTATCCTATCCATGCCCCTTATAATTTTGTAAACCTCTATAAGGTCACCCCTCAGCCTCCGAGGATCCAGGGAAAACAGCCCCAGCCTGTTCAGCCTCTCCCTGTAGCTCAGGTTTTGTTCTTTGTGTTTCATTCTGTTATTTTGTGAATTTTTTTGTCTGTTTTAAAACCTGGTAGTCAACCTAGCTTACTTGGTAATTTCTAATGTATACTTACCGAAACAAGTAACAAAGTTATGGTCTGGGCTGCCTGCTTAAGAATGTTTTGAGTGGTCTAGCTGAGTTCATAATGTGTGTAGTCAGTGTAGCATATTTAATTTCTTTTTAATGATACTGTGTTGTTGATTTTTTTTCAGAGGGGTGTAAAACAGTCCGGGCTCCAAATTGGCTGAGGTGTACAGAGATGAAAAGGTACTGGGAGGCCTTTTTGTTTATAGGTAAACAGATGAGACTTTAGACCACAGCTTTCATGTTTTAGAAGTGACCTGTATAATGAAAGGGGAGTGGTTAATCCTGAAAGCTGAATTCTTGTTGTTAGTCAGTTCAGTTCAGCTGTGGGCTGTATGAAAACAGGCTGCTTGATTTTCTCTCCTTCTGCCCTTCTAACTTCAACCTGTAAACTTTTTTGTTTCATTTTTGCTCTGTGTTAAGGGCTTGCTTATTGGGACTGTTGCACGTATTTTTTGGAACAATATAATTAAGTCCAGTTTTGATAGACTGCATTCTGTAGGTATTCTTTATTCTGTTCTTTGTGTTTCATATTGTGTAATTTTGTGATTTTTTTTGTCTGTTTTAAAAGCTGGTAGTCAACCTAACTAACTTACTCCAGGTAATTTTCACTGTACACTTTCCAAAACAATTAGCAAAGTTACGATCTGCTCTGCCTGCTTAAGATTGTTTTGAGTGGCCTGGCCTGGTTCATGACACAGAATCACTGTGTTATGAAGGAATATCTGGAGTTTTGGATAGTGAAAGGAGATTAGGTAAAAGGGTTGGTGATGTATGTCCTCATTTATCATGTGAAGGGATTTTGAGTGATTGTCCATTCTTCAGTGGTGTCATGGAGTGATAATTCTCTCCAGAATACTGAAAAGAGAGAGGAAGATATTTTATTGGCAGCATCATACTGGAAGTAGCAGTGAATAATCCATTAGATGCAGAAACTGGTAGGTTAGAAGGTGATGGCAAGAGTGAATAGTCCTGGGAGGGAGGGGGAACGAGAGCAGATGTGTGGGAAATGGAACACTGCTGAGTCAGGGGTTTGTCAACTATAGTGGGGAAGAGTAAGGAAGACATATCCACGGTGCTGGTTGAAAGTTTACAGCAGGAAAGATAGAAACTGATGTCCTGACAGGACTTAAAGTGTGTCCAAGTGTGGTCCAGGCAAATGTTTGAACAAACAGGCTTGTGCTGAATATTTGCTGATGGTTATTTCTAGAAATGGAGATAGAAAAGTCCTGGAAGTTTCAGAGGTGAACCTTGTGAAGGTGAAAGGAAGACAGCATTAGAAATAAAATTGATATTTTTTCCATTTCAGTGTGAAATCTCAATGTACCAAAATAAGAAATGACAAAGTATGACTGGAACGAAGCATGTTCCACATATCCCGTTGAAGATAGGCTTAGCTAAAACCAAAGCAGCAAACCACAAGTATAAGGTAAGAAATTCATCATAGTCTACAAGAGCCATCTTTAGTCATCAGAAAGTTATTTTATAGCTTGAGGGACATCACTCTTTGCAATAAAATGAATAAATGGAGCTGTGTCCATTATCTAAATAATGACTACCTAAAATCTTATCAACAGCCATCTGAGGAAGCAAACATTCTCAGGACTCGGACTTAGACTTGGTCGTGAGTATAAAATCAAATTAATTTTGTAAAATAAATTAATTGCAATTGCCAATCTGTCTAGTATAGGATGCAAGATTATAGAAATATTCTGAGGGAGTTGCTGGTCTGCTAAACTTAAATCTTGCAACATATGACATTATTAGAATGTGATTGAATTTCTTTCTTGCAACTCCCTCCCAGCTCTCCACTGTTGCAAGCACTGGTTAGTTGTGTAAGTATTGTACCAGCTAACACAGCATTATATTTGAGAATTGTTCAATTTCCTATTGAACAAGTGTGAATTATGTAGTGTCTAAGTTCACTGATCATGGGTTTTATCTAACCCAAATCCCCTTAAATTAGCTCACCCTCTCGCAACAGGCTGATAAGACATTTGGCAGAGGAAGACTCAATCATGGCTTTTGAAAGGGAATGTGATACTTATCTGAAGAGACCACCAGGGAAAGGTGGGATGCACTGAGCAATATGCCCAGAACGCTGGTCAGAAGTCACCAAAGGAAGGAGCAGCAGTCAGAAAGTTTGTGATTTGACGATAACCTGGTGTCATGTGACTTCTGACCTTGTCCACCCCAGTCCAACAGCAACACCTCCACATCATGGCCCAGAGAGTTGACAGGGATGTGATGGACCAACCAAGGCTGTAATTGTTACTTGCCAGTTGAAAATGTGAGCAAAAACCAATCGCGGAATGGACTGAAAGGACTGCGTTTGTAATCTACAAACCTGGGGATACTGGGGACAATGGGGTTAAATTGTGCTTGGAAAGTGGATTTCGTTTCTGAAGGTAGAGCAGAACCTGCGGCAGAAGTTTCTGGATAGTGTTTTCTTCAAATAAGAATGTTCACAAACGAAGACTAGTTTGTTTCTCACTCATTTTGATTCTCCTTTTGGTAGTGGAGGTGGGTGGGTCATGAGATGACAATGTGTTGGTGACTGAGGGAGGGAAGGGTAAGGGCTCTGTACAAGGGGATCTGAATGCTCTGTGTGTGGGTCACCGACAGGCGGCCCCCGTGAGCTCCCACCCAGCCAGCCCCACTCTGTCAGCTCGGATTTCTTGAACGCAGGAACCAGGCTTGAAAGTCTTTCAGTCTCCAGGAGAGAGAGAGAGAGAGAGATCAGATCCACACACAGCCCAAGGATCGGCAGGGAGAAGGAGGCTGCTTAGTCCAGGGACTGGGAGTAGCATCTCTTCCATTTGAGAAGCTAAAACGTTTATTTTTTGTGTGTGAAGAAAAGATCAAATAACCAACAACAGCTTCCAGAGGAACAATAATTATATATAAAGCTGCAAGATTGCGCACTAGTCCGAATCAGAAAATCCGCACTTGGGTATACTGGTGATAAAGTTGTGTATCTGAATTCTGCTGTGTACTCAAGGGCTGTACGTGAGCAAGGTGAAAGCAATGAGGATGTGAGGTTTGTTTTAAAAGAGCCTGTGCTCTTAACTGTGTTCCTGTGACCCAGCGCCATGTATCAGCAGCAGGTACTGTACAATCCGACCTACTGCCAAGAATCATGAAGGACGGAGGAGAATCTAAAGACCAACAATTGACTGTAAGTTCCTTTCCAACCCCCCCACCCCTCCAATGACATTTTGGAAAGCGAATAATCTGTTTGAACATAAACCGTATTCCCTGGGTAGAATTAGCGTTTAAACATCCGCGCCAAGTGTCCACATCCATGGTAACATTTAATGAATTTTCTTTCTTGCATTTTACTATGCTTAATAATTCTGCAGGATTAAAAACAGAAAGTGATTGGATCTTTGGAAGTACAATAGCGTAACTGCACCTTGTCCTCTGGAATTCTGTATCAATACTTGAGTTTCATGGGATGCACTTAACAGGTGCTTTTGAAAATGGGAGTGGTTGTTAAATTTCACTTCTGCTCAGTGTTACCATCGCAAAAGAAGGTTAAATTGTAAAACCTGTTTGTCCAGAGTTGTGAATCAGATGTCCTGTGGGTATCGGGTTGTGTAAAATATTCAATATTTTAAGTTCATTTTCCAAAGCCATCCAAATGCCATGTTAGAAAACTGCTGCTATCTACCTGATACACTCTTGATAGTATTTATGTAAAGGCAGTATTGATTATATATTCTTAATTGCTATTGAGAGGGTAAAAATGATCTGCCTTCTTGAATCACTACAGTCCCTATGATGTATGGACACGCAGATGTGTTCTTAGGCAAGTTTCAGGCTTGGGACCCAGTGACAATGAGAGATCAGCAATATCAGCCAGGATGGTGTGTGTTTTGAGAGGACTTTACAGGTGGTGGTGTTCCCAAGTATTTGCAGCCGTTCTTCCAGGTGATACTTATCAGAGACTTGGGTGATGCACTCAAAGGAGCCTTGGTGAATTGCTGAAAAGCACCTTGTAAATGGGTTGCATTGCAGTCCCTATATGTTATTGTTGGAGGAAGTGAATGTTGAAGATTAGATTAGATTTAGATTAGATTCCCTACATTATGGAAACAGGCCCTTGGGCCAACAAGTCCACACCGACCGTTCAAAGAGTAACCCACCCAGGTTCATTCCCCTACCCTATATTTGCCCCTGTAAACCACGGGGTGGCACAGTGGCTCAGTGGTTATCACTGCCTCACAGAACCAGGGACCCAGGTTCAATTCCCGCATTGGGTGACCGCCTGTGTGGAGTTTGCACATTCTCCCCACATCTGTGTGGGTTCCCTCCAGGTGCTCCAGTTTCCTCCCACAATCCAAAGATGTGCTTGCCAGGTGAGTTGGCCATGCTAAATCACCCATAGTCAGGGGTAAATATATGGTAGGGAATGGGTTTGGGTGGGTTATGCTTCGGAGGATCGTTGTGGACTTGGGCTAAAGGGCGTCTTTCCATACTGTTGGGAATCTAATCTAAAGCTAAGTTGAGCCTTGCAGATGATATGCAGGCTTTGTGGAATCAGGAGGTGAGTTCACAATAAATAGCATCTGGTCTGTTCTTGTAGCCACAGTGTTTTATGTAACTGGTTCAGTTCAGTGTCTGGTCAATGGTAACCCTAGGATGTTGATAGTGAGGTTTCAGCAATGGTAATGTCAAGGGGAGATGATTGGATTCTCTCCTGTTGGTAATGTTCTTTGCTTGGCACTTATGTGGTGTAATTGTTACGTACCACTTGTCAGTGGTACCTGAATGTTGCCCAGGTTTTGCTGGATGGGCATGGGCTGTGTCAGTATCTGAGGAGTCATGAATGGTGCTAAATATTGTGCAGTCAGAGACAATCCCTATCCATGTCTTTGTGATGGAAAGAATATCATTGATCAAGCAGTTGAAGATGGTGGTGCATAGGGCAATACCCTGAATAACTCCTACAGTGATGTCCTGAAGCTGAGATAACCGAGAGTTAATAATCACAGACATTTTCCAATGCACCAGGTATGACTCCAACCAATGTGAATTTTCCTCTTGATTCCCCTTGATTTCAGTTTTGTTTGGGTTGCTTGATGCCATATTTGGTCAAATGCTGCCTTGATGTCAACGGCAATCACTCTAACCTCATCTTTCAATTTCAGCTCTATTGTACATGTTTATCAGGAGCTGAGAGGCCTTGGTACAATTACATGGAGCATTATTGAGCAGGTTATTATTAAATAAATAGTCATACTGCATGGAAACAGACCTTTCGGTCCAACTTGTTTGTACCGACCAGATATCCCAATCTGACCTAGTCCCTACTTTATAGACATTTCGTAACCCCTTCCTTCATTTACTGATGAAGCACTAATTGAAGAGTATTTTTTTGACCCGCTTTTTGTAGACTGACCAATTTTCCAATTCATTGAGCAGTCGATGCTAATGCTGTGACTGTGCTGGAACATCTTGGCCAGGGCTTGGCAAGTTTTGGAGCACAAGTCTTCAATATTGGAATGTTGTCAGTGCCCGCAGCCTTTGCATATGTCCAGTGGCTTCAGCTGTTTCTTGATATCATATGAAGTGAATTAAACGGCTGAAGACTTGCTTCCGTTATGCTGGGGAGGTCAGGAAGAGACTGAGAGCGATCCTTAAATTTTTTTTAAGGCAAGGGTAGGTAAGTTCTTAATCTATAGTCTCCTTATTTATCAACAGGAATAAGTGGGAATGCAAAGTAATCAGATCAATATTGATCTTATTAAATCCCACAGCAGGGTCAAGAGGCTGGATGGCCTCCTCCTGCTCCTAATTCATATGTTTGTATCATCCACTTGGCATTTCTGGCTGAAGATGGTTGCAAATGTATCAGCCTTGCTTTTTGCACTGATGTGCTGGGCTCCCTGATCATTGAGGATGGGGGTATTCTTGAGCTACCTCTTGTTATTTGTTTAATGGACCACAACCATTCAAGACTGTTTGTAACAAGACTGCATCACTTCAATCCAATCAACATCCTGTGGGATTGCTTTACCCCATCAATTGGGAGTATTTCAATTACAAATCTGAATTATTGCATTTAAATACAGGTGAAAATAAAGGTGAATCTGGTGAATTTTCCTAATTGCAATTAACTTAAGAATATAGGACTTAGGAACATAGGACTTAAGAACTGATGTAGACCATTCAGCCCTTCAAGCTCTTGCACATTCAATAAGATCTGGTTATAGCCTTAATTCCACCGTCCTGCTTGTAAGAATATAGGACTTAGGAACATCGGACTTAGGAACTGGTGTAGACCATTCAGCCCTTCAAGCTCCTGCACATTCAATAAGATCTGGTTGTAGCCTCAATTCCACCTTCCTGCTTGTCCCTGATGTCCCTTAACTCCCTTTTCCATCAAAAATCAGTCTAGCTCTGCCTTGAATAATTTCAATGACCTTGTTTCCACTGCATTCTGCAGAGATAGAAGTAATCCTCACTCCCATCATAAAAAAGAGACCTCATTCTTAACCTGTGTCTCCTGGTTCTAGTCTCCCCAAGGGGAAACATTGTCCTAGTATCCACTCTAGCAAGTTGCCTCAACATCTTTGTGTGTTTCAATAAAATTTCCTTTCACTCCTCTGAATTCCATTAGATATAGGCTCAAACTGTCAATCTTACTTCATAAGATACACCATTTATTCCAGGGATGAGTGGAATTAACCTTCTCTGAACTGCCTTTAAAATATATATCTTTTCAACAAGGAAGACTAAAACTGTATGTAGAGCTTCAGTTGTGGTCTCACCAAGGCCCAGTGCAATTGCAGTAAAATGTCCCTACTTTTATGTTTGATAATCCCTGAAATTTTGCCAGGCTCAAACATTTCATAAAGGTGAACAAACTAATACCCTTTAACTTTTTCTCATTTTTCACTTTATGTTCAATTTCTCTTCCAAAGATGCTGATGTGTCCTCCTTAGCTGAAGCCAATTGCAACCTTCTCTGATCTTGCACTCACTGAACATGCACATTTGCTAACAAGACACATTATGAAGGAAAACTCAGGAAATTTTATTCCCCTTCACTTAAACAGTTAAGGGATGAGGATATGGTGCAATAACTTGACCTATACTTCATTTAAGGGTTGAAAAGTATGGCGCTGGAAAAGTGCAGCAGGTCAGGCAGCATTTGTGAAGCAGGAGAATCAATGTTGCAGGCAGAAGCCCTTCATCAGGAAAATCTTCATTTAGCTTAGATGGTTTGGGGGATGATCTGATTGAACTTTTAAAATGGTAGATGAGATTTGATAAGGTACTTTCTTTCTAAAATAAGATAGTGTCATCTTAAAGTTAGAGTTAGGCCTTTTTGGAATGTAATTGGAAAAGAGTTTTACACATAATGGAAGCCAGATCATCCTCTCAGTAACATCTGTGGATGCTGGGTCAACTGTAGTTTTTGAAACTTAATTTGATAGACTTCTAATAGATGAGTATCAAGGGATATGGAACAAAGGTAGGTAAATGGAGTTTCTGATACAGATCAGCTGTGATTGAATGAAATGGCAGAACAGGCTTGAGCTGCTGAATGGCACATACCAGTACTTTAGAAGCTGTTGAGTGCTAAAACTATTGTTCCGATGAGTATTGCCAAGGCCAAAATTATTGAGAGTTTTTCTTTAAGTAGCATCTTATCACAAAATGTCTCAAAGCACTTCACATGCAATGAATTATTTTTTGAGTGGAGCCACTGTTATGTAGAAAAACATTGCAGACCTTCTGCACTGTTAAATCCTTCAAACAGAAGCTGAGACAACCAATTAATATGTGGTGATTTGGTTGAGAGAAGGATTTTAGTTAATCTATCCTTGTACTTTTTATATCTATTGTAAGCAAGTAGCTGGACCAGAATGATAACTCATTCACAAGCACATCTACTTACAAATCTTCAGATACTGAAGTAGTCCTTGCCATCTTGCAGGCTTCAGTTGATAATTGGCGAGTAATATTTGCTTTATATAAGGGCCAGGCAATAGCCATCTGCAGTGAGAGCATCTAACCATTGACCCTTGACATTCAACAGCATTATCTTCACTGAAATTGCCCCTATCAACATTCTGAGAGTTTTAGTTGACCAGTTGGACCATCCAAATTAATACCATGGGAGTCGAGAGTACTGTTTGCAACATGCATTGTGGCAACTCACCAAGGCTCCTTCTACACAATTCACAAGTCCATGACCTCTAGATTCTACAAGACCAAGGATGCATGAGAACACTATCCCATGTAGGATCCCCTCCAATTCATGGACAATCCTAAAATAACACTGCATCACCATTTCTTCACTGCTGATTAGCCAAAATACTGGAATTCCCTTCCTAATAGCAAAGATAGTACAATTATACCATATCAACTACTGCAATATTAGAAGTTCATGTGTGTTTTCCCATAGACCACCTGCCCTTAGTCCAGTCTGCAACTGTATTGTTCAGAACATGGCCAACTCAAACCAACAGTGCTACTGAGCCAGTCTTGATCATGGCCATTGAAATCTCCTAACCAGAGTACATTCAGTGCCCTTGCTACCTTCAGTATTTCTACCACATGGAGAAGCATTATTCATCAGCACTGTGGGGGTTTAGCAAGCTATAATCAGCTGGAGGTTTCCATGCTTATGTTTGATTTGATGTCATTTGACTTCATGGGGTCCAGAGTCAATGCAGAGCACTACAAGCGCCATTCCATCCTAACTGTATGCTAATGGACCACTACCTGCCAGCAGCACAAAACATCTTCAGGGTTGGTGATTAAGAAGTCATGGATGTTGACTGAAATGTATGACTGTGTAAGCCTCACTTGGGTAGATGTTGCTTGTCTCATCTAAGGAATGGCTGTACTATTTTTGGCATAAATCGCCAGATGTTAGTCATGTGGATTTGACAGGGCTGTCTGGACATTGTCAAGCTCAAATTCAATGCCTTAGTTGATGCTGGAGGACCCATCGAAATGGTATTCTTTCTTTTGTTAACTGGCTTGCTGAGCCATACCAGATGACAGTGAAGAGTTAATCACTTTCCTCCAGATTTGGAGCATATTTAGGTCAAACCAGGTAAGGACTACAGGCTGCCTTTCCTAAAGGGCATCAATAAGCCATTTGTGTTTCTCCCATTACAGTTATTGATATAGTACAAGCTTCTTATTATTCCAAACTCATTTCACTAGCTACATTTAAATTCCCCAAAGGCCATGAAACATTTTATGCTCCTGTGTGGACCATTAATTGAGGCCTTTGGATGGTAATATTTGAAAACTGAAAATTTAGAGAGTTTTTCATATAGTTCTACTCAACTGCACTTGCTTGGGAGCCAACCAAAGCCTGAAGAGTGTCACGGGGACCTGAGCAAAACACCTTAATATTTGCATTCCTCGTGCAAATGCTCAGCCCTCCAACTGATCTCTCCCTCTGAAGGGAGTGTGTGCTGGAGAGCAACATTGGTACACCTGCCAGGATCATAGCATACAGAATTTCAGGTGTGTCATTCGTGTTAAAATTAGTTGTTCAATTTATTTATAGGAATTACATTTACACAAAGGGAATTAAGTATAACAAGTAGATTGCAATGTGGTTATTGTCTTACACTCTAAATGGTCTCAAAAGCAATTGGCAAAATTTTTGTTCTGCATCAGAACCATTTAATTGAGTATGTAATTAAACCGCTCAAACCCATGGAGCCAGTAACTCCAGTTACTGCATTGCTCAAACTGACAGATACACCAGAGGATGAGCATTGTGGAGAACTGTTGGAGTGTTATTCTGAGCTTTTGCTTCTTTAGGGAATCTTGCTAGCAGCAGATGTGGTTGGTTAAATGAAAAGGTTAATAGTATTGTGCTATCTCTGGCCGAGACTGGCATCCACTAAGTCTCTGCACCAGTAACAGAGCCTGCCAGAATTATCCCTGTGGTGTGGCTTTCTGTGAGGTGGAGACAGATTTCTGTTGAAGAACAATCAAATCTTTCTCAACAATCTGATAATCAGAGTATTAATTATTTTGCTATTCAGCTGGCTAGGATGAGAATAGCAGTCCTGATGGACTGATTCACTTATCTGGCCAGTTCATGAAAGGAAGCCTATTAGAGTTTCATTTGGCATGATACTCATTCGATCGCTCCAAGAATTACAAATATATTAGCCTTCACAAACTAAAGGTAGTGGCCATGCAAACTCGATCTGACAATCTCACTAACAAAAGGGGATCACCTCTCCTTCAAACAGTAGCTATCTCATGTATCTGTTCAGCTTAAGAACCTGTTTAATATGGAAAGTTAAAGAAAATAAATAGTGGTTGAAGTACTGTTCTGCTGACACTTGTGTTTCTCTGAAATGCTCTTTGGGACCTATTTTAAGTGTACACTGTTTGGCCAAATATGCAAAGTCATACTTCTAATTAAAATTAACTCTCAACTCTTGGTCTAGCCTGAGAGGTATGGAGTGCTACCTGAGTCAGAGAGTTGGCTCAGTGTTGGGTTTTTCTTGGTTGGTTGCCCATATAAAAGCATTGGGATACCTTCCAAGAAGAAATAAGCTATCATGATAGCATTCGTTTATCCAGGAAAAATATCACATTGTGGGTTCTCCGGGAGGTTGCATGTAGCTGTGATGGAAAGTATGATGAATGCTAGTCACCTGCAACAGAAATAATTTCAGAACATATTAGAGTCACTCCTGTGTGTTCCACATAGTAACACAACCTGAAGGTAGTAAACAAATGGAGCTAACAAGACTCCAGCCAAAAATATTAAAACTCATCTATCTATTTGTTAGTGTTCACAATTCCTGTTCCTGGTGGCACCCAAAGAATATGCCCACTATTGTGGGCACAGTAGATTCAAAAAGGAGTTCTTTTTATTGTTAAAATTTGTATTAATGGTAAGGATGCAAGGTAACAGCAGACCGATTGCCAGGATTTTTGATGCAAATACACTATTGCTGATTGTGAAAATAAATCAAGCTTTGTTACTTACAAATACTGATGTATTGTCCAGTTTCAATCGATGTGTCTTCATTCACTGGAATCTATAATAATATTCCTGTCTGTCTCACACTTATGATTTGTAGAGGGTGCTGGAATCTCGCTTGTTCTGCATTTTCACCAATGTTTGTTTCTCCTTTTGCCTTGTGCAGGTGGCCCTTCGGATTCGGCCCATCAATGAGACGGAAGTAGAGGAAGGAGCCACAATCATCGCTCACAAAGTTGATGAGCAGGTCAGGTGTTTCCAAATACTTTTACATGAACATGTTTTGAAAGAACTTTTCAGAAGATTACAACTGGTGCCTGGAAGTTGCTGCATAAGAGGTTCCGAAATACCCTCAAAGGAGATCAATTCACATGTTTTATTTCAAAATGTCAGCTAACTGTGACAGTTCTGTACATAATCTAGGATATGTTTATTTCAGATTTTATCATCTCAAGGACAGTTGCAGGCTATAACAGTTCAATCAGTGACTCCTTTCCAAGTATAATTTATCAAATAGGATTACATGTCTTTAAAAAAAAATGCTGAAGTGTTTTTGAAAGAACTGTGGATCAAATGGGAAACTTGGAAAATTGATTTTATACGTTATTAAAAGACATAAAAGAAAAGTGTTGTGGCTATATTTGAATTATATCAAGTAGGAAAGAGCACATGGGAGTTTTTAAGGATAGAAAGTAGGAGGGGAGACAAATCAGGAGATATTTCAGTCATTATATTAATAAACACCTTCACTGTAGATAATGCTGGTATCTCTTCTGGAGCTGAGTGGGGAAAATAATGGCATGTGAAATACTGAATGGGAAAAAATAGAATTTCAAACACTATGAGTGACTAGGCCAGATTAATATAAGAAAAATACTTAGGAGAATGAGGTTTCCCTGGGATGGGCATGTCCAGACCTGGAGGGTAAAGATTTAGGGTAAGAGGGGAAAAATTTAAAAAGGACCTAAGGGACAACTTTTTCACGCAGAGGTTGGTGTGTGTATGGAATGAGCTGCTAGAGGAAGTGGTGGAGGCTGGTACAATTACAGCATTTAAAGGAATCTGGATGGGTATGTGAATAGGAAGGGTTTAGAGGGATTTGGGCCAAGTGCTGGCAAATGGGACTAGATTAGATTAGGATATCTGGTAGGCATAGGCAGGTTGGATCAAAGCGTCTGTTTCCGTGCTTTACATCTTCAAACCTATAACAAGACTGGAGAGAAGCTGTGCCTGAAACTAGAGAGAAAATCACAGCAACATAAATAACGGCTCACATGAAACCCCTTACTTCACCTGCAATGAATAATAGCCATATAAATCACTCGTTAAGTCACACAATGCACAGGAACTCTAAATGTCATTAATTATATGAAAGCAGTCCTGCAATCATTCTTCATTGAATCTCAGGACTGTTAGATCTCCCCCATGCGCAATATGATTTATCTTCACTACAATGAGGAACATAATATAACTTCTTGAATTTACCACAGGAGATTATTTCTAATTTTACAGGGATCAGTGCTCAGCTGTTAGCTATTTAAAAGCTGTATTAATTACTTTAGTGAAGAGACCAGCAGTAACATATGTAAGTTTGCATACAATACAAAGCCGGTGAAAATGCCAGTTGTGAAGCAGACACAAAAATCCAGAGATCTAGAGCAGTTATGTGAAAGAGGAGAAACTGTAGAAATGTGAGGTTATTCATTTTGGCCATAAGAATAGAAAAGCAAATTTTTTTTTTAAAAGTGTGATATTTTTAAATTTTTGTGTTCAAGGAATATCAAAACTTAGCATTGCTAACTTACTTAAATGAAATTTAAAAATGTTTAAATAAGTTTGGGTTTTGAATTTTGAGTCAATATTATATGGCTTTTCCGTGTGTCGAAGGTTAACTTGGGCCTCGTCCAGAGGCCCACTGAAGATGTTACCTAGTAGAGTGACGAAATGTCTGAAAATGAACCTTCCAGCACAGCAAGCAAACCTACATCTTTAATGTAGGTGTTTCTGTAGCCCTGGTGATTTCTTTTCTAAAACCATTTGTAAGAGCTACTTTGGTAGGCTAATGGATTTATATTTCCATCAGGATTTTATGACCTAGCAAGGTAGACAATTGTACCTCAAGGTTTTTGTTTGAATTCTCTGAACTAGGCTCTTTTATTTCAGCACAAGGGAAACTTGCATAGTAGAGAAATTTTGTTTGTTCTACTTCAATTGAGTTAGTTTTGTGAAATCTTAGCATTAACATACAGATGTAAGCGCACAGGTCCACAGTTCCCAGAAAATGAACCATCAGGGAGTTGTCAATGATTTAACTTTACAATGTTGCCAATACAGAGTTAGAAGGGCTAATTTGGTTCATGATTTGGAGTTGCCAGTGTTGGACTGGGATTTACAAAGTTAAAAATCACACAACACTAGGTTATAGTCCAACAGGTTTAATTGGAAGCACTAGCTTTCTGAGCGCTGCTCCTTCATCAGGTGGTTGTAAAGTGGGGATTACTTGCTAGGTCACGCAGTTATTGCCCCATCCCTAATTGCCCAAAGAGCAGTTAAAAGTCAACCAGATTGTGGGTCCGGAGTCACATATAGGCCAGACCAGGTAAGGATGGCAGTTTCTTTCCCTAAAGGACATTAGTAAACCAGATTTCTTTTTCCTTTTAGAATTGACAATGGCTTTAGGGCCATTGTTAGACTTTTAATTCCAGATTTTAATTGAATTTAAATTCTACCATCTGTGTGGGCAGGAATTAGAACCGGGTCTGTGGAACATTTTCTGGATATATGGATTAACAGTTTAATATCACATGGCCATCACCTCCCCAGCTGGAGCGTTGTGTCCAATTCTCTAAATCACCCTTCAGCAGGAATTTTTAAGGCCTTGAGAGTGGTTGCAGAAGATGTTATTAGACTATTATATCTTTGGAACCAATTACATGGACAAACCAGAGAAGCTGGAATTATTCTCGTTATAGAAGCGAAAGTTATGGTTTAATAGAATGTTTTAAAGTCATTCACGATTTCGACACAGTAGATGCAGAAAAACTGTTTCAAAGGATGAAAGGTAAATAAAGAGAAGGCACACCTGATTTTGAAAAGAATCAGAGGTGATGTGGGGGAGCTTCACAGTGAGTGGTTAGGATTTGGAATGCACTGGCGATCAGAGGTGGATATAGTTTCAACAGAGCCTTTGAAAAGAAATTCGATAAGTTCCTAATGGCGAAACAATACACAAGGGAATGTGTCGGGAGTGGAACTAACTGAATTGCTCTTAAAAACAATAAACCGAATGACCTCCTGTCTTGTCTATGATCTGCTGTATTTAAACTCCCTACCAGCATACTGACATTCCTGTTTGAAGATAACGCTTCTAGTGCATTCACAGGAAAGGTACTATCATGAACCCCCTGTATATTCAGCCACTCTGAGCTTGGTGTTGGCAAAAGTTAAAAGCTTTTTGCATTTGCTCAACTTCATAATTCATTCACTTAAAATATAAATCCCCTGTTTCAAAAGGTTGTTCTAATCATTACACAGGGAAGTGATTTACCAAACCATGTCTAGCTCAGAAGATCAACTCATACAAAAAAATCTTAGAGGTCTCAGGTCAGATTTTTAATTCATTCATAACCCATCCAAATATGTAAGGTTATAATTAATTCTGAGATGGTGCTGCTTCCTGAACTGGAAGGCAGTTCAATTTCATTTTGAAGTTGTTTTAGAGAATAGGCTTCCTTTAGGATTTTTTAAGGTTTTGGTGCCAGGGGAGATGGGAATGTGATTTGTGCCATGGTATTTCCAGATAACACTTTGAGTTGAAGGAAACCAGTCCATGAAGAATTACCAGAATCAACTCCCTTCCCATTGGATTGTAGCACAATGTGTTTGAACACTGACTCACCACACTGCTCAATCATTTAGCAGATGGTGTACACCATATAGTATTCAGTCACATTTTTACCATTACTACAGTCCCCTTATGTGCTGTCAAGGATTTTTTGAATTTTGAATTTCTTAGCTGTGTGATTCGTTACAAAGGCCACTACTGTGCTTATTTTAAGATGCAATACGTGAAGATGTAGTAGACTGCGTGACAGGACCAGGAATTTATTCCAGCTATGTTAGAATTTCTAAAGGTCCAGTACATGTTTTGTTGCTGTTTATCATGGCTGTCAAATGAGAACACCTGAGCATAGTGCCACAAGTGGGATTAGATTGACGCACTCCTAAAATGGCAGAGGAGAGATAAATCTCTCAAAGCTCTAATGGCAAAAATCCATCATCTGTGGGTTATGATTATGTTTACTGATCAGATTATATTCCACAAAGGAACAATCCCAGCAAGAAATGCTTGCTTGCTGCAGTGCCAGCAATGCTTTAATCAGATTGTTGGTAAAGAAGTAAGAGATCAGCAATTTATTTTCCTGTGCAAGTCCTTTTCTGGGTTTTATTATTTTTCATGGAATACCTTCCCATCCTGCAAATGTGCTTGGGGATAGGCTCATGAGTAATAGGTGGGAATGATACTAAAACAAACAGCCATTAAGTGCCATAAATATCAAAAATGCTGGGCAACATTGATGAGAGAGAAATCGAATGATATTTAGTTAGAGTCATAGAGTCATCGAGATGTACTGCACAGAAACAGACCCTTTGATCCAACTAGTCCATGCTGATCAGATGTTCTAAATTAATCTTGTCCCAAAGTTTGTGAGAAGATTTGTAGCTCGGGTGCTCATTGTTGTGGTTCTGTTCGCCAAGCTGGGAATTTGTGTTGCAGATGTTTCGTCCCCTGTCTAGGTGACATCCTCAGTGCTTGGGAGCCTCCTGTGAAGCACTTCTGTGATCTTTCCTCCGGCATTTGTAGTGGTTTGAATCTGCCGCTTCCGGTTGTCAGTTCCAGCTGTCCGTTGCAGTGGTCGGTATATTGGGTCCAGATTGGGTCCAGATTCAATCAATAAGCACATCGATCTGGACCCAATATACCGACCACTGTAGCGGACAGCTGGAAGTGACAACTGGAAGCAGCAGATTCAAACCACTATAAATGCCGGAGGAAAGATCACAGAAGCACTTCACAGGAGGCTCCCAAGCACAGAGGATGTCACCTAGACAGGGGACGAAATGTCTGCAACACAAATTTCCAGCTCGGCGCACAGAACCACAATAATCTCATCCCATTTGCCAACATTTGCAAACCCTTCCTATTGATGTGCCCACCCAGATGCCTTTTAAATGTTGCAATTGCATGAACCTCCACCACTTCCTCTGGCAGCTCATTCCATAAACACACCATGCCCTGTATGAAGAAGTTTCCCCTTAGGTCCCTTTTAAATCTTTCCCCTCCAACTTTAAACCGAGGCCCTCTAGTTTTGGATTCCCCTACCCTGGGTTAAGACCTAGGCTATTCACCCTATCTATTCCCCTACTTCTCAATCTCTATAAGGTCACCTGTCCGTCTCTGATACTCCAGGGAAAATTGTGAAGAATTTTAATCAGAATTAAAAAACGTTAGGGAATGATCTGTGGGAATATGACCATGGTGCAGTCACTGCAACATAGTTGAAGGAAGGACAGGACTGGCAGCTCAACATTTCAGGGTATAGAGGTTTCTGGCAAGAGAGCTGGGGGCATTGCATTATTGGTAAAGGAAACCATCATCGCAATAATGAGGGAGGATGAATTACAAGTGTCTTCAAATGACGCAATTTGGGTAGAGCTTAGAAACAAAATGGGGGATTATTTTGTTGGCACTATAATACAGGCCTCCCAAAGGTCAACAAATCACAGAAAGGTATGAGAAAAACAGGGTTATAGTTGTAGGGAACTTCAACTTTGCTAACATTAACTGAGATCTTAATTTAGTGTGAAAGGATTAGACAATGTGTAATTTTTCAAGTGCATCTAGAAGAGTTTTTTGTGCTAGTATGTAAGTAGTCCCACTAACGATGAGGTAGTTCTAGACCAATCTGAGGGAATGAAGCACCTTTGAGTGGTTGAAGTTTCAGTGGGTGAGCATTTGGGAGTTAGTGACCATAACTCTAAGTTTTAAAGTTGTTCTGGAATGGGATAAGGATAGTGCACAAGTTGTGTCTAAATTGGGTGGGGAGGGAGGGAGGGAGGGCTGGTGGAGGCTGATTTCAATATCATTAGACAAAAGTTGGCAAACTTCGACAGGAGCAGCTACTTGCAGGTAAGTCTACATTTGGAAAGAGTGAGTATTTTAAAAGTAGTATAATGAGAATCCAGGGCCAGTGTGCTCCTCTAAGAGTAAAGAGCAAGGGGAGGAAGTCCATGGAACCCTAGATGTCAAGGGATATCCAGAATTTGATAGAGAAAAAGAAGGAAGCATATATCAGGTATAGAGCATTAAAAACAGGGGAGGCCCTTCAAAGGTATAGCATGCAGGAGGTTGTTGGAAAGGGAAATGAGGAGGGCAAAGAAGGCTATGAAATATTTTTGGCAGATAGGATCAAGGAAATCTATAAGGCTTTTTTATAAGTATATTAACAGTAAGAAAATTACCAGGAAAAGACTGCAACCTATTAGAGACCTATGCATAGAACCAGTGAATGTGAGTTAGGTCTTAATTGAATATCTCTCATCTGTATTCACACAGGAGAAAGACACTGTAGTTGGGGATACCAGTTGGGATGGCGAGGTTCTGGAAAACGTTAAGACTATTAAAGAGGAGGTATTAGATGTTTTAATAGGCATTCAAGTGAGTAAGTCCCCAGGGCCTGGTGAGATATATCCCAGGTTGCTATGGGAGGTGAGGGCAGTGATTGCTGGGGCTATGGTGGAGATATTTAGTAAGTTGCTGGCCATAGGTGACTAGAGTCATAGAGTCATAGAGATGTACAGCGTGGAAACAGACCCTTCGATCCAACCCATCCATGCCGACCAGATATCCCAACCCAATCTAGTCCTACCTGCCAGAACCCGGCCCATATCCCTCCAAACCCTTCCTATTCATATACCCATTCAAATGCCTCTTAAATGTTGCATTTGTACCAGTCTCCACCACTTCCTCTGGCATCTCATTCCATACACGTACCACCCTCTGTGTGAAACAGTTGCCCCTTAGGTCTCTTTTAGATCATTCCTCTCTCATCCTAAACCTATTTCCTCTAGCTGTGGACTCCCCAACCCCAGGGAAAATACTTTGTCTATTTATCCTATCCATGCCCCTCATAATTTTGTAAACCTCTATAAGGTCACCCCTCAGCCTCCGACAGTCCAGGGAAAACAGCCCCAGCCTGTTCAGCCTCTCCCTATAGTTCAAATCCTGCAAGACTGGTAGCATCCTTGTACATATTTCCTGAACCCTTTCAAGTTTCACAACATCGTTCCGATAGGAAGGAGACCAGAATTGCACGCAATATTCCAACAGTGACCTAGCCAATTTCCTCTACAGCTGCAACATGACCTCCCAACTCCTGTACTCAATACTCTGACAACAAAGAATAGCATACCAAACACCTTCTTCACTATCCTATTTACCTGTGATTCCACTTTCATGGAGCTATAAATCTGCACTCCAAGGTCTCCTTGTTCAGCAACACTCCCTAGGAACTTACCATTAAGTATATAAATCCTGCTAAGATTTGCTTTCCCAAAATGCAGCACCTCGCATTTATCTGAATTAACTCCATCTGCCACATCTCAGCCCATTGGCCCATCTGGTCCAGATCCTGTTGTAATCTGAGGTAACCTTCTTCACTATCCACTATACCTCCAATTTTGGTGTCATCAGCAAACTTACTAACTGTACCTCTTATGCTCGCATCCAAATCATTTATGTAAATGACAAAAAGTAAAGGACCCAGCACCGATCCTTGTGGCACTCCACGGGTCACAGGCCTCCAGTCTGAAAAACAACCCTCCACCACCACCCTCTGTCTTCTACCTTTGAGCCAGTTCTGTATCCAAATGGCTAGTTCCCCCTGTATTCCATGAGATCTAACCTTGCGAATCAGTCTCCCATGGGGAACCTTGTCGAACGCCTTACTGAAGTCCATATAGATCACATCTACTGCTCTGCCCTCATCAATCCTCTTTGTTACTTCTTCGAAAAACTCAATTAAGTTTATGAGACATGATTTCCCACGCACAAAGCCATGTTGACTATCCCTAATCAGTCCTTGTCTTTCCAAATACATGTACACCCTGTCCCTCAGGATTCCGTTCAATAACTTGGCCACCACAGATGTCAGGCTCACCAGTCTATAGTTCCCTGGTTTGTCTTTACCACCCTTCTTAAACAGTGGCACCACGTTTGCTAACCTCCAGTCTTCCGGCACCTCACCTGTGACTATCGATGATACAAATATCTCAGCGAGAGGCCCAGCAATCACTTCTCTAGCTTCCCACAGAGTTCTCGGGTACACCTGATCAGGTCCTGGGGATTTATCCACCTTTACCCATTTCAAGACATCCAGCACTTCCTCCTCTGTAATCTGGACATTTTGCAAGATGTCACCATCTATTTCCCTACAGTCTATATCTTTCATATCCTTTTCCACAGTAAATACTGATGCAAAATATTCATTTAGTATCTCCCCCATTTTCTGTGGCTCCACACAAAGGCCACCTTGCTGATCTTTGAGGAGCCCTATTCTCTCCCTAGTTACCCTTTTGTCCTTAATATATTTGCAAAAACCCTTTGGATTCTCCTTAATTCTATTTGCCAAAGCTATCTCATATCCCTTTTTTGCCCTCCTGATTTCCCTGTTAAATATACTTCCTTTTTACTCTTGTAAGGATTCACTCGATCTATACTGTCCATACCTGACATATGCTTCCTTCTTTTTCTTAACCAAACCCTCAATTTTTTTAATCATCCAGCATTCCCTTTCCTACCAGCCTTTCCTTTCACCCTGACAGGAATATACTTTCTCTGGATTCTTGTTATCTCATTTCTGAAGGCTTCCCATTTTCCAGCCGTCCCTTTATCTGTGAACATCTGTCTCCAATCAGCTTTCGAAAGTTCTTGCCTAATACCGTCAAAATTGGCCTTTCTCCAATTTAGAACTTCAACTTTTAGATCTAGTCTATCCTTTTCCATCACTATTTTAAAACGAATAGAATTATGGTCGCTGGCCCCAAAGTGCTTCCCCACTGACACCTCAGTCACCTGCCCTGCCTTATTTCCCAAGAGTAGGTCAAGTTTTGCACCTTCTCTCGTAGGTACATCCACATACTGAATCAGAACATTGTCTTGTACGCACTTAAGAAATTCATCTCCCTTTAACACAATGGCAGTCCCAGTCAATGTTTGGAAAGTTAAAATCCCCTACCATAACTACCCTATTATTCTTACAAATACCTGAGATCTCCTTACAAGTTTGTTTCTCAATTTCCCTCTGACTATTAGGACGTCTATAATACAATCCCAATAAGGTGATCATCCCTTTCCTATTTCTCAGTTCCACCCAAATAACCTCCCTGGGTGTATTTCTGCGAATATCCTCCCTCAGCACAGCTGTAATGCTATCCCTTATCAAAAATCCCACTCCCCCTCCTCTCTCGCCTCCCTTTCTATCCTTCCTGTAGCATTTGTATCCTGGAACATTAAGCTGCTAGTCCTACCCATCCCTGAGCCATGTTTCTGTAATTGCTATGATATCCCAATCCCATGCTCCTAATCATGCCCTGAGTTCATCTGCCTTCTCTGTTAGGCCCCTTGCTTTGAAATAAATACAATTTAATTTATTAGTCCTACCTTGTCCCTGTCTGCTCTGACTGTTTGATTCACTTCTGTTCTCAATGGTACCAGTCTCAGATTGATCTCTTTCCTCACTAACTCCCTGGGTTCCCCCCCACCTCCACCACCTTACTAGTTTAAATCCTCATGAGCAGTTCTAGCAAATTTCGCTGCCAGTATATTAGTCCCCTTCCAATTTAGGTACAATCTGTCCTTCTTGTACAGGTCACTTCTATCCCAAAAGAGATTCCAATGATCCAAAAATGTGAATCCTTCTCCCATACACCAGCTCCTCAGCCATGCATTCATCTGCTCTATCCTCCTATTTCTGCCCTCACTGGCTCATAGCACTGGGAGTAATCCAGATATTACTACCCTTGAGGACCTCCTTTTTAAATTTCTGCCTAACTCTCTGTGATCTCCCTTCAGAATCTCAACCTTTTCCCTGCCTATATCATTGGTTCCAATGTGGAGAATGACCTCTTGCTGGCCCCTCTCCCCACTGAGAACATTCTGCACCCTCTCTGAGACATCCTTGATCCTGGCACCATGGAAAAACACACCATTCTGCTTTTTCTCTGCTGACCACAGAAACGTCTGTCTGTACCTTGGACTACAGAATCCCCTAACACAATTGATCTCTTGGAAGCTGACGTACCCTTCGTTGCATTAGAGCCAGTCTCAATACCAGAAACTTGGCTGTTCGTGCTACGTTCCCCTCAGAATCCATCACCCCCTACATTTTCCAAAACCGCATACCTGTTTGAAATGGGTATATCCACAAAAGACTCCTGCCCTATGTGCCTACCTCTGTTACCCTTCCTGGAGTTAACCCATCTATGTGACTGTATCTGAGACTTCCTCCTGTTCCTATAACTGCCATCCATCACATGCTGTTGCTGTTGCAAATTCCTCATCGCTTCTGTCTCTCCAACTGATCCATTCGATCTGATAAGATTCACATCCAATAGTATTTATAGCAGATATAATCTGCAGTAACCCTTAAACCCTCTTTAAACTCCCACATCTGACAAGAAATACATATCACTGCAAAGGCCATTTTTGCTCCTTCACAATCTACAGACCCAAAAAATAACACAGTCTTATTCCTCTACAAAACACTGCACCAGATTAAATGAATAGTTATGGCTTATATTTTACGTTTAATCAAGAGACCTATCTCCAAAAACATATAATCAAGAAAGAACCCACTGTACTCATTACTGCAGCCTACTTTAATTGAATTTTTTTGAAAAGATGACTAAATATATTGATGAGAGTAATGCAGCTGATGCGATTTACATGGACTTCAGTAAGGTCTTTGACAAGGTCCCACATGGAAGGCTGGTCCAAAAGCTAAGAACCCCTGGGATCCAAGGCAAGTTGGAAAACTAGATCCAAAATTCACTTACATATAGGAGACAAAGCTACAGGAGGATTCGTACTTGGAAGCCTCTGGCCAGCGGTTTACCACAGCGATCACTGCTGGGACCCTTGCTATGTTATGTACATCATTGACTTTGATGTGAATGCAGAAGGTTTAATTTATAATTTGGGTGTTGTTAATAGCGAGGAGGATAGCCTCTGGCTACAGTCTGATATTGATCAGATGGTAAATTAGGCAGACCAATGGTAGATGGATTTAAACCTTGCCTTCATTAGCCAGGACATGGAATAAAGGAGCAACTTTATGAAACATTGGTTCGGCCATGGGTAGAATACTGTGTGCAGTTCTGAATGCCACACTATTGGAAATATGTAATTGTACAGAGGAGATTCAGCAAGATGTTGCCTGGGATGAAAAGTTTCAGTTATGAGGAGAAACTGGATAGGTTAGGCTTAATTTCTTTGAAGTAGAGGAGGCTGGGGGGGGTTCTGATTGAGCTTTACAAAAACGTGAGGGGCATAGACAGAGTAGATCGTGAGAATCCCTACTCCATGTCAGATGAGCCTAACACCAGAGAACTTAAGTTTAAGGTGAGGAGCAAGTGGTTTGAGGATATCTGAGAAAAACATTTTTACCCAGAGGGTGGTAGATATATGGAATGTACTCTATGAGGAGCTGGTGAAGGTAGGTACATACACAGCATTTAAGAAGCACCTGGATGAGTTCTTAAAATGCCAGGGCATAGGAGGCTATGGACCAAGTGCAGGTAAATGGGCTTAATGTAGTTTGGTGTTTATTGGTCAGCATAGACATGGTGAGCTGAAAAGCTGTTTCTATGCTGTATGATTAATGTTGAGGTTTACTGGAAGAGAGCAGTAGATCAAGGACAGAGATAGTAGCATGAGAATACATAGACAACTTTAGTAATAATTAAAATGACAAGCCACTATGAGTTCAGGGTCATACTTGCAGAGTGAAATGAGGTTTCGCAAAGTGATATCAAATGTGAGTTTGGTCCCACCAGTGTAGAGCGTACCCATGGAAGAATGGGAATGTTGGCTGCACTAGTAATCCAGAACCCCAGGCTCATGTTCTCAGAACATAGGTTTGAATCCCACCATAGCAGATGGTGAAATTTGAATTCAATAGAAACCCTGGAAGGAGTAAAGCTAGTGTAATGGAGACCATGTCACCACTGTTAATTGTTGTAAATGAAACGTAGTTCACAAATGGGAAGGAAAGCTGCCAACCTTACCTGGTCTGGCCTAAATGTGACACCAGACACATAGCAATGTGGTTGACTCTTACCTTTCCTCTGGGGAAATTGGGGTCAGGCAATAAATTCTTCTCCAGCCAGCAATGCCCTCACCTCATAAATTAATTTGAAAAAAAGACATTGTGAACAAAATGCTAAATGAAAAAGTAGATGTATATCACTGCTTCAACTTGATGTCGGAGGCTTTGGGCATTGAAGTGAAAGGAGGTAGAATGGCACATATGCCTTCACCTGAACTGTACTGGGGTCAAAGTTCTAGCAAACTGGCTAACTAGGAAAATAGAGAGGCCTTTAAACTAAACAGTGGTGGTGAGGGATGAAGTTTGTGTAAATGTAACAATCTGTGATTACAGCGGCAGGTCAGAAGCTGGGAAACCTGCTCTGAGTAACTCACCTCCTCACTGTCCAATACTTGTTCACCATCTTCAAGGCGCAAGTCTGGAGTGTGATGGAATACTCCAACAACTTGTTCTAACAACACCCAAGAACTTGACACCATCCAGGACAAAGCAGCAGTTTGATTGGCACCACAATAAACAAACATTCAGGCCTTGCACCACTGACGCACAGGAGCAGTAGGACACACCATCTACAAGGTGCAAGGCTCCTTTGACAACATCTTCTGAATCCATATCATCTAGAAAAACAAGCGCACCACTCTACTGGGGAATAAAGTCTTATTTTTAATCTGGGGTAAGATGTTTGAATGATGCCATATTTTGCCCGAAGTCAACTTGCTTAAAAAAAAACTTCTGCCACGGATTTGCACAACTGGCGATTTTTTTGATTAGTTTATTTGATTTTTTCAGTACTTTTGTACTCTTCAAGGTAGAAATTTTAATGATGGAGAATGAAACTTAAAGCTATTCCATTTCAGACATCCATTCAGGATCAAACACTTCCGAGTTAGTCATAGCAACATGAAATATAGAACAAAGATCTCTTAACCCTGCACCAACAAAGTTCTTCAAAATAGGACTCACCTATGATAGGACATTACACATATCATATCATTTCTATTTCCACAACAGTTTTCTTAGTGCCTGCCCTTGGATCCTCAGTTGATTTCAAAGCTGAAATGAGTTGATTTTTGTTTTGTTTGTGCAGTAAGGAATATAGGGATATGGTGTAAAAGTGGAGTTGATGTGGAAGTGGATCCGTAACCTAATTGAATGGCAGATGGGTTTGAGGTTCCAAATGATCTGCTTCTAGTTCCTGTGTTCTCAAATTAAAGTGGCTACATTATGTTGATTTATGTTTGGCCTTTTTTTATCACACCCTCTCCATTATAACTTGCCCATTTTGCAATGAAGACACATTTTTAAAGGATGAAAGTACCACAAGGTTGTCTACCAAGAGAACATAATTCTAACTTCACATTTCAGGTGAATGGCAGCTTCAAAGGCTGAAAAATCAGTGAGATTATTTGTTTTCTAAAAGTACATATTAAATGTACACTGTTTGTTTAAAATCTGTTTAAATCATTTGCAAATGTAATTGCTAAATGAGGCTTCAGAGTCACATTGGAGCTAAATCATGGTTGTGAAGTCTGCATCCATAATCAACAAGCTGACTTAGTCAAGCATCAGTGACCTGCTTGATATGCATCATAAGCTTTATGGTTGATCTCATCCAAATGAACTTGGCCTCAACTCCATGGTTTTTTTTGTGCTAGTGTAAGCTGAGACAGGGCAACAGATGGGACTGCCACCTGTGTTCATCTTCCAATGTTCACATTGACTGCTCAGCACTTATTGACTCAGATATTACTCGAACAGTGCAATCAAATGTAAGCCTTAAAGGGATCTGCAACACTATTGATGATAAATTTAAAAACCTCCGGATCTGAAATGAAGTTTGTCATCATCAGTGGTTCACACCAACATCAGTCTTCACTGGCTATTTGTCACAATTGCTAATAAAAATCTCAAGGCTAGTGCAGAGCAAATCTGACCTATGCATGCATGAACATTGTGTTTATGTAGTCATGTGATAAGGTGTTTCCTCCCCATGAATAAATTACATGGGATAGAGAAACAAATGCATTTATTTGTCAGAGCAGGGACCTGAAAGTGGTCAATTTCTGTTTCATTTCTTATTAGCTATCATAGCTAATAAGCTGAGTAGGAGGTTTATAAGGTAAATAGGAAAGAGACTAACTGCATATACCAAAGTAAACAGAATGCCATTTGAGTTTTAAGATCAAAGGCAGGAGTTAGCCCACAGATTAGCCTTGATCTCATCGAATGAAAGAACAGGGGGTGAATGGTCTACTATTCCTCCTATGTTCCTCGATCAACTGTTATGCCTTGCTAATGTGTAACCATTCCACTATCATTGCAACGTTGCAGGTTAAAAAAATCTAGAAATCTTTTTCTAAAACCTGTGTCATTTTAGAAAAGATCCTTAAATGAGAAAAGGATAAGGTTAGTATGTGTGTATCTGATTCTATTTAAACTGAATAAGTACCTCTGTCTATCATTTAAACTTTCTAATTGCCAGACAGGTTCCATTTGGTGACTTGCATGCAATTCTTGAGATTAGTGATACAAGGATGTTTTATTTCTTTCATGAATATGGGTGTTGCTGGCAATGATTTGTTGCTGATCCATAATGGCTCTTCAATTGAGTAGCTTGCTAGGCCATTTCAGAGGGCAGTTAAGAGTTAATAAACATTGTTGATGAGTCTTGACTCAGAGGGAGACCAGACTAGATAAGGACATTAGTGATGTAGATGGGTTTTTTACAACAATCAATGATAGTTTCATGCTCACTATCATTAACACTAGCTTTCAATTCCAGATTTATATTTTCTAATCAACCTTTTCAGAGATGTTACTACACACCTCTGGAACAGGTGAGACTTGAACCCAGGCCCCTCGGCTTAGAGAAAGGGACACTGCCACTGCACCACAAGACTCCATCTCAGTTCCAGATTTATTAATTGGAGACTTAGTTTGGATCTTGAATTACTAGACGAATACCATGCCCACTGTTTCCACCTATATCCATAACAGAATGTCCTTTATTCTAGTTGTTCCAAAGAACCTGTAAATTCCTTTAGAATTTGCCTAAGTGTAGGTAGAATATTTCAAACTTATTCTTATTTAATAATCCTGATGCTTTATTTTCCTTTGGTCATTAATTTCTAATTAATATAAAGCAAATGCAAATAGAAAGCATGTAAAACATATGAACACAAGAACACAAAGGAGCAAGCACAGGCTATTTGGCCCCTCATTGCCTGCCCCACCACTCAGTAAGATAATGGCTGATCTGTCTCAAGCCTCAACTTCTCTTTTGGCCAGCACATCATAGCCCTCAACTCAGCAAGGTTTCAAAAATCTAGAGAATTCCAGACATTCACAACCCTCTGAGAGAAGAATTTTTTTCACATCTCACTTTACAATATCTGTAACTATGTCCTCTAGTTTGAGATTATCCCAATAGTGGAAACATCTTCCCAACATCTACTCTGTCAAGCCTCCTCCAATATCCAGTCTGTTTCAAGATGATCACCCCTCATTTCTGTTTTTTAATTCACTCATGGGGCATGAGTGTTGCTGGCTGGCCAGAATTTATTACTCCTCCCTAGCTGCCCTTGAACTGAGTGGTTTGCTTGGCCATTTCAGAGGGCAGATGAGAGTCAACCACATTGCTGTGGGTCTGGATTCACATATAGGCCAAACCAAGTGACAATGGCATATTCATTATTAAATTAGAGGCAACTGTAAGGTAAAAAACCGATGGGTAGTGTCATAAAACCTGTTTAAGTTGCTTGTAAAGCTTATAACTCAACGATGGTGGTCAAAGAATGTGGTGCAAGAAAATCACAGCAGGTCAGGCAGCATCTGAGGAGCAGGAGAGTCGACGTTTCAGGCATAAGCCCTTCATCTCGATTATGCCCGAAACGTTGACTGACCTGCTCCTCAGATGCTGCCTGACCTGCTGTGCTTTTCTGGTGCCACATGTTTTGACTCTGATCTCCAGTATTTGCAGTCTTGACTTTCTCCTTCTATCTTAATGGTGCCCAGCTGGCAGGAGCTCAACCATATAATTAAAAGGAGTCACATTCAGATATGAAGGTTACAGTGGTATGCAGTTCACCTTGTAGCCTAGGACCAAAGGAAACATTACAGTAAGAGGTAGAATAGAGTCATTTTTGTTTTAAAAATTAACTTTTTTCCCATAATTTAGCAATGGCACAGAAGGCAATTGCTGTTTGCCTGTTACTTGCATAATCGTACCCGCTGATCATCTTGTGAGACAGAATAAGGCGATTAGTTCAGTATCCTGGTCTGATTGTGTGACTTACCCAGGAGAAGATCCTTTTCTGTTCATTATGTCTTTGGCTCAGATCCAATGAAGAATTAATCTTAAAATGTACACAGTTTTGTATCTACTGCAGCTTGAAATCCCTTCAGTTTTGGAGCAATGCAACAATGCATTCACAAACTGATGTATAGGTTCCACTTGTGAAAAATGTGAAGGCTGGTCTGAACAAAATGTGCAAAAGTTTAATTTTAACAAATACTAAAATGTAATAAGATGTGTTCAGGTTCAGTTAAGCAAGATGTGATTTCCAATGCATTCATTTTGAGATTGTACATTGTGCTCTGGTTGTCCACCTGGAGTAGGCACAA
Source organism: Chiloscyllium punctatum (assembly GCF_047496795.1). Classification (NCBI taxonomy): domain Eukaryota; kingdom Metazoa; phylum Chordata; class Chondrichthyes; order Orectolobiformes; family Hemiscylliidae; genus Chiloscyllium; species Chiloscyllium punctatum. The sequence continues at coordinate 42,335,904 of NC_092777.1, read as the reverse complement.
ACAAAATTTAACATATAATGAAATTCTGAAAGAATTTTTTGATGTTTCTAACATTCAGTTTTTCAGTATCTTTTAGTCCATGTTTATTTTTGAGTTTTCTCAACATGCTCAGAATATTGAAAGCTTATTTTCAAACTAAAAGTGCTGAATATCTTTATCTGTCCATTGGGATATGAGCATCAATGGCAAGATTTGTTTGTGATTACCCTGAGAAAGTGGTAGTGAGATTTCACCTTGATTTGCTAGGTTGTGTGGTGAAGGTGCTTTCACAACGCTATTATGTGGGGACTTCGAGCTTTTTGAAACAGTGAGGATAAAGGAATGATGATTATATTTCAAAACCAGGATGTTTGGTATCTTGGAGGAGAGAGTTGGAAATGCTGGTTCCAATGCTCTGCCGCTCGTAGCTTACTAGGTGATGAAAGTTGCATGCTAGGGATGTTCTGCTAAAATATTCTGTAATTGTGCATTCTGTGCATAGTGTGCAATACATTCATGCAATACATACATCCACTTAGGCTAGTGGATGAGAGGCCTCTAAAGTTGATTACTTTGTTATGAATAGTGTCAGAGTACTTGACTATTGTTGCTCTTGCAAACTTTCAAAAGAGTAGAGTCGAAAGTATGGCTATCCAAGATAAGCAATGGAAGCATGGCAGACTCAGTTTGAGCAAGCAGTAAATGCAGTGCTTTGTGGTATGTATGTTTGACCAATATTGCAGGTGAATCAAAGTCTTTTCCATATCAGCTTTTTTTTTTGAGCTGCGACAGTTATGACAGCACCTGTTGAGAATTTGCCTCTATCAAGGTGTGCTGTATCAGATGTGGCACTGCTTAGGTTGCATTCTGACATATTGACCATGGGACATTACACAACAGCACCTTGGCCTACATGGTAATGCTGATGGCATTGACCCTAGTGAAGGTACAACAGGGTGATAAACTCTCCTGATGTCTGTCCATTGAACAAAATCTATATTCCACTGGCCATTAACAGGTCTGAGCAGGGCTGATACTGGGTCACATTCATTGCTGCCCTGTTCCATTACTTTCCCACGATTCCATTTCTCACTTGTACGTTGGGTGTTTGCCAGGTGCTTCTTACCCTTTCACAAAGATAAAACATTTATTCAGCTTTTGAGAAAGATACCGTAGCTTGTCGTCCTTTGCATCCTTTTGCCCAATTGTGCCCCTTGTTGCCAAACCAAATGAGGCTGGGAGCTGGTCTTGTGGTGCTAATGAGGGTCAACCCCAGAAAATCCAGCAGTGCTGCTCCTTCCTGATTTTGTCTGATTGCAAAGCCAGCAGCCTCTCGTTCTCCAACCTCAACAAGATCTCCACTATAGTGAATTTCATTCAATTATAATTGCTTATTCTACCTACAAGTTAGAGATCGATGATGATGAGGCTGATTGGTTACAAGTGAGAAAATGATTTCTGTATGTCATGAGAGATGAATGTAGGCAACTGAGTGCTTGTGAAAATAAATTTCAAAGATCTTCTATAGGCTTTAAAACTAAATGAAACTCAAGTTTTCACATACCTGTTATTAGAATTGTAATCTAGCAAAATACAGTCACTGACTTCATATTATGACTACTGCAGAGTTTTAATCAAAAGAAGTATTTGTTGTTGTTGATGGCAAAACTCTAATTCTTGAAATAACTTCCATTCAAAGAATTTAACTTCCATGTTTTCATGATGACTCAAAATACAATTTTTTAAAATCCTGATGCTTTAAAAAACCACCAACAAAACTTATCAGTTTAGGTGCAGTTGGTGAGGAGATATTAAGTGAAGTCTTTTATTCAGCCCACACATCAGGTTTCTATGCTTATTCAGGCATTTCACATCTTCAGCTAGTAAAAAAAAGCAATGGACCCATTATTGGGAATGTCACGCCTTGTTGACTAACAATAAAAACAGCGTCTCGTAAGCGAAGGGCTGTCTTTATGTGCTGTATCCATGAACTTCACTCAAGACAATTCACTAAGTCACTGGTGTGCAGATGTTTTATTCTAGCTCGGTGTAGCCATGGAAGCAGGGCTCAAAGGTCAGGGGCTGTTCTTTTAGGAACAGTGGACCTCTGGCAGGAAGTGTGCAATGTAACTTGTTATACCAGTGGCTGAAATTGTGTGGAGGACACGTCCACATATTGCACTGATGGAATAGAACATCAACCTGTGAAGTGTTGCATTTGCAATCTATCCACTTTGACATCATTATAAAGGTCTAGCAATCACAAGATTGCCATACCTGCATTATGGTAAGCTAATCTAGAAGCTGGACACGCCCTCTGCTCTCTGGGCTATCGGAAATGTTAACAGTCCTCAGGAAAATTGGATAGGCACCATCATTGATCCATTTGTGTAGGATTTGCAGCTTGTTGACACTCAGTGAAGCGAAAGCATTTCATAATTTGTTCCTAAATTATTGTTAGAAGTTCAATAAAATGACATTTCAAAACAGTATCATTTGAAATTTTGATCATCTCTGAAGTTCCAGCCCTAGCACCATGCCCTTGCCTCTTTCTAATCTAAGCCGCTATGGTGTAGCTTTGATCACTTCAATCTCGACATCGCTGGATACATTTGCAGTGCTATTGCATGGAGGTAACCTCAGTTTAAAAAAAACATACAGCTTTGAAATACCTTTCCAATTTGAAAGCTGGACTCATGAATTTTAAAATTCACTAGATGCTGGGCTATTTCAATTACTTAACTTGCAGTGGAATATGAAATTTGTATAAAATGGGTCAATTGCTAGATTTCTAACCAGTGAGTTGACCAAAAAATTGATGGGACTTTTCCAGAAAAGATGTCGTCAGGCTCCCTGAATCTGAGTGTCTGAGATTGTTTGTTGTTTTTATTCCACAAGTTAATTATATTTCAAGCTTGCTTATTCTTGGTTTTTACTCACGCTACTGGTTAGCCCTATTAACAGAAATCAGAATGCAAATAGGCTACGTGACTAGTATTTTCAGAAAATAAGCTGTAATTGGAATCTTGCTCAGTGAAGTCAGCTATTATCTTCTTGCATTAAACAGCAGGACCAGTGAGGTACATGTTTCATGGATCTGTTGTACAGTAACATAAAAGAGTTGGCACAAGAACAAGAACACCATTGATTTTGAGAAAAAAACTACTTTAGTTCCCTGTAAGAAGTACAGATACACTGTGTAACGTGTTTTTATATTGCAGGTAAAACCATCATTTAAAACTGTAACTGTTCAGCCAGCTCTTATCATTAAAACAAAAAACTTAAAGTAATCTTAGTGAGAGTTGAGTATTTCCAGTGATCACTATGAAACTTCCACAGAGGTCAGTAAAATCATTGTTTCAATGAGAAGTGAGTAATGATTATTCACAGTGGTTTGATCTGTTATGCAATGCTATCAATTACAGAATACATTCAGATATAATTTACTGCGCTCCCAGGTGGATCATTGTATTTGATTTTGTGAAGTTTTTCCAAAAGATTATACGCTGTCACAATGTTCACTTTGTAGCTTCAAACTGTACCAGGTGTTTGTTTTCTTTCATCTACTCCCCCTCCCAAATTAAAAAGTGTCTGATCAGAAACTGCCTTTCCTCATCCTTTGTATGATAGAAGTAAATGGAAATTTAACAGCTAAGGTATATTTTAAATGAAATGCTTGAAATTTTGTGATGTGATTTTTGAAAATGACATTAAGATTGTTGTTTCCTTTGGCCCTATCAAAACATTTTTGTGTTAAGTTTGATTTACTGTGTTTACATTATACTGCACTTTAGTATTATTCATCAACAACAAAATAATGGTGCAAACCTAACGGTTACTTAGTATGGAGCACACTGTGTCTCAGGTCAGCATTGATAAAGCACTAGTGAGTAAAACTCTTGGAGCTGGTCTTACCTCATGTACCATCCCTGAATACAAAAGCATTGAGGATATCTGAAAAGTCATTAATAGAAAACAAGTTATTAATTACAATTGGTGAGTGAATTGGACAAATGAATATGTGGCAGATAATTCTGAATGCTGACAAGTCCAAAGTACTACACGTCTGTTAGGAATTTAAGCAAGAAACATAAATCATGAATGTTGTTGAAATTGCTAAGGATGAGGTTAAAAGACATCTACACACCACCCATTAAACCTTGCAAGCCAATGCAAAGCAATAAATCAACAAGCCAATGAAGTCAAAACAATTGAAAGTAAGTTAGAGACGTTTTAATCAGTACTGAAGTGAGAGGCCACTGTTGCATTCAGATCTGAGTGCCAAGACACACAGGAGACATTCAATCAGATGTTCTGATGAGCAACAGATAAGTGAAATGGAAAAGCTAAATCTGTATATTACTTTTAAATACATTGTGGACCTTTTTTTGAGAGATTAGATTCCCTACAGTGTGGAGACAGGCCCTTTGGCCAACAAGTCCACAACGAGCCTCCGAAGAGCAAGCCACCCCACTCTGACTAATGCACCTAACAATTTAGCATGGCCAATTCACCTGACCTGCACATCTTTGGACTGTGGGAGGAAATCCACGCAGACACAGGGAGAATGTGCAAACTCCACACAGATAGCCGCCCAAGGCTGGAATTGAACCTGGGACCCTGGTGGTGTGAGGCAGCATGGCTAACCACTGAGCTACAAGGAAAAATAGATTAAAAGTAATAAGAAGTAAAAGTAGAATTCATGACAAGGTGGGGGGGTGGGGGGGTGATCGGAATGGAATGAAAGCTGAGTGGTGGCAGCAAAAAAACCTTGTTCAAACCCTTTCCAGGAATGAGAGATGTGCATACTACTCACAGATGGATAACTAAAATAGGCCACCCTTAATTTCCACACCCTTATTTTCTTGTGAATGCCTATTATTTGGCCTTTCAAACTACAGCCCAGGAGAAATGGGAAGGCCATATAGTCTCAAAGCATTGGTGACGAGGTTCCATTTGCATTTCCAGGAGTTTTGATTTGGAGGGTGCTGCCCTTAGAATATGGCAATCTAAAAGGTAAGTGAGAACACCAGGATCAATTTGTGCCCACATGCAGCTTGTGATATATGCCAGTGCAAAGAAATGTTGAGTTATAGTAATTTGTGAACCACATAAACAAACGCTGAACCTCTTGTTAAGTTTAATCAGGGATATTTTGTTTTAGTTTGATCAAAGAATTATCTAAGTATGTGTACTTTGTGTGAATTGGGGCTTTTTTGTAAACCTACAGGATGTATCTAGAAAAGAAATGTTCTGTGAAAGAAGGACATTGCATGCTCCATGTGACGTGATGAAAGGCACTTGGTTGATCATGAAATTAACCTTTTTTTGTTGCACTGCAGAATGTAATGTACGAATCCTGGAGATAAGAAATGAATCTTGCGATGACAGTAGCATGATGCGTTAACAAAGGTTGTATTTTACTCAAAAGGTCTGTTAATTATGTATGTTCTGAAAGACAGGAACCGAATGACTTTGCAAAAAAATTATATTCACTGTAGTGATTGTATTTCACTGTAACTATACTTCCAAGTTTGGAAAATGTATGCAAGGAGTTTGTTTGTTTGAACAGCACCTAAATTTATTACCTTTCATAACAGTTGCATCGTATCGCATGCATTATGTGGACTGGAACTGATACCCAATTTAATGATATAAATGTATTGCATACTGTACTTGTAAGGTGCAGAACTGGAATGTGTTTGCTCTCCCACACCTTTAAAAGAATCAAAAGATCTAGCTAATTTTAGACCTAAGCAATTTTTTAAAGAGGGCATGAGGACATTTGGGCTCTAGCGCCATGAAGGTTAATGCTACAATTGTTTAGAGTTTCTCAGAGTGGCTCCTTTGAGATCCATTGATTCAGACAGTGGAATACAAAATTGCATAGAACACCTACCAGATCGTGATTAAATATCTTACATGAAGCTCCTATCTTTTTTGAACAGGAGCCCTGGCTGCCATTTCAAAACATGCTCAAAGTTGATGGTTTTCTTTTCATTTATTGTCGTGAATTACTTCCTAGGTATTGTCACTGTGGGCAGGGTCCCTCTGATAAGTGAAATGAAAGCTCTGTTATATATCTAATGGGGATGAATCCGGAAAGGGCAACTACAGTAGGTTCCTATTTCACTCTGAATCATGCTGCAGGGTTTTTATGAACCACCAGAGTAAGCTGATGGGGTCTCAGTTTAATATGGAAAGATGGATGTTCCGACTCAAGTAACATTCTTAGAAGTTCACTTTGCAGAGTCACAAATTTAATTTGCAGAGAACTAGGTGTTCTAATGTATCCAATTCTAGATGTGACAGTTTAGGAAGGAGCTCAAACCCTTACAGAACATGCAGAAGAGATTTACTAGTATAATTCCAGAAATGAAAATCTTCAGTTGCATGAATAGATTAGACATACTGTGCTTGCTCTTTTTAGGGCAGACAAAGTTGAGGGGAAATTTGGTAAAAGTTCAAATTATTGAAGATTTTTGACAGAGTAAGAGAGAAGTGATTTCAGTAACCAAAGGAAATAGAGTTACAGTAATTGGGACGTAAGGAATTTTTAATGACATTGTAAGTCCTTTTGATTCACTGTGTGAAAGCTGTTAGAAGCAGATTCAGTAATGACATCTAAAAAGGAATCAGTTAAATGCTTAAATACAGCAGCAGTGTGGGCAGTATTGCCTCCTGTGCTTATTCTATCATGCTATATTCAGGAAAGTTTTTCAGGATCGCTCAGTCTTATTTCTTCTAAGTTTGTTAAAAGGCAGACTTGTATGTACTGCTGAGAACAGCTTCATAATTTGATAGATCTTCATACAATCTAATCAAACTATGATGTTTTGCTACTGTGTGTACATTAACCATATCTTTCAAGTGTTTGACTTTAAATATTTACTTGCATCAGCTAAAAAATTTACATGTATCATGATTATAATTTCTTGGCAGTTACCAAAGCTCACTATATGCCGAGGCTGCCAATGCATTGTGAGCACTGCTGTCTAGTATTAACGTGGACATTGGGACCACTGGTGCACTGTCCAGTTACTTCTAGTATTCAGAACCCATTATAGAAATACTGCATCATTTAGACCCACAATTTGGCCGACTGTAAAGTGGTGCTGTCGGCATTACATTTTAATTTTGTCGACAAGTAAATATTTGTCATTAAGGATCTGAAGTGCCAAGCCGCAATGAGCAATTATATCCCATTGTTCATGACGTGACGCAAAATTAAAATGATGTTGATACTGTACATTGGTATAAATTAAGCAGCCTCATTCTGCATTGGGTGTAAAGGACACATCCGCATTGGATGCTATCTTTTTAAATTAAATATAATGATCCATGTTTTTGCTCCTCTTATTTTTGCTGTTTTTACTTGGTTTTTTAAAAATCTTCCTATTTTTAATCTTCCTCTAAGTTTTCTACTTCACAAAATAATATTTAATTGCTTTTTGCTTCTTAATTTTATTTCTCTCTTCTGGCTCTCTGCCTTTTTCCTCATGATGTTTTTTTTTTGCCCCAACGCATTTCTCCCCTTTTATTGTTTTTTTCAGGGTTTTATTATTTCAATTCAAAGCATCTCTCTGTCAGATATATCTGTATTCCAACCGCTTGTTTTTTCTTAACTATTGATCTTCTTAACTATTGATCTACGCATTAAGATTCTGCTTGCTCTGTTCTTGTATAGCTGCAACACTGGCATCTACGTGACAATGTGCAGGTCAAATCTAATACAATCAATTACCACCCCATTGGTCTGCTCTTCAGCAAAGTAATGGAAAATGACGTCGACAGTGTTCTCAAGTCATACTCGGTACTTTTTATAATTCATTCATGGATGAGGGCATCTCTGGCTAGGCCAGCATTAAATTGCCTATCCCGAATTGCCCAGAGGGCAGTTAAGAGTCAACCACATTGCTGTGGGTCTGGAGTCACAGCCAGACTGGGCTGTTCACGTTAGTGAACCAGTTTTTCCAACAATTGATGATGGAATCATGGTTGTCGTTACTCTTAATCCCAGATTTTTATTGAATTCAAATGCCGCCATCTATCTGCCATGGTGGGATTTCGAATCCGAGTCCCTAGAACATTACCTGGAGTTGCTGGATTGACAGTCCAGCGATAATACCACTCGGCTGTCACCTTCCCTAACATGTTCACCAATGCCCAGTTTCGATTCCCCCTGGGGGTCCTTGATTCAAGACTTTATCAAAGCCTTGGTCCAGAGCTTAGATGAAAATAATTGCCCTGGACCTCATGGCAGCATTTGACCAAGTATGGAATTTAGGAGCCCTAGCAAAACCGGAATCAATGATAATCTGTGGAAAAAAAAAACTGTGCAGTGGTTGGAGTCATACCTAGCACAAAAGATCATTGTGGTCATTGGAAGGCAGTCATCTCAGCCCCATCACACCATTACAGGAGTTCCTCAGGGTCGTGTCCTAAGCCGAACCACCTATAGTCACTTTAGCAATGATCCATCCTTCACCATAAGGAACTACTATTGGGCATATAATGATGTAAGTATGCCTTACAATACTTAGTGTATATTTAGATAATTCAATTTAATCTATATCACCATTTATGTATATAATTTCTACATCTGTCTGGAATTTACTTTCATTTCGTTCCCCTGTGCCCTTGTAGGGGTTCGTGATATGGGGATGGGCTGTTGTTAAACAAGGACGTGCCGACAGCAAACAGCAAGAATGAAAATATATTTTTCTTTGTGAGCATAGATCTAACCTGCTCATTACCAGTGTAATGGGATCTTTCAATTGAACTGTCTGAGCTGCTGACAGATGCTGACAGTTTTACAGCTAAACGGGAAACCAAATGTGGTTCAGCTGCTTTATCAGTCATTAATAGTACTTAGGTCTGTGCTGCTGCTTGTTAATAAGCAACTATCTTTATTTTGTGTGGTATTTTCTACATTCAAAACTACACTTAATCTAAACTAACAGCAGTAAAGCGCTGCTTTGTCAATCCTCTGCAAGTATTTATGTGGATCATTTTTTTTGTTCAAACCAATCTTCTCTGGCTCTCCATCATCCTTGTCTGTGGACAGTCATGGCAAGCTGTGGATGTGATACTGGGAGATATGTGATAGTTGGAGTCATCCATCCTTGTTCTCCCTACATAGTGGGTGCCTCACTAATTGATAGTTATTCTGATGAGCTCTGGTGAGATTGAAGATTCCGAGACTTATTCATCACTTTTTTTTTGAAAGATCTCTTTTGTATGACATTGTCAAAATCAGTTTTGAAGCTTGAACAAAATAATCTTCTCAATGTAGGGAACTGGAATCGGTGCTCTGAGGCCCAACTTACAATGAATCATAATGACCTAGGCAATGAGAATTCAGAGGGAAAGAATGTGTACCACCTGGAGTTGAACAAGTTCCTATGAATCAATAGACCATTTACATGGTCAATCTGAAGAAGTATAATCACTCAGTCTTTTCAATCTAAAGAACTGCAGTTTATTAAACTATTAGACTTTCAAGATATATACGGAGTTTTATACCCGCTTTCATGCCAATCCTATTCTTGATGAGTGGGTTTACGTTTGAGAGGTTGTGTTCAACTGCATAAATTAGAAATGGACAATTCATTAAGAGAACCGTGCTGAATAGATCTTGTTCCAGGTTTCCTATGCATTCACAATGTAGTGCCATTGTTACAATTGAGAGCAGCATAGCAACATGGTGCAGTAAGAATAGCATAGCACCACGATCCAAAATTTTGTTTACAGCTATTCAGCCAGACATTGAGCACAAACTGTTTCTTGTGAAAAGAACTTAAGCATTAAATGATTTATACTGCTTGTGGTTAAAGTAGTCTGATTTCATAGAAGCTTGACTTTCTAACCAAATGTCTTAATGTTAAAAGCTAAGTTGCGAATGGTTTATTTCTGATGATCATTGAGAAATGAATATTGAATTTTACTACTTAGACTTTCTCATCGTAATGGCTCACTACAGAATAACTGCACCTTGTCTAGCATTGTCTGCAAAAATATAATGGAAAACGTGATATCTAGAAAAGGTTATTGGAAATGTGCTGATATTCAGTAAAATCAGTTTTATAAAGTGCTTTGGACAGCTACTGTTTTGTGACTTAGCTTCAGCATCTTTTATATTTTACCATCAGCATAATCTATAAAGACCTCTTCCATTTTTGGTCTTTCTAAGCCTTATTATCTTTTAGAATATTCCAATTTCTGACTGTTTAATTTCTTAGACTTAACTTCTCTAAAATTTATGAGAATTGTTTCTAAGGTTCTGTTGTTGAGAATTACCGTTAGGTATTAAACTATCTCCAAATCTGAGATTCCACTTTATCAGTGTCACACGTGACCTAATATAAAAATATGAAAAATCATTGAATAATATAGCACCAAAGCCATTCAATCCATTGTTCTGATGCTGGGTGAGCAAGTAAGTTTTCCAGCAATGTTATAATTCTGCTGTGCATTTAAGCCTCAAGTGAACAAGATTACCCTGCCCTGGTTCTTGTTCCCAAGATTTTGCTGCATGCTGTCTGTGGCTGTGACGTTGTCTCAAAGGCCCTCACCTCATCCATCATCAAAACCACTCTATAACTAAGTGTGAACTCTTGCTATGACTAAGTTTATGTGTTATGGCCCAGGCCAGACCCCCTCAAAACATTTCAAGAAAGTAGCCTGAACCTAACTTGGCTAGTTGTTTTAAGCAGGTGTGAAGTGGATATTCCAGGAGAGATGCAGCTGGGCCATTCACTTAGTTTTAAGCAAGACAGAATTTATTTACAAGATTACCGAATGAAACACAAACAAAAGAGAACAGAATACAGAATAACTTAATCTATCTGAAAACCTAACAGATTAGCCCAACTTAATCATGCTATTCCAAATACTTGCAACAATCCCCATCAACACCCCTTAGCAAGGAAGGTAAAATCAAACACAGGGTCTTACAAGAGAGGTGTCAAAGAGGGGGAGGATCAGCATGGATCTGCTTCTTTGCATTAAGCAGTTTCACAACATAACTTCTTGCTAAAACCAAACCAAACCAGGGAAAAGCTGAGCTGGGAGAACTGGCCAATTACTTTTCATTGTGAGATATGAAATTTAAAAAAAATTTTGATTGCCTTTTGCCTGAAGAAGTATCTGTTAGCTATAATCAAATTGGCCCGAACCCCCACCCAAGCCAGACCTTTCGGAATCGCTGCCTTTACAACCTCCCTGGAAAAAAAATTCCAAGGAAACAACCTTGTTAAAGGAGCAGCATTATCACATGGGCTTTCAAGGTTTTTCTCAATCCTGGAATTTGACCTCTAAACCCATATGATGGGAACATTTTTGGGTGTGTGGTCGATGTTTCTTGCCCTTGAATGGTGAGGCTGAGGGCATCCTTGGTATTGGGTATCAGGTCTCGCTACAACAATCAGCCAAGTTGAGGTACTGCGAGTGTCCCCAGGAAAATGAACTGACAGAAAGTGGATTGGGTCAGACATGGATGCTGATGATATGTTTGAAACGAGGCTGGAGGTCACAAAGGGCAGTGGTTTTCTTTGAGAGGAATAGGACTGGCTCTACTGACAAGCTCTATATTCAGATCAATAACTTTGTAAAAAGTTATCTTTCAGGATTGTCCCAAGGTCTGGACCTGCTGAATGCAGTTACTGCTATGGCTGACTAGTCTTGAACTGGAGGCCTCAAGCATTCAATTCCTTATTTTCATATTCAAAGGACCTAATATCAGTCTTAGGTATGGACCATGGATGCCTAGTTCTTTCTGACATCAAAGTGGAAGCTTCTTAAAAATGCATTATTTCATGGAATGTGTGTGTCACCGTCTAGCCAGTGATTTTTTTGCTGATCCCTGAAAGGATGGTTATAAGCATCCTTGCAGCTTGGAAAGGTGCACCAGGATTTTGAAGTGCAATGACATTGAAGGAACAGTGACATAGTTCCAAGGTTGTATTGGAGGGGAACTTACAAATGGTGGTGTGCCCATACAGCTGCTATATTGTTCTAGGTGGTACAGGGTGCAAGTCTAGAAATCACTTCAGATGGAGCCTTGGTCAGTTACTGTCAGGCATCTTGTAGATGGTACAGTGTAACAATTTAGCAAGGCTTTTTAACATCATAGCAGGCTACAGTTTTCACCTATAGCTGAAAGTAATAGGCCCAAATGTTTTGAGTAAGTGTGGGTCCTTTGGATTAAGATGTCTCAATCTTCTGAATGTGTTGTTGTTTGATAGTTTGAAATTAGTGCCTTAAGGATTTTAGATTAGATTAATCTTTACACTTTATGATTCCAAGATTGGATTTTTTTTGTTACTTCTCTAGGTTAATGCTAAAGTTCTGTAATAGAAAATGGATTGAGACAGTAACATTTTATATTTAAGAAAATTACCAAAATTTCACATTGGAAGTTAATAACAGTGAAGCTTGGGTTGGACTTTTTAACATATTGGTTCCAGGGTTTAAGCTGCTGGTCTTTTGCGCATTCAGCTGACTGGGCTGGGACTTTGCATTTCTATCATTTTGAGCATTCAAACTGCTGCTCATTTTTTCAGATCAACTGCTTTGGTCACACAACATGATCTATATGAACGATTGATTGTTTACACGTTGTTATGGCAACGTGTATTTCCATTGCAATGTCTGTCAGTTCCCCATCATGTAGAAGTTAAATGTTAACCAGAATTCAATAATACTCCGAATGAACTGCAGATCAGATTTTAAAATGAAATAAGTGTTGAGTTGCACAGTCGTATTTTGTGCTTTTAAAAAAAATCTGAGTCATTGTTGGAATAGACAAGGCCATTCAACTCATCAAACTCATGATGGCTCTTCACCAAGCAATCCATTCAGTCTCACTCACTAAATCAAACCCTGTAGCCCCATATGGTTATTCCTTCTGTGCTTATCCAATCTCCTATTTATAGCTCCAACTATTTACTGCTTCCACTTCCTCCAGCCTTGTGAGCAGTGAAATCCAAGTTATATCAAAACATTGGAAAGGAGTAAAGAGTAAGGGTGAAAACTCCTTGCTGGTTGGATTCATACCTGGCATAAAGGAATATGGTTCTGGTTGTTGACCATCAGTCATCTCAGCTCCAGCTCTTCTTTGCAGGAGACTTCAGGGTAGTATCCTAGGCTTAACCATTTTCAGCTGCTTTGTCAATGACCATCCCTTCATCACAAGGTCAAGTGAGTGCAAATGATTGCATCATGTTCAACACCATTTGTGACTCTCTAGCTACTGAAGCCACCCAGGTCCAAATGGGTCAAGAGGTGGACAGTATCCAACTTTGGACTGACAAGTAGTAAGTAACATTCATGCCATACAACAGATGGGCAATGACCATTTCCAACAAGAAAGAAGCTAACCATTGCCTTGAAATTTAATGCAATTATCATCACTAAAACCACCATTATCAACCTCCTGGATGTTGCCTTTGACCAGAAACTGAACTGGAGTAGCCATATAAACATGGTAAAACACATAAAGGCTGCTCAGAGGCGATGAATTCTGCAACAAATAAGTCACCATCTGACTCCCCAAAGCCTGTCCACTATTTACAAGGCAGAAGTCAGGAGTGTGATGGAACACTCCCCACTTACCTGGATGGGTGCAGCTCCAACATCACTCAAGAAACTTGACACTATTCAGGACAGCAGTCCACTTGACTGTCACTACACCCACAAACACTTACTCACTGCATCATTTAAGATCAGTCACAGCAGTGTTTTCCCCTGTTCATGCTGTACTAGAGAAACTCACCAAGACTCCATAATTAGCACCATCCAAAACCATGACCACTACCATCTAGAGAATGAAGGATACATGTGAGTTCCGCCACCTGCAAGTGTTCTTTCAAGTTGCTCACAATCCAGACTTGGAAATAAAACACCCTTCAGTGTCGTTATTGACGCCATCTTAAGTAGAACTACCTCGGGACAAATCTTAGATGCAAAAGAGGAATTTTTAAAAAAGTAATTGTGTTACTTTAGTATTTAAAGAATAAGTTAGAAATAAGCCATAGTTAAAGGAATGACATTACAGTCAGATTAAAAAGAAAATTCAAATAAACATTACAGTGCAGTAGGATATGCGGAGCAGGAAAATCGACGTTTCGGGCAAAAGCCCTTCATCAGGAATAAAGGCAGGGTGCCTTCAGTGGAGAGATAAATGAGAGTGGGGTGGGGGTGGGGAGAAAGTAGCAAAAAGTACAATAGGTGAATGGGGTTGGGGATGGAGGTAATAGGTCAGAGATGAGGGCGGGGGAAGGTAGCACAGAGTACAATGGGTGAATGGGGGTGGGGATGAAGGTGATAGGTCAGAGAGGAGGGTGGAGTGGATAGGTGGACAGGAAGATAGGCAGGTAGGACAGGTCATGAGGACAGTGCTGAACTGGAAGGCTGGAGCTGGGGTGCGGTGGGGAGAGGGGAAATGAGGAAACTGGTGAAATCCACATTGATGCCATGGAGTTGAAGTGTTCCGAGGTGGAAGATGAGGCGTTCTTCCTCCAGGAGTCAGGTGGTGAGGGAGCGGCGGTGGAGGAGGCCCAGGACCTGCATGTCCTCAGCAGAGTGGAAGGGGGAGTTGAAATGTTGGGCTACACGGTGGTGGGGATGATTGGTGCGGGTGTCCCAGAGATGTTCCCTAAAGCACCCTGCTAAGAGGCGTCCAGTCTCACTGCACCACTTGCCATGCCCCACTGCCGCCGAGACATTAACCGCCTCAACCTGTCTACCTCCCTCCCCCATTCCAACCTCTCACCCACACAATGCGCAGCCCTCCACTCCCTCTGCTCCAATTCCAACCTCACCATCAAACCAGCAGATAAAGGGGGTGCAGTGGTAGTTTGGCGCACTGACCTCTACACCGCTGAAGTCAGACGCCAACTCGAAAACATCTCCGCCTACTACCCCCTCGACCATGACCCTACCCCCCATCACCAAACCGTCATCTCCCAGACCATACAGAACCTCATCACCTCAGGAGATCTCCCAACCACAGCTTCCAACCTTATAGTCTGGGAACCCCGCACTGCCCGGTTCTACCTCCTTCCCAAGATCCACAAGCCTGCCCACCCTGGCCGACCCATTGTCTCAGCATGCTCCTGCCCCATCGAACTCATCTCCACCTACCTCGACACTGTCCTATCCCCCCTAGTCCAGGAACTCCCCACATACGTTCGAGACACCACCCATGCCCTCCACCTCCTCCAAGACTTCCGTTTCCCTGGCCCCCAACGCCTCATCTTCACCATGGAAATCCAGTCCCTCTACACCACCATCTGCCGTGACCAGGGCCTCCAAGCCTTCTGTTTCTTCCTCTCTCAACATCCCCAACAGTATCCTTCCACTGACACTCTCATTCATTTCGCTGAACTGGTACTCACCCTTAACAATTTTTCCTTCAAATCCTTCCACTTCCTCCAGACCAAAGGGGCACAGCTATGCCTGTCACTTTGTTGGCTACATAGAATAGTCCATCTTCCGTAATTACACTGGCACCACTCCCCACCTCTACGTCCGCTACATTGATGATTGCGTTGGCGCCACCTCGTGCTCCCGTGAGGAGGTCGAGCAGTTCTTCAACTTCACCAACACGTTCCACCCCAACCTTAAATTTACCTGGACCATCTCTGACACCTCCCTCCCCTTCCTGGACCTCTCCATCTCCATTAATGACAACCGACTTGCCACTGACAATTTTTACAAACACACCGACTCCCACAGCTACCTGGATTATACCTCTTCCCACCCTGCCTCCTGCAAAAATGCCATCCCATATTCCCAATTCCTCCACCTTCGCCGTATCTGCTCCCAGGAGGACCAATTCCACCACAGAACACACCAGATGGCCTCCTTCTTTAGAGATCACAATTTCCCTTCCCACATGGTTAAAGATGCCCTCAAACACATCTCATTCACATCCCGCACCTCTGCCCTCAAACCCCAGCCCTCTAACCGTAACAAGGACAGAACCCCCCCTCCCCCCCCACAGTGCTCACCTTCCACCCTACCAACCTTCGCATAAACCACACCATCTGACGACATTTCCGCCACTTCCAAAGGGATCCCACCACCAGGGATATATTTCCCTCCCCACCCCTTTCCGCCTTCTGCAAAGACCGTTCCCTACGTGACTACCTGGTCAGGTCCACGGCCCCCACAACCCACCCTCCTCTGCCACTGCAGGAATTGCAAAACCTGTGCCCACACCTCCTCCCTCACCTCCATCCAAGGCCCCAAAGGAGCCTTCCACATCCATCAAAGTTTTACCTGCACATCCACCAATGTCATTTTTTGTATCCGTTGCTCCTGATGTGGTCTCCTCTACATTGGGGAGACTGGATGCCTCCTAGCAGAGTGCTTTAGGGAACATCTCTGGGACACCCGCACCAATCAACCCCACCACCCTGTAGCCCAACATTTTAACTCCCCCTCCCACTCTGCCAAGGACATGCAGGTCCTGGGCCTCCTCCACTGCCGCTCCCTCACCACCCGACGCCTGGAGGAAGAATGCCTCAACTTTCGCCTCGGAACACCTCAACCCCAGGGCATCAATGTGGATTTCACCAGTTTCCTCATTTCCCCTTCCCCCACCTCACCCCAGCTCCAGCCTTCCAGCTCAACACCACCCTCATGACCTGTCCTACTTGCCTATCTTCCTTTCCACCTATCCACTCCATCCTCCTCTCTGATCTATCACCTTCATCCCCACCCCCATTCACCTATTGTACTCTTTGCTACTTTCTCCCTACCCCCACCCCCCTTTCATTTATCTCTCTACTGCAGGCACCCTGCCTCTATTCCTGATGAAGGGCTTTTGCCCGAAATGTCGATTTTCCTGCTCCTCAGATGCTGCCTGACCTGCAATGCTTTTCCAGCACCACTCTAATCTAGAATCTGGTTTCCAGCATCTGCAGTCCTTGTTTTTACCTATTACATTGCAGTAGCTGACCACCAGCACCACACCCCAGTCCAACAACCATCCCTGGTCCAAGCCCTCAGTCTGCTCCACAGTCTGCTCCTATGTTGCTCCAAGGTAAGTTTTCTCCAGGACTGCTTCCCCAAGTTGGCCTTCGCCCAGGACCCTCTTCCTGGCACCAGTTGATGTCCAACAGGGTTGTGCTGTTAATCAGGGAATGGATCATTTTATGAGTGAGAGAGAGAGTGTGTTTGATCAGAAGGACAGGGTGTAGAATCTTTTGCATGGAGCTAACAAAGAGCATGAGTAGCAAATATTAGTTGAAGTAGTTCATAGATCACCAAACTGTCATGGTTATATACGGCATGAATATCATAATCCGTATCAGGAAATTAGAGGCACATATATCAATCAGAATCAGGAATCAAGGGTGACCTTATTCTAAATATTGACTGGGTAAATCTAATGAGCACCAATACTACTAAGGAAGAATTCCTGTAATATGTTTGAGGTTGGTTTCTGGAGCAATATGTTGAGAAATCAACCAGAGCACAGGCTATTTTAGATGTAGTATTAATGACATGAGAAAAGGTTGGTTAATAATTTGATACAAAGACCTTTAGGACAGAATTGCCCAAAGTGGGAGTCGGTACCCCAAGTAGGATGATGAGCTAATATTTTAGGGTTATGACCTCCAATGCAGCAATGGCCACCACGTACCTTTGACTGAATTATAACTGGATTGCACAATAACAGAAACTCACCATTTACACAGGAACTCGCATGTGCTCTCAGGTCTCCTATTCACCAATTCCTCCCCCCCCCACTCTCATTTCTCACTTGCTGTTGCAACAATTTTCAAGCCTCAAAATCGGTTCATAGTGGGAAATATTTGGGAAACATTGCTTTAGGGAACAGTGACTATAGAATTCTCCATTAATATTTAAAAAGATACTGTTCAATTTTGAACTATGGTCTTCAGTCTAACCATAAGGACAAGTATGATTGTATGAGGAAGCTGACTGTTGTGAATTGAAACTGAACATTAAAAGTTTTGATGGTAGATGGAGAATGGTTAGTATTTAAAGAATTGACATATGGTTATCAAAAAAACATACATTCCTTGAAGAGACATGGCAAACACAATAAATTGAACATTGACTACCTCCAGCAAAATCTGTATGGCAGTATTTGTGAAAAGAAAAACTGTTTTACTATCACCTTCTATTTTTATTCTGCAATATTTTGCTTTCATATTAAAGATAGTATTGGATCAGAGGAAGAGACTTTTAAAGTTGCAAAAAAATTTTGTAAGCCTGAAGATTGGGATGTTTTGAATTCAGCAGAGGAGAACCAAGCAATCAGTAAAGAAACAGTGTGATATAGGATGTGAGATTTATCATTCAATTTTACATTTTGATTTTTGAATATTGACTTAATGACATATGGGTTTTTCTTGTCTCTGATGGGTTTAATGTTTAGCCTGTAAGTATTTCTGTAGCCATAGTAATTTCTTTTAATACAATTTGATAGAGGTAGCCTTCAGGACTAATGTATCTTGTGAATCATTAGGAGAATTTACCACCAAACCTGCACCAGGATTTCTATGAGAATTTTCTGGTAGTTTTTCTTAAGCTTTGATGAAACACCCATACTTTAGGGTTGTTTTTAGTTTCAGTTTGGGCCAGTTCTGCGGAAGTTCTGTAAAGATGGATATATAAAGTAAGCGATGCAATCTTGTTCAAATAGAGTGTCTAAAAGAAAGGAATTTAGTAATTTAGTAATTTAGTAATTGCTTTGGACCAAAATCATTCACATAAGATCCTGGCAAGGTTATTTGAAGCTATGAACATTTAAACCCTGATGTATAACAGGAATAAATTATCAGATTTTCCAAACTGTGAATTAAACCCGTCGAGGTTTTAGAGACAGTTTTTGTTTCTCTCTGGCATGACTGCTGTACAAGGAAAGCTTTTAAGCACTTTATAGGGGTATTTCTGGATTTTCAGAAGGCTTTTGATAAAGTCCCATACATGAATTTAGTTAACTAAATCAAAGTACATGAGATTAAGGGTAATATGTTAATATGCATAGAAGATTTGTAGAAAGCAGAACAGGATAAAAATGGCCAAAAAACTGAAAGAACTGCAGATGCTGGAAATCTGAATTGAATTGAATTTATTGTCACGTTGTACTGAGGCACAGTGAAAAACTTTGTCTTGCGAGCAATACAGGCAGATCACAGTTACGTAGCATAGATAGTAAATAATAGGTAAACAGCAGCAAAAACAAAAACACAGGTACAGGCAAATGTTAAGAGTTTGTGAGTCCATTCAATATTCTAACAATAGTAAGGTAGAAACTGTTTTGATACCGGCTGGTGCATGTGTTCAGGCTTCTGTACCTTCTCCTCGATGGTAGAGGTTGTAGAAAAACATCGCCAGGGTGGGATTGATCTTTAAGAATGTAGGCTACCTTTCCTTGACAGCGGCCTGGTAGATGGATTCTATAGATGAGAGGTTGGCCTTTGTGATTGTCCGGTCTGAGTTCACCACTCTCTGTAAACATCTCCAATCTTGAATGGTACAGTTACCATACCAGGTACTTCCTGAAGAAGGGCTCATGCCCGAAACGTCGATTCTCCCGCTCCTTGGATGCTGCCTGACCTGCTGTGCTTTTCCAGCAACACATTTTCAGCAGGTACTGATATATCCAGGCAGAATGTTCTCAATGGGTGCACCTATAAAAGTTGGCAAGGGTATTCACCAAAATTTCTCAGCTGCCTGAGGAAGAAGAGACACTGTTGGGCCTTTGTAACCAGTACATCCACATGAAGAGTCCAAGAAAGCTTGTTGTTGATGACCACTCCCAGGAGCTTGACACTCTCCACTTGTTCCACCTCTGTGTTGTTGATATGTAGGGGGGCATGAGTAACATCCCGCTGAAAGTCAATAATGAGTTCCTTGGTTTTGCCGGCATTGAGAGCTGGTTGTTCTCAGTGTACCATTTTTCCAGATCTTCTACCTCCATGTGAGATTTGACCGACTATGGTGGTGTCATCAGCGAACTTGTAAATGTGATGGGAATGTGGTGATGTTCAAAGGTGTCACTGTTCAGAAGTCCCTGAAAGCTAGCTTGCAGCTCCATGCAGTTTGGAAAGTAAGTGGTTTTACTAACCTTTATCACAAGAGGATTGGAGTATAGGAGCAAATAAGTTTTGCTTTGCTTGTTTATTTCACTGGTGAAACCTCATCTGGTGTATGGTGTACAGTCTGGTGCTCTTGCATTAGGAAAGATATATTTACTGTCAGGAGAGTACAGTAGACGTTTATCAGACTGATTTCTAAAATGGTGGCAGTACCTTTGAGTGGAGGTTGAGGACATTGAACTGTTATTCTCTTAAGTTTAGAAGAAGAAATGGCAATCACATATAAACCTCAATTCTTGAGGATATAGACCGAGGCGATACAGAGAGGATGTTTCCTCTGGTTGTGGAGTATTAAACTAGGGGACACCATCTCCGAATTAAAGGCAAGCTGAGATGAGGATGAATGTCCACATGCAGAGATTGATGAATCTTTGTAATTCTCTATCCCAAAGAACTGTGGGAACTCAGCCATCAAGTAAGTTCAAGTTAGTAAGTGATTGAGCTTTAGTTACTCATCGAATCAAAGGATATGGGGATAGTACAGGATTGGGGCCTTGATGGGCGGTAATCAGCTCTGATCCAGATTAGCAGAGCTGGCTTTAGGAGCTGAATGGTCTTCTCCTCCTATGTTCTATCTTCCTACTTCTGCTCTGGCTAGCATCTGGCATGGGGACAGATAATCTAGAAATTATACCCTCAAGATCTACTTTGTAACTTTCTCCCTGGCTTCTGAAAATCTGTTCTTAGCACCTCACGGTGGCTCAGTGGTTGGCACTGCTGCCTCACAGTACCAGGGATCCAGGTTCAATTCCAGCCTCTGGCAACTGCCTGTGTGAAGTTTGCACATTCTCCCTGTGTCTGCGTGGGTTTCCTCCGGGTGCTCCAGTTTCCTCCCACAGTCCAAAGATGTGCAGGTTAGGTGAATTGGCCATGCTAATTTGCCCAAAGTGTTAGGTGTATTTGTCAGGGTGAATGTAGGGGAATGGGTCTGGGTGGGTTGCTCTTCAGAGGGTCGGTGTGGACTTGTTGGACCGAAGGGCCTGCTTCCACACTGTAGGGAATCTAACTTCAATACCTGCCCTCTCTCTAACACAATTTCTGATTCATTCTCTTTTTCCTTGTAGAATATTCCACACTCTCCATGATGTGCTTTAACCTGGCACACTGTATTGGAACTAACAATGTCAGGTTTGGAAATACCTGTTTGTCCCTTTAACTATGGAATCTCCCATTTCAAAAAAAACATTTCTGTGCTTTGCTGTTCCCTCCTTTACTATCCTTTGCCTATTGGTGCTGTGGTCTGGTTTGCGCTCCTTCAGGGTATCATTTCCATCTGTCTCTGATGCTGAGTTTCTGTTTGAGATTAGTACAAGCCCTGGATACTCTGGTTTTACTTGCCCCTTCCAGAAGACCACTCACCTACTGTCCAAACTCTGGTTGCTTATGGGAAGGCCTAAAAGGTCAATTCAGGAAACTCCCAGTAGTGGTGCTTTACAGTGACTGCACCTGCCCCACAAACTTTGAAATCCTTTGCCTGAGCTGGAGGTACTTCCAACATGTGGTCACCCATGAATTGTCTTGAATTTGGAGTGGCACGGTGGCTTAGTGGTTAGCACTGCTGCCTCACAGCACTAGGAACCTTGGGCGACTGTCTGTATGGAGTTTTCACATTCTCCCCGTGTCTATGTGGGTTTCTTCTCACAGTCCAACTATGTGCAGGTTAGGTGAATTGCTGATGCTAAATTGCCCCTGGAGTTAGGTGCATTAGTCAGGAGGAATGGGTCTGGGTGGGTTACTCTTTGGAGGGTTGGTGTGGACTAGTTGGGCTGAAGGGCCTGTTTCCACACAGTAGGGAATCTAATCAATTTCTACATTTGTAAATTGATTCTGTACCATTAGTTCATGGCCTGTTTTGTTACAACACTAAATAGTTTTTGTTATGCTGCCTGAGAAGTAAGAATTCATTTAACTTAAGAGTTGAATGGACAGCAATGTTTGAAGATACCAAGCCTGTCTTTTTGCAGTTGAATGCTGTTGTCATTCACATGTGGACTCCATATGTTCTGAACATTAGCCTTACCTCACTTCATGGATAATATATAGTTCTCAGCATTATTAACTCATTCCAGTGTAGCCCCTAGATGTTCATATCTAAATCATTGACTTGGCTGCAGTGACCAGTTTTAATGTTACCAATTTGCTGATGACACAAAATTTGGAGAGAATGAGTTGTGAGGAGAATGCAAAGAGAGTGCATTCCAGTGCAGCTAATATGAAAGGTCAACAATCCAAAAGGGTTACTGAGCTCATTTAGCTATACAATGCCAATATTTAAGACACAGTCTCACCATTTGTTTTTCTCTTGAGCCCTGTCATAAAGCTTTGCATCTGAATTGCTTATTGTGTAAGATTCTGGATATTGTCAATTCTGTGGCAACAAATCAGGACACTAAATGGATACCTTCCTTCAGAAGCACCATTGGTGGAAAGCTAATGTTATTCACATAACTAGAAGCAGGCAGTGGTGAGAATGGGGCCTTTTAAGGTCAGATGGGGAGAGACAAAGAGAGAGTGTATCCTGGGTAGGAGGGTGCCCCCACATGACACATGACACAAGGCACATCACAAATGATATGACCCCTTTCCTTCCTGCCTTTCTACCAAAGATGTTGAGAATCTGGCATCCCTATTCTCCCCTGCCTGCCACTATCCAGTATAACATGGTAGGGAAAAATGGATTGAGGACATTAAAAGGGCAGTAAATGTGCACTTAAGGCTTTTAATAAGTCAAAGGTGGGTAAGCTATTGGGTACCTGACCTAAATCCCGACATGTTATGTGGGACTAAGTTGGGAATGGGAGTGAGGGATGGCGTTGCTGATAACACACCTGGCTAGGGGTTGGGTTTAGTAAAATCTAAAAGTAAGGTATGAATAATTTCAGGCAAAATAGCACAGATGCAAACTTGTAAATCACTGAAAACATTCCTATCTCATGAACTGGATTTCTGGCTCAGTCGAATCATTCATAAATAAACACCCGGAGTCTTGAACAATAAGCAATTAAGATGTAAAGCTTAGTGCCAGGGCTGAAAGGAAATGCAAATATTGTGAGTATGTCCTACGTATTGGCATCATTTAGCTAAATGAGCTCAGTAACCTTTTTGAACAATTCACCCTTAACATTGGCTGCACTGGGATGAGGTAATAATGCTGGGAAATGTACATTAGCTATGCAGTGAAGGAAGGTTGATATTAAGGACATGTGGAGTCCATGTGTAAGTAACAGTAGTGTTCAGGATATAATTCACCATTGTCTGGGAATAATCTGATGGTTAAACTGTTACTATTTTTATCTTTTGAAACTCAGCAGCAACTTCTAAACTCTGCACATATGCAGTTAAGAGTGGAAGTTGCACCCGGCGATTCTATCCTCTCCATTTGCGATACCGTTGAAGTATATACGACCTATAATCAATTAGAATTGACAAGAACATTCACTTTTTTAAATATTAGATTCACAGTAAATAACCTTAGAAACAATGCCTTGTTAAATGAGGTGCAGCTGGATTTCTAATAACAAATTCATCATTGCTGCTAATTGACCTCTCAGGCCCCGAAAAGCTGATATTTGCAAAATGTTGAATTTCTTCAATATGATCAATTTCATATTTTTTTTAATAAAAGATATTTGATATTTCATCTACCTACTTGATCCCATGTGTATTTCACAATCATGATTTTTCTTTCTGTAAGATGATGCCAAAAAGTGAAGTGGCGCAACACCTTTAACCTCCTGCTTTGCTACCTGAGAGAATCCCCAATGTGAATAGCTGCTCCCTCTGTTTCTTGGCATCACTGTTTCTGGTTGCCTCCTTGTGTCCTTGAATTAGCACCAGTTTCAAACTGATATTGAGATGAGTGAAATCCATGCCACAGAAGTTACTATCTATTTTGTGGGCAGCTTTCTTTTTGTGAGTAATGAGTACCTTTCTTTGCCGTTGACCAGGAAGTCCAATGCGCCAATAAGATTTCAGGACTTGCTTGACAGGAATAAGAACATAACATAAGAAATATGAGCAGGAGTAGGCCATCTGGCCGATCGGGCCTGCCCTGCCTTTCAATAAGATCATGGCTGATCTTTTTGTGGACTCAGCTCCACTTACATGTACATGCCTGCTCATCATAACCCTTGGTTCCTTGACTGTTTAAAAATTATCTACCTTTGCCTTTGCCTTACCCATTGTTCATCTTTTGATTTTTGTATTTGTTTCTTCTGTGTGTGAAAGCTGAGCTGTTGTATAACCTAACAGTTTTGTGCAACAATCAAAATAAAATTGACCTGTTTAATGGATAAGGTCCTTTCCAGACCTTTTAGGTTGTAGCTTGTTGAATGAGCTCAGCCTAATGCTTTGTAAACCCGTCAAAGCAGCATGACTTGGCTTTTGTTTTTGCTTGTTTGTTTTCTTGTTTGCATTATTAAACAGATTATTTCACCACCTCTGAGCCAATTAGTCTCATCTCAGTTTAAAAATTGTTTTAATCTTCACTCAGTATTGGCAGTTTTTCCACCATACAAGAATGGGGTTGGTGAGGAAGGAAGGGAATGTGCCAGAGACGGGAAGTACTATCTGCAGTGCCTCTGAATAAGTCCAATGTGACACAATTATCCCTGTTCAATTAGACATACTGTGTATCCATGAGCGGGAGTACTCGCAATGTCAGAAAGAGAAGCTTGCACATCAGTGACTATGTGCATAATAGCTGCAATATAATTGCACTCATCTTTCTTGGCCTGTTAAGAGCTTCTCTTTTTCCTCCAGATATAGCACTCCAAAGTAAATTCTTGCCCACTTTGCTTGCTGTGGATAAGATACATTCTTACATTGAGAAATAGCAGTTGGAAGCAGGCTTACTGTAGCAAAAGGGGTATAAATGAAAGATTTGCAGCGTGTAAAGATTGATCTAATCAGCAGCTAAATAGAAGGCAACAATGAAAATGCAGTTGAGAAAAAAATGTATCACACGTTGTCAGGAGCCAACATTTAAAGGTCAAGGCATCCTGACAGCCTT
This sequence comes from Chiloscyllium punctatum, assembly GCF_047496795.1. NCBI lineage: Eukaryota > Metazoa > Chordata > Chondrichthyes > Orectolobiformes > Hemiscylliidae > Chiloscyllium > Chiloscyllium punctatum. The sequence goes on along the minus strand of NC_092777.1, from coordinate 42,310,773 downwards.
GTGCCTACTTTAAAAGAGACAGGAGCACTATGGGCGTTAAGGTATTAGCATTTCTGAAGACGTTTGTTATGAACAACAGTATGACTGTTAAAAATTAATTTACAAAAAACGTGAGGTTTCATTCTGGCACAGAATGAATTGGGTTTCTAGATTACTGCACCTGATTTTGTAACTCACACTGACATCCTAGAAGCTCAGTATTGTGAGCAAACTCTGATAATATCAAATATATTATGTGTATTAGCTACAAAAGTAAGTACATGTTTAAACAAAATGTACGCTAGACTGCCATTGTCTAAGCAACTTGGACTCATATTGTTCAAAAGACTTTTAAAGGTTTCTAAAGGTAGTTTTTACAATGAACTTTATATAAATTCTATTAATATCTCAAACAGTGTTAGTTCAGTATGGAAAGAAGTGCGTAGTATGATTATAGTATTTACACATAAGAGCATGTTGCTGTTCAGCCAATTCAGATAAGCAGTTGGGTCACAGGAGTAGTGATAAGATAAAGCAATTTCTACTAAATTACAATTATGCAATAACCAGGACCAGATTCATGGATCTGAATAGAAGGAAATTTCTGTATCTTGTGAGGCTGTGTGTCTCAGGGGGTTTGCAGTTGCTGTAACAGATGGACCTGTATACACAGTTGATTTATAGTGGTTTGCATACAGCTGCTCGATTTAATAACCTCAGACCTTTCTCTGCAAAACATTAGAAAACATAACGTACTAAAGTGATTCTTTCATTTCAGCTGATTATTAGTTATTACTCCGCAATAATTTTATTTAACAAATGATTGCGAACCATTTGTTATGAAACAGTTAATACCTATGCTACTATTAAAAATATTGTGCTGATCAGTTCGATTCACTGATGCGTTAATGCATATTGCATCAATATGCAATATGAAAATAGCATTTTTCACCAATGTTTGTGAATCATTTCAGGAGCATTCACAGGACCTAGGAAAATAGTGGATAAAATTTCAAAGTACAGTCCAAGATTCCATTCACATTCATTTGCATGAACATGAATTATTTGGGTAAGATTCTGGAAGTCCCTCCCTAACAGTATTGTGGATCTATCTACGTAAAATGAACTGCAGTGGTTCAATCGGTAGTTGACCACCATCTTTTCAAGGGCAATACAGTAAACCAATGCCCACTTCCCCTAAATGAATAAAAGAGCGTAAGGTATTCCATGAATCAGTAAAATTGGGCAGTGTTTCAGAACCTGGTTTTACCTGCTAACATGTTTTGCAACCTCAGGTGTATTTGCATTTCAAGGTTCCCCTGTTCTTCCACCTCTAGATTTATTTCAGAAACATAACTGTTAGACACAAATAGTCACTTTATACTACAACATTTTCTCATGTTTTACAGTGGAAGGTTCCATTGTCATTAAATCTTGCCAAATGCTGTTGATTGAATAGCTATGTGCAGGCCCCTCTAACATTCTAAGTAATAAGTGACTTTCACACTCTTCTTACCAAAATGTACAACCTCCTATTTGCCTGCATTGAACTTTATTTGACATTCTCTTGTCCATTTTGCAAAGTTAGGGAATTTACTATTTAGTCAATGCCAATTATGTAGCTTACTAGTAAGTTAAAGATTTTTGAATATTTAAAAGATGTCTATTAATTTCCTTGCACCTAAAAAAAAATCTTAATTTTCAATGCCTTCTTGAAGACTTGCAAACTGCTGCAATTTGTGGATACTCACATAAGTGATCTGAAGATGTGGCCTTGTCCTAGATTACTTTATCTTGAAAAGACTTCACACTTCTAGAGACATATGAGACAGATATAGCATGCGATTATGCCTGTTGTGTGTAGCTGCTGCTTTAATCATGGAATCCCCACAGTGTGTTACAATAGACAATAGACAATAGGTGCAGGAGTAGGCCATTCTGCCCTTCGAGCCTGCACCACCATTCAATATGATCATGGCTGATCATCCTCAATCAGTATTCTGTTCCTGCCTTATCTCCATAACTCTTGATTCCACTATCTTTAAGAGCTCTATCCAATTCATTCTTAAATGAATCCAGAGACTGGGCCTCCACTGCCCTCTGGGGCAGAGCATTCCACACAGCCACCACTCTCTGGGTGAAGAAGTTTCTCCTCATCTCTGTCCAAAATGGTTGACTCCATATTTTTAAGCTGTGTCCTCTGTTTCGGCACTCACCCATCAGCGGAAACATGTTTCCTGTCTCCAGAGTGTCCAATCCTTTAATAATCTTACATGTCTCAATCAGATCCCCTCTTAGTCTTCTAAACTCAAGGGTATGCAAGCCCAGTCGCTCCAGTCTTTCAGCATAAGATAGTCCCGCCATTCCAGGAGTTGACCTCGTGCACCTATGCTGCACTCCCTCAATAGCCAGAATGTCTTTCCTCAAATTTGGAGCCCAGAACTGCACACAGTACTCCAGGTGTGGTCATACCAGGGCCCTGTACAGCTGCAGAAGAACCTCTTTGCTTCTATACTCAATCCCTCTTGTTATGAAGGCCAGCATACTATTAGCCTTCTTCACTACCTGCTGTACCTGCATGCTTACCTTCATTGACTGGTGTACAAGAACACCCAGATCTCTTTGTACTGCCCCTTTACCTAAATTGATTCCATTTAGGTCGTAACCTGCCTTTCTGTTCTTGCCACCAAAGTGGATAACCATACATTTATCAAAATTAAACTGCATCTGCCATGCATCTGACCACTCACCTAACCTGTCCAGGTCACCCTGTAATCTCCTAACATCCTCCTCACATTTCACCCTGCCACCAGCTTAGTATCATCAGCAAATTTGCTAATGTTATTACTAATACCATCTTCTATATCATTAACTTATATTGTAAAAAGCTGTGGTCCCAGCACTGATCCCTGCGGTACCCCACTGGTCACTGCCTGCCATTCCGAAATGGAGCCGTTTATCACTACTCTTTGTTTCCTATCAGCCAACCAACTTTCAATCCAAGTTAGTACTTTGCCCCCAATATCATGCACCCTAATTTTGCTCACTAACCTCCTATGTGGGACTTTATCAAAAGCTTTCTGAAAGTCCAGGTACACTCCATCTACTGGATCTCCCTCGTCCATCTTCAGAGTTACATCCTCAAAAAATTCCAGAAGTTTAGTCAAGCATGACTTCCCTTTCATAAATCCATGCTGATTCTGACCTATCCTGTTACTACTATCCAGATGTGTCGGAATTCCATCCTTTATAATAGATTCCAGCATCTTTCCCACCACTGAGGTAAGACTAACTGGTCTATAATTTCCTGCTTTCTCTCTCCCACCTTTCTTAAAAAGTTGTACAACATTAACCACCCTCCAATCCGCAGGAACTGATCCCAAATCTATCGAACTTTGGAAAATAATCACCAACGCATCCATGATTTCTTGAGCCACCTCCTTCAGTACCCTGGGATGTAGACCATCAGGCCCCGGAGACTTATCAACCTTCAGACCTAACAATCTCTCCAACACCAATTCCTGGCAAATATAAATTCCCTTAAGTGCAGGTCCTTCAGCCACTGTTACCTCTGGGAGATTGCTTGTGTCTTCGCCAGTGAACACAGATCTGAAGTACCAATTCAATTCTTCTGCCATTTCTTTGTTCCCCATAACATATTCCCCTGTTTTTGTCTTCAAGGGCCCAATTTTAGTCTTAACCATTTTTTTGCCTTTCACATACCTAAAAAAAGCTTTTACTATCCTCCTTTATATTTTTGGCCAGTTTACCTTCGTACCTCATTTTTTCTCTGCGTATTTCCTTCTTAGTAATCCTCTGTTGTTCTTTAAAAGCTTCCCAGTCCTCCGTTTTCCCACTTATCTTTGCTATGTTATACTTTTTCTCTTTTAACTTTATATTTTTCTTAACTTCCCTCGTTAGCCACGGCATCCCATGCCTCCTCCTAGGATCTTTCTTCCTTTTTGGAATGAACTGATCCTACATCTTCTGCATTATACACAGAAATATCTGCCATTGTTCCTCCACTGTCATCCCTGCTAAGGTATTGCACCATTGAACTTTGGCCAGCTCCTCCCTCATAGCTCCATAGTTCCCTTTATTCAACAGAAATATTGTCACTTCCGATTGTACCCTCTCCCTTTCAAATTGCAGATTGAAGCTTATTTTATTATGGTCACTACTTCCCAATGGCTCCTTCACTTCGAGGTCCCTGATCAATTCTGGTTCGTTGCACAATACCAGATCCAGAATTGCCTTCTCCCTGGTAGGCTCCAGCACCAGCTGTTCTAAGAATCCATCTCTGAGGCACTCCACAAAGTCTCTTTCTTGAGGCCCGATACCATCCTGATTCTCCCAGTCTACCTGCATGTTGAAATCCCCCATAACAACTGTAATAACATCTTTGCGACAAGCCAATTTCAGCTCCTGATTCAACTTACCTCCAACATCCAGACTACTGTTTGGGGGCCTGTAGATGACTCCCATGAGGGTCTTTTTACCCTTAGTGTTTCGAAGCTCTATCCACACTGACTCTACATCCCCTGACTCTAGGTCCGCCCGCGCAAGGGACTGAATATCATCCCTTACCAACATGGCCACCCCACCCCCTCTGCCCGTCAGTCTGTCCTTACAAAAGCACGTGTAGCCTTTAATATTCATTTCCCAGGCCCTGTCCACTTGAAGCCACGTCTTAGTTATCCCCACAATATCGTATCTGCCAATTTCCAAAAGAGCCTCAAGCTCATCCATCTTATTTCTAATGCTTCGTGCATTCATGTATAGTATTTTTAATTTGTTACTGCCCTCACCCTTCCCATCAACTCCTATTTCACTCAACCTTACAGCATGATCCCTTTTTGAGTTTTCTGCCCATTGATATAGTTGTCTTTCGTGACTTCCCTTGTTCTAACTTTCACTTCAATTTCCATCCTTAAGTCCTGCCTGCTGCCACAAAAACCCCGGTCAGTTCCTCTCACTATGGAGTCCCCTATTACCACGGCTCCGTGTGATGTCCAACTCTTCCACTCTGCCTCCACGCCAACTTTTGATTGACAGACCTGGCCACCTCGCGAACTGGCAGTGTCATCTGTCTCTACTGTTTCCAAAAGATTCAACTTGTTCCTGAGAGGTACTTCTCCCGGCGTCTCTTGCACCTGTCTCCTCTCTGCCTTCCTCATTGTCTGCTCTCTTCTGGTATGGTCGGTGTAATAACCTCGCTGAAGGTCTTGTCCAGAAAGATCTCGTTCTCTCGGATGAGCCTAAGGTCCTCGAGTTCTTTCATCAGTGCTGCAATATGCTCTGTCAGTAGCTGAATGTGGACACACTTTCCACACTTATACGAGCCAGACACACCAGAGTCGTTGACCTCCCACATCAAGCACATAGCACACTGAACCAGCTTGGCAGTCATGTCTTCACCCTCTTCAACTGTGACGTAATCACTTCACTCAACCTCCTTGTCAAAGACTCCTGAGCTAAAGCCTCACTCTTCAATCCACAGGAACTTCCTTGAACCCTCTTTTTGGGGCAAGTCTGTGGACGTTTAATTTAGGTTAGAGGAGGAGGGTGGGAGGGAGGCCCTACTTTGTAGGACCTGGGGTCTAGAACACACCCACTCAATAACAATCACTTACCTTCCCGACCAGCTTTGCGCTCCGACTTTACTTCCGCCCAGCTCCCGCCGCTGTCTGCTGCGAAAAGCAGTGTGGAAGCAGACTATTTGGCCCATTGAGTCTACACCGACCCTCTGAAGAGCACCCCATCCAGGCTTTCTCCCTATCTGATCCCCGCTGCCAATCCACTATGGGAAAATTTTACATTGCCAATCCATCTAACCTGCCCTACTTTGTAGCTGTGGGAGGAAACCAGAGCATTAGGAGGAAACCCATGCAGCCACAAGGAGAACATACATTCACTTAAGGGTAGAATCAAACCTGAATCCCTGACACTGTGAGGCAGCACTGCTAACCACTGAGCCACCATGCCACCCTGGATGAAGGTGATAATATGGGAGGTGGCTAAGTATAACCGAATTAGGCAAGGTTTGGAGAATGTGGATTGGGAGCGGCTGTTTGAGGGTGAGTCTAAATCTGACATGTGGGAATCTTTTAAGGACCTGTTGGTGAAAATGCAGGGCAGGCATGTTCCTCTGAAAACAAAGGACAGGGATACCTGGATTTGGGAACTTTAGCTAACAGGGGAAATTATCAGTTTAGTCAAATAATGGACGCATACCTATGGTCTTGACATTAAAAACAGATGTAGTCTTTGAAGAATATAGAGAAAGTAGGAAGAAGCTCAAACAGGGAGTAGGGATGGCTGAAAGGGGGCACAAAATGTCCTTGGCCAGCAGGGTTAAGGAGAATCCTCAGGCATTTTATACATATATTAAGAGCAAGAGGGAGCTAGCGAAAGAATAGGCCCACTCAAGGATAAAGGAGGGAGGTTACCTGTGGACCCAGTGGGAATGGGTGAGATCCTTAGTGAGTACTTTATATCAGTATTCACCAAAGAAAGGGACATGAGGGATGTTAAGGTCGGGGAAAGGTGTGTGGATACTCTTAAGCGGGAGGTCAACATAATGAAGGAGGAAGTGTTGGATGTCTTGAAATACATTGATATAGACAGGTCGCTAGGGCCTGATGGGATCTATCACAGGATACTGTGGGAGGTGAAGGAGGAAACAGCTGTTGACTTAATGAATATCTCTGCATCCTCTTTGGCTTCAGGCGAGGCTCCAGAGGACTAGAGAATGGCCAATGTTGTTCTTTTGTTTAAGAAGGGAAACAGAGATAATCCAGGTAATTACAGGCCGATGAGCCTGACATCAATGGTGGGGAAGCTGTTAGAGAAGGTACTGAGACCCAGGATTGTTTCACATTTGGAAGCGAATGGACTTAGTGATAGGCAGCATGGGTTTATGTGGGTCATGTCTGACCAACTTGATTGAGTTTTCTTGAGAAGATGACAATGATTGAGGGAAGGACAGTGGATGTTATCTATGTGGACTTTAATAAAGTACCTTATGGCAGGCTGGTAAAGAAGGTAGAGTTTCATGAGATCTGGGGCAAGCTGGCCAGATGGATGCAAAACGGGATTGGTCGTTAGAAGAGAGAGTAGTGGTGGAAGGGTGCTTTTCGGAATGGAAATCAGTAACAAGTAGTGTCCCGCAGGGATGAGTGCTGGGACCTTTGTTGTTTGTGACATATTTAGATGATTTAGAGGAAAATGTACATGGTCTGATTGTAGTTACAGAGAGTGAAGAGTATAGTCATGAGATACAGCGGGATTGGGAGCTTGACATACAGAGGGATCTGGGCATATAGGTCCACAGATCCCTGAAAGTGGGAACATAGGTGGATAAGGTGGTCAAGAAGGTAAACCGCATGCAAGCCTTCAACAGCTGGGGCATTGAATATAAAAGTTGGCAAGTTATGTTACAGCTGTACAAAATGTTGCTTAGGCTGCACTTGGAATTTTGCGCGCGGTTCTGGTTGCCAATCTACCAGATGGATGCAGATGCTTTGGAGAGGTGCAGAGAAGGTTTACCCAGGCTGTTGCCTGTTCTGGAGGGTTTTAGTTATGAGGAGAGATTGGGTAAACTCAGATTGTTTTTATTGGAAAGGCAGAGGCTGAGGGATGACCTAATAGAGGTTTACAAAATTGAGAGTTATAGATAGGGTGGATAGTCAGAGACTTTTTCCCAGGGTGGAAAGGTCAACTACAGAGGGCTCAGGTTCAAGATGAGAGGGGGAAAGTTTTGGGGAGAAGCACAGGTAAATCTTTTCACACAGAGGGTGATGAGGCCTTGGAATGCACGGCCAGTGCAGACATGTTAGAACACAGAACATTACAGTGCAGTACAGGCCCTTCGGCCCGCGATGTTGCAACGCCCTGTCACACTAATCTGAAACCCATCCTACCTACACTATTCCATGTACGTCCATTTGCCTGTCCAGTGACAACTTAAATGCACTTAAACTTGGTGAATCTACTACCATTGCAGGCAAAGCATTCCATGCCCTTACTACTCTCTGAGTAAAGAAACTACCTCTGACATCTGTCTTATACCTATCTCCCCTCACTTTAAAGTTGGGTCCCCTCGTGTTTGCCATCCCAATATTTGGAAAAAGGCTCTCCCTGTCCACCCTATCTAGCCCTCTGATTATCTTGTATGTCTCTATTAAGTCACCTCTCAACCTTCTTCTCTCTAATGAGAACAGCCTCAAGGCCCTCAGCCTTTCCTCGAAGACATTCCTTCCATACCAGGCAACATCCTAGTAAATCTCCTCTGCACCCTTTCCAAAGCTTCCACGTTCTTCTTATAATGCGGTGACCAGAATTGTACACAATACTCCAAGTGTGGCTGTACCAGAGCTTTGTACAGCTACAGAATAACCTCCTGGTTCCGGAACTCAATCCCTCTATTAATAAGGGCCAAAACATGGACACCGAGATCTCTCTGCTCATCTGCACTTCCAAGAATCTTACCATTAGCCCAGTACTTTGCATTCTGATTACTCCGTCCAAAGTGTATCACCTCACACTCGTCCACATTAAATTCCATTTGCCACCTCTCAGCCCAGCTCTGCATCCTATCTATGTCTCTGCAACCTACAACATCCTTCATCACTATCCACAACTCCACCAACCTTAGTGTCATCCACAAATTTACTAACCCACCCTTCTAAGCCGTCATCTAGGTCATTTATAAAAATGACGAACAGTAGTGGACCCAACACCGACCCTTGCGGTACGCTGCTAGTAACTGGACTTCAGGATGAACATTTGTCATCAACCACCACCCTCTGTCTTCTTTCAGCAAGCCAATTACTGATCCAAACTGCTATATCTCCCACAATCCCATTCCTCCGCATTTTGAACAATAGCCTATTGTGGGGAACCTTATCGGACGTCTTGCTGAAATCCATATACACCACATCAACTGGTTTACTCTCATCGACCTGCTAGGTCACTTTGTCAAAAAACTCAATAAGATTCATTAGGCACGACCTACCCTTCACAAAACCCTGCTGACTGTCTCTGATCAGATTATTCTTTTCTAGATGGTTATAAATCCTATCTCTTATAACCTTTTCCAACACTTTACCAACAACTGAAGTGAGACTCACTGGTCTGTAATTACCAGGGTTGTCTCTACTACCATTTTTGAACAAGGGAACCACATTTGCTATCCTCCAGTCCTCAGGCACTATTCCTGTAGACAATGATGATTTGAAGATCAATGCCAAAGGCTCGGCAATCTCTTCCCTTGCTTCCCAGAGGATCCTAGGATAGATCCCATCTGGCCCAGGGGACTTGTCTATTTTCACACTCTGCAGTATTTCTAATACCTCTTCCTTGTGAACCTCAATCTCTTCTAGTCTAGATGCAAATATCTCTGTATCTTCCTCGCCAACATTTTCATTTTCTATAGTGTACACTGTCGAAAAATATTTATTTTATGCTTCCCCTATCTCCTCTGACTCCACACACAACTTCCCACTATTATCCTTGATTGGCCCTAATTTAACTCTTGTCATTCTTTTATTCCTGACATACCTATGGAAAGCCTTAGGGTTAACCCTGATCCTATCCGCCAACAACTTCTCATGTCTCCTCCTGGCTCTTCTGAGCTCTCTTTTTAGGTCGTTCCTGACTTCCTTGTAACCCTCCAGCGCCCTAAGTGAGTTTTCACATTTTGTCCTAACGTAAGCCTTCTTCTTCTTCTTGACCAGGGATTCCACTTCTTTAGTAAACCACGGCTCACGCGCTCTATATCTTCCTCCCTGCCTGACAGGTACATACTTATCTAGGACACACAGGAGCTTTTCCTTGAATAAGCTCCACATTTCTAATGTGCCCATCTCCTGCAGTTTCCTTTCCCATTCTACACTTCCTAAATCTTTCCTAATTGCATCGTAATTTCCCTTCCCCCAGCTGTAACTCTTGCTCGGTAGAGTAAACCTATCCCTTTCTATCACTAAAGTAAATTTGACAGAATTGTGATCGCTGTCTCCAAAGTGCTCACCTACTTCTAAATCTAACACCTGGCCAGGCTCATTACCCAGTACTAAATCTAATGTGGCCTCGCCCCTTGTAGGCCTGTCTACATACTGTGTCAGGAAGCCCTCCTGCACATACTGGACAAAAACTGACCCATCTATAGTACTCGTACTGTAGTGATCCCAGTCAATATTTGGATAGTTGAAGTCCTCCATGACAACTACCCAGCCTCTCTCACTCCTATTGAGAATCATCTTTGCTATCCTTTCCTCTACATCTCTGGGACTATTCGGAGGCCAATAGAAAACTCCCAGCGTGGTGACTTCTCCCTTCCTGTTTCTCACCTCAGCCCATACTACCTCAGTTAACGAGTCCCCAAACATCCTTTCTACAACTGTAATATTGTCCCTGATTAACAATGCCACACCTCTCCCTCTTTTACCATCTTCTTTGTTCTTACTGAAACGTCTGAATCCCGGAACCTGCAACAGCCATTCCTGTCCCTACTCTATTCATGTCTCCATAATGGCCACAACATCGAAGTCCCAGGTGCCAACCCACGCTGCCAGTTCACCCACTTTATTTCGGATGCTCCTCGCGTTGAAGTACACACACTTCAAACCAGGTTCTGGCTTTCCAGTGTCAGATACTTGATTTTGGAACTCCTTACTCTCATCCTCTTCTGTACCTGTCCTACAATTTTGGTTCCCATCCCCCTGCTGTATTAGTTTAAATCCACCTTAATAGCTTTAGCAAATTTCCCACCCAGGATATTGATACCCCTCTGGTTTAGATGAAGACCATCCTGCTTGTAGAGGTCCCATCAACCCCAGAAAGAGCTCCAATTATCCAAAAACCTGAAACTCTCCCTCCTGCACCATCCCTGTAGCCATGTGTTCAACTCCTTTCTCTCCCTATTCCTCACCTCACTAGCAGGTGGCACGGGCAGCAAACCAGAGAAAATAACTCTATTTGTCCTAGCTCTAAGCTTCCATCCTAGCTCCTTGAATTTCTGCCTCAAGTCCCCATCTCCTTCTGACCTATGTCGTTGGTGCCAATGTGGGCCATGACTTGGGGCTGCTCTCCCTCCCCCCGAAGGATCCCAAAAACATGATCAGAGACAGCAATGTTTAAGGCCTATCTTGATCAACAAATGAACGGGAGGCAAACAAAGGGATAGAAACCATGCATGGGCAATAGGTAGTGGGCCTAAATAAGGATTGAAATTGGCACAGGTTTGGTGAGCCAAAGGGCCTGTTCCTGAGCTCTATTGTATTGTATATCGTATTATATGTTGTACGAGAGAGAGAGTAGCATTAAAATGAGAAAGAGAGTTGATTGAGAAGAATAGTCGAGGTAAGATATAAGTTTTCAAGACCCAGAGGGTGACCAAGTATATGGATAGCCAATTGTGCAGACATTTGTGGGAATTTGTAGATAAACAAGTCCATTATGTTTGATAAAGTCTGAGTTATTTGCAGGTTCTCAGTGAAATAATTAGTACTAAGTTATAGGTTATGCACAATTCAATGTTCTGCAGCTAAATCTGACTTGTGTTTCATTAGGGCCAAAAAGCTAATCTATCTGTAACCAATACTCTAGGCCGGTTGGTTAATGCAATGTATAATATTCCATTGCAAATCGAAACTGCAAATAAATTCAGGCTCCAGGAAGAAAACAACCTTTTTTTTAGTCACCTCTAGTTATCACTTTTGCCATGAGCATAAAATTCATTTCCTGTAGGAAATTCACTCATTAAGGATGAGAAATCAGATACAATTGCAAATGCTTAGAGGTTGGAGGCAGTTTAAAGGAGCAAGATTTCTGACAGAAGGGAAAGAAGATACATTGTGGAGGTACAGTGAGGCTTCAGGTAGAGACAACGCAAAGCATGTCACGGAGATGAGGATGTTAAATGATACTATGGGAAATTGTTGGTGAATGTTGCCATCTAAACAATTAAGGCCATCAGCATTGTCACCAGTATTACAACAAATGTCATTACACCAAAGAAGCTCAAATTGTGATTTTCCCTTCTATCTCATATATTTCTGTTCATCTTTTACCTCAGTGCTGTGAGTACTTCCTGCTTCCTACTTGACCAGAAACATAACTAGGACCAATCACACAAATACTATGCCTAAAAAAAGCAGAATTAAGGCTTTATATGTGACACCCTTCCAAGTTCCCTCTAAGTTTTCTTTGTATGATCTATAAGCTCCTCTGAACACTACATTTTTTTATCCAAAGCGGTTCATATTTTACAAGATAGAACTTATGTTATGCTGGAAATTTCACCTGGCAGATTGACGATATCCCTGTTTGAACTATAATGGATGGTCCAATCCAGTTTATTGCATGGCTACACATGTAAACAGCTCAGATGGAATATTGCTCATCCATTGTGTCCCCAAAATCTTTTCATCATTTACAAGATGAACGCAAGATTACGTTTGAATATGCTGTACTTGGCTGGATGCATACAACTTCAGCTAAACTCAAGAAGCTTGACATCATCCAGGACAAAGTAGCCCACACAGCAGTGCGTCCACCTCTCTTATATGTGGGTTTGGAAGGGTTAATACTGAGGAATGTCATAAGCACCACCCACTATGATGCTATCATATATGCTTGTGGGTACAGCAGCTTAGGATGTCGGAGGAGTCAGACCTAACATCCAGGTCGGCCTAACCATTTCTATAACAATCTCTATCACATGATTGGAACCTGTCATAAAAGAGCTATTTCTAATGACTCCCTTAAGTGGTTTTCATTTCCTAATTAGATGAAACAGGCCCTTCTGATCCTAACATTTAAAGACAATGGTGGCAGCACACCTTTCCAGATTTGAGTTTACAACCAGATCAGCCATCAGAGTAGATCTAACGGTCTCAATGGCCATCTCATGTTCCTAATTTGCATGTTAAAATGTAAATTATCTCAGAGTGAGGTTCAGATTTGCTTTAGCTGCAAGTACAATTGATCCAGTTCAACCTTGAACAGTTACTCCCACTGTAGTACCAACCTTATATCTGTAAGATGCATTGCAGCAACTCACCAAGTCTCTTCGAAGCACCTTCCAAATCTGCAAACTACCATCTGGAAGAACAAGGGCAGCAGATGCATCGATCACCACCTTGCACATTTCCCTCCAAGTCACACACAATCCTGACTTGGAATTATATCGCTTTCCATTCATCTTCGCTGGGTTAAAATCCTGCAATTTCCTCTCTAACAGCACATGGACATTAACTACTGTGAGAGCAATTAGGATTGGGCCACAAATAAAGAACAAAGAAAATTTACAGCCCAGGAACAGGCCCTTTGCCTTCCAAGCCTGAGCCGATCCAAATCCACTGTCTATACCTTTAGCCCAATTCCTAAGTATCTGTATCCCTCTGCTCCCTACCTACTCATGCATCTGTCCCAACGTACCTTAAATGAATCTCCCGTGCCTGCCTCTACTACCTCTGCTGGTAACGCGTTCCAGGCACCTACCACCCTCTGCGTAAAGTACTTTCCACGTGCATCCCAGTTAAACTTTCTCCTTTCATCTTGAACGTGTGACCTCTCGTTATTGAATCGCTCACCCTGGGAAAAAGCATATCTCTATCTACCCTGTCTATACTCTTCATGATTTTGTAGACCTCAACCAGGTCCCTCTTCAATCTCCTTTTTTTCTAATGAAAACAAGCCTAGTCTACTCAACCTCTCTACATAGCTAACACTTTTCATACCAGGCAACATTCTCATAAACCTTCTCTGCACCCTGTCCAATTTGTCCACATCCTTTTGGTAATGTGGCGACCAGAACTGTACACAGTATTCTAAATGCGGCCAAACCAAAGTCTTGTACAATTTTAACATGACCTGCCAGCTCTTATACTCAATACACTGTCTGATGAGGGCAAGCATACCGTATGCCTTCTTGACCACTCTATCCACCTGTGCAGCCACCTTCAGGGTACAATGGGCTTGAACTCCCAGATCTCTCTATCCATCAACTTTTCCCAAGGCTCTTCCTTTTATAGTATAGTTCGCTCTAGAATTAGACCTTCCAAAATGCATCACCTCACATTTGCCCATATTGACCTCCATCTGCCACTTCTCCACCCAACTCTCCAGTCTATCTATATTCTCCTGTATTCTTTGACAGTCCCCTATGCTTTCTGCTACTCCATTAATCTTCGTGTCATCTGCAAACTTACTAATCAGACCACCAATGCCCTCTTCCATATCATTTATGTATATCACAAGCAACAGTGGCCCCACCACTGATCCCTGTGGAACACCACTGGTCACCTTTCTCCATTTCAAAAAACTTCCTTTGACTACTACTCTCTGTCTCCTGTCACTCAACCAGTTCTTTATTCACCTAGCTGGAACACACTGCACACCTGACCTTTCTAGCAGTATCCATAGACAATATAATCCAGCCTATCCAATAAAGATTTCATTACATGTAGGTTAGATATTTTACCCCAAATGATTAACAAAGGGATTTTTGTGGCTGTGGTTCAGAAGAGATTTTTATTTCATAACTCTAGCTGCACTTGACGTTGCCTGCAAGAGAAACCTACAAGTCTATAACTGCTGCTGGGAGAGAGAGGACTGATTCCTACCCTGAAAAAAGAATTATCTGGAGATGCTAATGGATAGAACTCTGGTTATTTAAAAGATATATTCTCCTGCTTTCATCTTGGATTCCCACCCTACTTCACTGGAGATCATTTTGGAGCTACTATGTAGAATCATAGAATCCCTACAGTGTGGAAACAGGCCATTTGGCCCAACAAGTCCACACTGACCCATTCCCCTACCCTATTACTCTCCATTTCCCCAAACTAATGAACCTAACCTACCACTGTAGGGATTCTGTGTAGGAGCTCCAATCTGAAGAATTTCCATAAGGCATGGACTTTGTTCACTGTGTTTTATCTATTCTGATGTAGATGATGCTGCATTTAACTTAATTAAAATCCTTCTGCTGTTGACTGATATAAAGTCCTTGAGTATTGTTCATCTCCCATAAGTATAAATAAATTAGCCCTGAAAGGTGTGAGCAGGAGAGTCAGAATAGCAGTGTTTGCCCTTGAGGTGCACTTACTATCTTGCACTTTCAATTGACAAGTCAATTTGCCATTCATATCATTAGACTGACGTCTTTGAAGGTCTCACGTATAAAATTTTACCAAATGCATTTCAGAAACATTGTCCATGAAGGTTCTAACTTTGCTTTAAAATATTCCAGGATTCCACTGTTATTGTTGATGTCATGCTGGTCACGTTTTGATAGTTTATGTTTTAGCGTGCTTGCATGATTACCATTGATAATTTCCTTGTGTGATCAATTATCTGCAAATGTGATTTACAGTAAAAGATCAGCTTTAATTAAGGCATCTCCACAAGTTTGAAGTTTGTGACCCATTTGTGTATCTTCTGACTCCAGATGAAAAGATCATGTTGGTCTCATCCAGAATATTTACCTACAGGTTCTCCTCTACATATTTGTGGGTAGTCAGCAGTAAAAGTTTTTTTCAAGGACTAGTACAGACTTGTTCTACTTTTTGGAGGCTGATAATTACTTGTTAAAGTTTTCTGCAAGTGAACTCTTACAGATCAAATCTGTAAGTCACAAATTGCACTAAATCAATATATTCTTTGCAGTAGTGCCTTTCTCACAGATCATTCATATGCTGCTGCTTCTTGCTAACAGGTTTACATTTGACAGGGATAGAAAAAGAAAATGTTACGATCAACTAATTTAAAAATGAGTTTCCTGCATTCATTGACTATCCATTTGTTTTCTGTTGCCCAGTGAAATAAATGTAACCACCCAGTTTGTGTTCTGTCTGTAGCCAAGTACATGTGAATGGGACATTCTGTACAAATCAAAGTCTCTGTATCTGAAATGAGAATCTGGTTGTGTCTGGGATGAGGCGATTCGCTTGACATAAGTAGGTCATTCAGTCTATTGTGTCTTTGTTAGCTCATCAAAAGAAGCAATCTGCTATAATTGTTTCTCTATTTATTTCTTCTCCATTTTTAAAAAAAATGTTCCTAGTATATGAGCATTGCTGTAAGGCCAGCATTTATTACCTATATACTTTAGGTTCAAATACTTATAAAATACCGGTTTTATATTGTGTTATAGTATGGCCACAATAGAATGTCCCAGTAACAATGTGATTTTCTGGACTCACTTCCCATCTTTTGTTCTTCTTATGATAATACTCAGTCTATTATAATGCATGGATTGCAATGGTTCAAGAAGGTAGCTCACCACCACTTCCTGAAGGGCTACCAGAGATGGGTAGTTAATGATGGCCAGCCAGAGCCACCCACATTCCACGATTGAATAAAAGAACATCATATCATCAATTTGGCAACCAGTGGAATAAATCAATAACTCTCTGAAAGCTTTTCTTAATTTTGACAATTTCCATTATATCATTATTAAACAATAGATAGTAGATGGGTTGGAAAAATTTTTCAAAGTATTTAGATTCTCAAAACAATTCTATCAAATGGGAAAATAGCAAATGTCACTCCTTTATTCAGAAAGTGAGGAACGTTGGATGGGCTGGGACCTTCTTCATTGGACAGTACAGTAATCCCCCGAACCTATGGAGGATACGTTCCAAGATCTACCATGGAATCCCAAAACCACGGATAGGAGCGAATCCAGTCATTTAAATGGGAAATTTACCTTCCCGACAGCCTCAGTCCCTAGTTCTGCAAAGTTCCCTATAATATGTTCAGGCCGTGGTAAACCACAGGTAACTGAAACCACAGAAAACGATTCCATGGACACAGGGTGGTGGGGGGGTGGGGGGGTGGGGGGGGTGGGAGCGGGGTCAGCTCTATAAGGTTGAGGGGTGACCTTATAGAGGTTTATAAAATCATGAAGGGTACAGATAAGGTAAATAGCTGGGGTCTTTTCCCTAGAGTGAGGGATTTCAAAACTAGGAGGGAATATTTTGAAGGTGAGAGGAGAAAGATTTTAAAGATACATGAAGGGCCATTTTTTTGCACATAGAGAGCAAGTGTTGGATGCAGGTATAGTTACAGTGTTGAAAAGACATTTAAGTAAGTATGTGAATATGAAATGGTTGGAAGGATATGGGCCAAGCTCAGGCAGGAGGGACTAGTTTAATTTGGGATTATGGTCTGTGTGGGCTGGTTCGACCGAAGGGTCTGTTTCCATGCTCTATGACTCAATACTGTATAACTGTAAGTAAAATTGCATCTGAGGAGCAGGACAATCGACATTTTGAGCATAAACCTTTCGGGCAAAACGTCGATTCTCCTGTTCCTCGGATGCTGCCTGATCTGCTGTGCTTTTCCAGCGCCACACTCTCGACTCTGATCACCAGCATCTGCAGTCCGCACTTTTCCTCATTTACATAAATGATTTGGATGTGAGCATAAGAGGTACAGTTAGTAAGTTTGCAGTTGACACCAAAATTGGAGGTGTAGTGGACAGCTAAGAAGGTTACTTCAGATTACAACAGGATCTTGATCAGATGGGCCAATGTGCTGAGAGGTGGCAGATGGAGTTAGTTCAGATAAATGCGAGGTGCTGCATTTTGGGAAAGCAAATCTTAGCAGGACTTATACACTTAATGGTAAGGTCCTGTGGAGTATTGCTGAACAAAGAGACCTTGGAGTGCAGGTTCATAGCTCCTCGAAAGTGGATAGGATAGTGAAGAAGACGTTTGGTATGCTTTCCTTTATTAGTCAGAGTATTGAACACATGAGTTGGGAGGTCATGTTGATGCTGTACAGGACGTTGGTTAGACCACTGTTGGAATATTGTGTGCAATTCTTCTCTCCTTCCTATTAGAAAGATGTTGTGAAATTGAAAGGGTTCAGAAAAGATCTACAAGGATGTTGCCTGGGTTGGAGAATTTGAGCTATAGGGAGAGGCTGAACAAAGAACAAAGAAAATTTACAGTCCAGAACAGGCCCTTCGGCTGTCTAAACCTGTCTACTGTCTAAACCTGTCACCCATCTGTATCCCTCTCCTCCCCACCTACTCATACATCGGTCCAGATGCATCTTAAATGAATCTACCATGCCTGCCTCTATGACCTCTGCTGGCAACGCGTTCCACACACCCACCACTCTCGATGTAAAGTACTTGCCGCATGTATCCCCCTTAAATTTTTCACCTCTCACCTTTAAGGCATGACCTCTCATTATTGAATCCTGCACCCTGGGAAAAAGCTTATCTCTATCCACCCTGTCTTTACACTTCATGACTTTGTAGACCTCAATCAGGTGTCCCCTCAATCTCCTTTTTCTAATGAAAACAATCCTAATCTACTCAATCTCTCTTCATAGCTAGTACCTTCCATACCAGACAACATCCTCGTAAAGCTTCTCTGCACCCTCTCCAAAGCATCCACATCCTTTTAACATGACTTGCCAGCTCTTATACTCAATACCCCGTCTGAAGAAGGCAAGTATACCATATGCCTTTTTGACCACTCTATCCACCTGTGCAGTAACCTTCAGGGTACAATGGACCTGCACTCCCAGATCTCTCTGCTCATCAACTTTTCCCAAGACTCTTCCGTTCATTGTATAATTCATTCTAGAATTAGACTTGTGTAAATGCATCACCACACATTTGGATTGAACTCCATCTGCCACTTTTCCGCCCAACTCTCCAGACTATCTATATACTTATGTATTCTTTGACAGTCCCTTATGCTTTCTGCTACTCCACCAATCTTTGTGTCATCTGCAAACTTGCTGATCATATCAACAGTGCCTTCTTCCAGATCATTTATGTATATCACAAACAACTGTGGCCCCAGCTTTGATCCCTGTTGGTTACCTTTCTCCATTTCGAGAAACTGCCTTCAACTACTACACTGTCCACCTAGGTAGGACACTCTGCACACCATGTGACTTCACTTTCTCTATTAGTTTATCATGGCAACCTTATCAAATGCCTTATTAAAGTCCATGCTTATGACATCAACAGCCTTTCCTTTTTCTATCAACTTGATCACTTTCTCAAAGAACTCTATTAAGTTGGTAAGATACGACCTCCCTCGCACAAAACCATATTGCCTATCACTGATAAGCTCATTCTTTTCTAAATATAAATAGATCCTATCCCTCAGCAACTTCCCCACCTCCGATGTCAGGCTCACTGGTCTGTAGTTACCTGGAATATCCCTACTACCCTTCTTGTACAGGGGACAACTTGAGCAACCTTCCAGTCCTCCAGCACCTTACCTGTATTTAAGGATGCCACAAAGATACCTGTCAGTGCCCTAGCTATTTCATCTCTCACCTCCCTCAGCAACCTGGGATAGATCCCATCCAGTCCTGGGGATTTGTCCACCTTAATAACCTCTAGCCTACCCAACACATCTCCCCTACCTATGTCAACGTGATCCAGACTAATCAAACTTCTATCTCTAATCTCAACATTCACCATGTTCCTCTCCTTAGTGAACACAGATGCAAAGTAGTCTTTCAGAATCTCACTCATTCTCTCAGGTTCGACACACAGCCTTCATTCTTTATCCTTTAGTGGACCAATCCTTTCTCTAGTTACCCACTTGCTTCTTATATAAGAATAAAGTGCTTTGAGATTCTCTTTAATTCTGCTCGCTAAAGCTATTTCATGACTCCTTTTAGCCCACTTGATCCCTCGTTTAAGACTGGCCCTACTCTTCCGATATTCTTCCAGGGCCCATTGTGTTCTTAGCTGCCTAGACCTTATGTACGCTTCCTTTTTCCTCTTGGCTAGTCGTATGATTTCTCCTGTCATCCATGGTTCATGAATCTTGCCTATCCAATCCTTTACCTTCAACGGGACATGCCTATCCTGAACTATCTTTAACCTATCTTTGAAAGCCTCCCACATATCAGATGTGGACTTCCCTTCAAATAGCTGTGTCCAATCCACATTTCCCAGCTCCTGCCTAATTTTGATATAATTGGCCTTGTCCCAGTTTAGTACTCTTCCCTTAGGACCACTCTCATCTTTGCCTACGAGTATTCTAAAACTTACAGAATTGTGGTCACTATTCCCAAAGAAATCCCCCACTGTAACTTCTACCACCTGTCCTGGCTCATTCCCCAATACCAGGTCCAATATGGCCCCTACCCTCGTCGGACAATTGACATACTGCTCTAGAAAACTCTCCTGGACGCCTCTTACAAATTCTACCTCATCCAGACCTCTGATGCTAAGTGTATCCCAGTCAATGTTGGGAAAATTAAAATCTCCCATCACCATTACCCTATTGCCTCTACATCTTTCCATAATCTGTTTACCTATTTATTCTTCTACCTCACGCTCATTGTTGGGAAGCCTGTAATACAGCCCCAACAATGTAACTGCACCCTTCTTATTTATCAGCTCCACCCATAATGCCTCACTACCTAAGCCCTCCATCGGGTCCTCCTTTAGCACAGCAGTGATATTGTCCTCGACCAGCAATGCAGCTCCACCCCCCCCCCCCCCCCCCCCCCCCACTTTTACTTCCCTCCCTGTCCTGTCTGAAGCATCTATATGCTGGAACATTTAGTTGCTAATCATGCCCTTCCTTCAACCAAGTCTCTGTGATTGCAATAACATCATTCTCCCAGGCACCAATCCAAGCCCTAAGTTCATCTGCCTTACACACTATACTCCTTGCATTAAAGTAGATGCACTTCAGGCCACCAGTTCTTTTGCGTTCATCTGCTCTCTGCCTACTCTTCCCCTAATTAATGCTATCTTCATGATTCATACAGTCTCCAGTCTCCACCTCGTTGCCTACTTGTTTTCTCTTCTGGTTCCCAGCCCTCTGCCACATTAGTTTAAAACAGTTGTAAAAACTCCCCCAAGGACATTGGTTTCAGTCTGGTTCAGATATAGACCATCCATTTTGTAATTGTCCCACCTTCCCAGAACCGGTCCCAATGTCCAACAAATCTGAACCCCTCCCTCCTACACCCTCCCTCAAGCCACGTGTTGATCCTGCCTATTTTTTCATTTCTAAGCCGGCTAGCACAGGGCACTGGTAGTAATCCCGAGGCCACTACCTTTGAGGTCCTCCTCTTTAACTTCTCTCCTAGCTCCGTGAATTCTTCTTTCAGGATCTCATCTAGTTTTTTACTTATATCGTTGGTGCTTATATGCACCAAGACAACTTGCTGGGGCTGTTTTCCCTGGACCATTGGAGGCTGAGAATGACCTTATAGAGGTTTACAAAATTATGAGGGGCATGGATAGGATAAATAGACAAAGTCTTTTTCCTGGGGTCGGGGAATCCAGAACTAAAGGGCATAGATTTAGGGTGAGAGGGGAAAGATATAAAAGCGACCTAAGAGGCAACTTTTTCACTCAGAGGGTGGTACGTGTATGGAATGAGCTGCCAGAGGAAGTGGTGGAGGCTAGTACACTTGCAACATTTAAAAGGCATTTGGATGGGTATATGAATAGGAAGGGTTTAGAAGGATATGGGCCAAATGCTGGCAGGTGGGACTAGATTGGTTTGGGATATCTGGTCGGCATGGACAGGTTGGACCGAAGGGTCTGTTTTCGTGCTGTACATCTCTATGATTCTAAGCAAATAAAAAAGTAAAAAAAAGAATAAAACCCAATAAGTCTCATGCCCTTCTGCCTGTCACAGACTCCTTAATTAGTGGCTGATCTGGAGGCTTAGGTTCATTCCTGGCACCACTCATGATCTCAGTCCGAGGGGAAGTCCAATGATTCAGAACAAAGCTCTCTCTCTTGTACAGTGTAACGAGCTACAAGTACAGAAAAACAAGTTGATTGTGCCATCTTCAGAACGTACAGGAATGTGAGTGACCCATCACAGGACTTATTCAAGCTCACGCAGCTGCCATATATCATCAACAATTCTAACCCATCCTATACAGGAGAAGATTACTTGCAATTGTATAACATCTTTCATACACTCAGGACAAAGTTCTAAAAAGTCAATCAATTGCTACTGAGATGTAGTTACTATGTCAATGTAACCAAATGATTTGGATCAAGATGACAGTGGAGTAACAGGGCTCAGCTTGGGCTTGTCAGCTTTACTCTGTTTTCTTTCTTTTTGCCTTTGCTCTTTATCTTCTTTTTACTTCATTCACTTTTCTTTAAAGTCTGGAGAGCGGCAGGTGAAGGAGAAGGTCTCCAGCAACTGTGGCAACAAAGCTAGGGGGAGCTGGACACATTTCCACCCCAGCCTGGAATCTCCTGGCAAGTGAGGAACAGGTCCCAGGCTGAAACCCCAGCCCAGACTTGCAGGCTGAGCCAAGGCTCCAGGTCCTCAACTAAGCTCAGGCGCCTGAAGGAACGGGCCCATTGGCAAAAGGGATGGAAGATGGACTGGTGGCGGTGTCTGGAGGAGCGTCGGATGGGGAGCAGCAGGTATAGAACCTGCGCACCCCAGGTCCATCGGCTGCTGTGGTCATGGGAGTAGCAGCGGTGGAGATCCGTAACTGTGACCTCAGAGCCCCCAGGCCCAGTAGCTTGTTTCAGAGACTCCAGGTAATGTCAAGCAGGAAGAGGAACAGGAAGGAGAGAGAGGGTTGAATTCTATCACAGTAAAATCTTGCATTATATTCAATGTTTTGGGATAGCGCTGGAGTGTGGTAACACTTTGCATATAACATGCAAAAAAAACACTTTCACTATATTTTTATATATGTGTGATAACTAATCTAAATCTAAACATGTCAAAGTCACTTCAAGGAAAATTTGTTTCAAACAGATTTATGAAATATCAATGTTCTCATTGACAGTGCCAGATCCAAGCATTGAATTGGACTGTACAAAAACAGAAATTGCTGGAAAAGCTCGACAGTCTGGCAGCATCTGTAAAGAGAAATCAGAGTTGAATTGGACTGTGTGCTGTTAACGTATATCTCACAGATTCAGTAGAATATTCTGGAATCAGAACAGGTGCTAAACAGACCCACTTAAGCTGCATAAACTCCAGAGCCTGAGTAACAGATGGTTAGAAACCAATCAACACCGATTATTTTACTAATTTATGAAATCCTCTTATCAGATTTAATATAGTATCATGAGGTCATCAAGATTTTGAAGTGTAAATATTTTTCAATTACTAAAAAATCCTCAGCAACTAGGTGTCTGCCATTAAATAGTTTGCACAGCAGTGACAAGATAAAACCAACTTAAACAGCTTTTCAAAAAAGTTGCTTATTTGACAATACAAAGAATATATTTCCATACATATAATACTTGGGATATTCTTGGAAGAAATATCTTGCACTTTTAACACCTTACTCATTAATGTCCATAAATTACTTTTACTGTGGATTTCAACACAAAAGTAGCAAAGTTGCACTAACTAAGTGATTTATGAACCGATTTTTGGTGCTTTGGCTGATGGGATGCCAGAACTCTGTTGCTCCTCTTCAAATAACCATAAAATATTAAACATTCATCTGAAAGAGCAGAAGGACAGTTTAATATCACATCTGGAAGGCAGTACCTTAAAAAAACATGTCCCCACCAGTGCAGTAAAGTGTGGCTCGATAGTTAGGATTCTAGTCTTGGAGTAGGAAAGTGATACTACCATTGGGAAGATCCGACAAAATCGTCCCTCCTCAATAAGCTGCTGCCACTGTTGGGTGCAGGTAGCGATTTCTGTTCATTTGGCATTGACAACATCACCCAGCACCAAGAATGTATCAGCCTGCTAACCCAGCATCGTAATTTGCAAGATTGTTCCCATTCCCAATCTGAGCAATAAAAGGTTAAATTAAAAAGCAAGTAACCCTGGTCACTACCATCAAATTGCGTCCAGTATCATGTGCTAGACCAGTTAGGAGCCAAACGCCCTGGAACAGGAAAGTTTCTGCCTGCTATCCGTAAAGGAGTTACCATATTTCAGCATTGTCAACAAAAATAACTGCACTGGTGGTAAAGTGCTTTAAGATATCTGCAAAGCAAGTTTTACAGACCATTCCAATGACAGCTGTAACTCAGAAGATTAGTCATGTATTGGCTACTTCCTAATTTTGCATCTTCCATGAAGCCAATCTGAAGCAAAGTCTAGTTTTATTGTTGAGCACTTTAATTTGAAACCACAAGCTTTTAGTTTGTGAGAGGCTAGAGGATTAAGAACCTGATGGTCTGGTCAAGAACTGGCTTGAATTGCTCTGGTTTGACATTATAAATTGAATGTAGCCGCAGTGCTAGCTGGGTATTATACCATTGGTTATATCATCGGTTCCCCATTTTGCAAGTAGGCCTTGTGTTGGCATTGCCTGTTGTTTGGACTGGATTTTAGCAGATTGTGCAAGGCACTTGTGTGGCAGACTGGCAAGCAAAGCAGTTAATGAAGGAGTCAAAAAGTGTGGCGGGCTGATGAAGATCTTATGCCTGAAATGTCGAATCTCCTGCCCCTTGGGTACTGCCTGGCCGACTGTGCTTTTCTAGTGCCACACTTTTCGACCCTGATCTCCATGATCTGCAGTCCTCACTTTCTCCTAGTTAATGAGGGAGCACAATTTGCTGTATGGATTTCAATACTGAGGAGGGTCAACCAGCATACTGTGGGAGAATGTAATATACAATTGTGCTGGTTACCCCTGGTATAAATGGATTCAAAAATGATGGAAAAATGAGCAATGACATTGCATTGGAGTGAATGGTAATCAGGAAAGAGGGAGAGGAGGAAAATAAATGTTAACATTGAGCAGCAGTAATTATACAGAAAGTTGAGATAGGGGATCCCAAATAGTTTATTGTCCACGGGCTACCGAGGTAAGTGACATGGAATAGTAGATAGAGAAGATCCTTGATAAGAAAGCTTTCTAGATATTTTCTAATCAACTTGTTCAAACATGTTATTGCACATCTCTGGCTCATGTGGAACTTGAACCCAAGCCTCCTCACTCAAAGGGAGAGATACTGCCACAAGACCCCCTTGTATGTGCTCAAATATATCATCTAACCAATGTGATCAGCACCTTTGGAAAGGTAAGACTTGAACTTGAGCTTCTTGCTCAGAGGTAGAGATGCTACCACAGCACCACAAGAGCCCTTTATATGTGATCCATCCCGTAGCCTAGCCTGACATTTCACCGTGGCTAGCTTAGCTTTCAGGCCAACTTAATAGGTTTTGTTTAGGTTTAAAACACTAGTCCTAGTCCCATTCTCCTTCCTTTCAAACTGAATGTAAAAATAAATCATATTGTCATTGCTGCTCTTTGGGGGTGCCTTTATTCTGAGATTGTGATTAGTCTTGTCACGTTATACAACATTCAGTC
Source organism: Chiloscyllium punctatum (assembly GCF_047496795.1). NCBI lineage: Eukaryota > Metazoa > Chordata > Chondrichthyes > Orectolobiformes > Hemiscylliidae > Chiloscyllium > Chiloscyllium punctatum. The sequence continues at coordinate 42,285,519 of NC_092777.1, read as the reverse complement.
TAGTATAATCAGCTCTCTGTTGAACTTGTGAATGTGCTGCTGTAAGAAATTATCTTAAGAACATATGTAAAATACATCTCCACAGAGTCATCAACTTCAGTTCACAGCCAATGGATGGGTCTAGATCCTACAGGACTTAAATAAAATGTTTTCCATTCCAAGCACTACCAATTTTTAGTCACAGCGTAGAAGTTTGCTGTTTGGATTGCTGTGGTGTATTAATAGCAAAGCAATTCATTTTATTGTTTAAATGTGCATAACCCCTGCTTTGGCCCAATATTGGCATGTAATCATCATGCAAACAACTATCAGGAGAGACCAACAATTTTCAGGTTTTATTGAAATATATCTGTCAAGCTGCAAGCACTAGGTTTACTCTGTGCTGCACATTCCATGCAGTAACGTATTGCAGTTCTGTATTTGGGTTGGTTTTTAAGCTGTTTTTCAAAGCTGTTGGTTTTGTTTTGTTAGTTTTCTTCATTGGCATGCATGCGCTATATACACATTCTACAAGTTGCTTACTTAATCCATTGGTGCTCATGTGTACTGCCACCTACATATTTATTTTGAATCATAACACTACTGGTGCACTGAGAGGAACAAAGTCTGTTCTGCTGATATTTCATTCTGAATATGTACCTACTTCTTCAGAAAACATGGAAAGGACTCCTGATGTAAAGACACTGACTACAAGGTACACATGTGAGTTTCAGAAGCTGGTGAAGTGTTAGTAGGGTGATATTATGTGAAGGTGCATTCACTGACTTTAATCACCCACATCATGTTGTTAGAATTTTTCTGGTAGTGTTTCCAAATGCTGGGAACTGACCTCCCTGGTTACCTCTACCACTCCCTTCTGGGGGTGGTCCTGATCCCTCATAGAATTAAGGTGCTTCTCTCCATTAGTAGACAATTATCCCTTTTTCCCTGGTGTTTCACTTGTTCAGAATTGTAGCAATAGTACGTGGCATCCAGTAACTCAATGCAACTTCCCTTTTAAGAGGGACAGACTGCCTTTAAGAACAGAAGGCTGGCTGAACTACATGCCCTTGGCATTCTGTGTTGTTCCCTACTGAGCACAGAGGTAGCTGGCAGTGTGGGACCCATTGACCCTACACCACCATCAGGTAAGTTTGCATCATGCCCATCTTCACCATAGTTGGTGCAGGCAGCTTGGGAATTCTGATCGCGGTGCCTAAAAAGGATGCATATTAAATTTTAGCCCAAGTGTCACCTCATTTGTTGGGTTGAATTTTTGCGCCTGATACCTTAAGTTGTAAAGGTGTGTACGTGATTTTAGCTGGGTCAGCAATAGATGCCATGTTCCATGCCTAAGCTGTGTTGTCACGAAACCACTCAGAGGGTCTATGCATGCCAACTGGTGTGCAGACACCTTACCTTTTTGGAAAGTTCTTAACACTTTGATTCTAGAAATCACTGTCTGTGAGGTCCATGCAGTGGCAAAAAAAAACAGAGGGAACATAGGGTCTATGAACATAGGCTTTCGCCAGTACAATAAAGCCAGACATTTGTCATCAATAAATCTGTTTAATATAGTTATATTAAATCACCTTTTTAATAGAAGCATTAGCTCCCACTTTAAATAAATGAAGTTATGTTACCATGAAAATAACAAAGAGTACTGTTTCTGGTATATTTGTCTGATAACTGTCCAATATTAGAAAAGGAAGATGCTCAAAATTAAAACTTGCTGGAAATGCTCAGTGTGGCAGATGGCATCTGTAGAGAGAAACATGAACCTTTCATGTTGCTGGCATTTCATCAGAACAAAAAGAAAATAGAATTGTAAAAGTTTATAAACTCCAAGATGCAGGGAGGGCACAGAAAGAACAGAAAAGAAGGTCTGTAATAGAATCGAGAATAGGAGATAACCAACAAGAGATTTCATGACGTAGAAACCAAAGAAAGGTTGTGTCCCGATGACACTACCCCATTGTATTGGGATAAAAATACATCCCTCTTTCTTTGTGGATGAGGAAAGCTTTGTACACAGTCTATAAACCACTATCAGATAGTCAGCATTATTTTACAAATACCTGAATTTAGTATCTTCGAACAGAACAATTTCAAGTCTTCATTTTCACCAAATGTCTATTTGTGAATGCAAGAATTTTGTTTGCATTTTTGACCTGGATTGATCCCCAAAATGATAAATTGTTTTATATGTGCTGTCTTCTTCATGTATAGAGTTACTTCTACTTATCCAACATAGATTAATAACATTATAGTTATAGACCAGTGAGCCTTACTTCGGTTGTGGGTAAAGTGTTGGAAAGGTTATAAGAAATAGGATTTATGATCATCTAGGGAGGAATGAATTGATTAGTCACAGTCAACATGGTTTTATGAATGGGTCGGTCATGCCTCGCAAACTTTATTGAATTCTTTGAGATGGTGGCCAAACAGGTGGACGAAGGTAAAGCGGTTGATGTGTATATGGATTTCAGTAAGGTGTTTGATAAGGTTCCCCACGGTAGGCTATTGCACAAAATACGGAGGCATGGGATTGAGGGTGATTGAGCGGTTTGGATCAGAAGTTGGCTAGCTGAAAGAAGGCAGAGGGTGCTAGTTGATGGGAAATGTTTATCCTAAAGTTCGGTTACTAGTAGTGTACCACAAGGATCTGTTTTGGGGCCACTGCTGTTTATCATTTTTATGAATGATTTTGATGAGTGCCTAGAAGGATAGGTTTGTAAATGTGCGGATGACACTAAGGTATGTGGAGTTATGGATAGTGCTGAAGGATATTGCAGGTTACAGAGGGACATAGATAAGCTGCAGGGATGAGCTGAGAGGTGGCAAATGGAGTTAATGCAGAAAAGTGTGAGGTGATTCACTTTGGAAGGAGCAACAGGAATGCAGAGTACTGGGCTAATGGTAAGATTCTTGGTCGTGTAGATGAACAGAGAGATCTTGGTGTCCCTGTACATAGATCCCTGAAAGTTGCCACCCAAGTTGAGACGGTTGTTAAGAAGACATACGGCGTGTTAGCTTTTATTGGTAGAGATATTGTGTTTCGGAGCCATGAGATCATGCTGCAGCTATATAAAACTCTGCTGCTGCCGCACTTGGAGTATTGCATACAGTTCTGGTCACCGCATTATCAGAAGGATGTGGAAGCTTTGGAAAGGGCTCAGAGGAGATTTACTAGGATGTTGTTTGGTGTGGAGGGAAGATCTAATAGGAAAAGCTGAAGAATCATCAATAGTCATAGGTGAGGTGCCGGAAATCTGGACGTTGGGTAATGTGGTACTACTATTTAAGAAAGGTGGTAAGAACAAGCCAGGGAACTATAGACCGGTGAGCTTGACATTGCTGGTGGGCAAGTTGTTGGAGGGAATCCTGAGGGACAGGATTTACACGTATTTGGAAAGGCATGGATCGATTAGGGATAGTCAACATGGCTTTGTGTACTGGAAATCATGTCTCACGAAGCTTGAGTTTTTTTGAAGAAGTAACAAAAAGGATTGATTTGGCAGAGTGACAGACGTGATCTGTATGGACTTGAGTAAAGCGTTCGACAAGGTTCCCCATGGGAGACTGGTTAGCAAGGTTAGATCTCATGGAATACAGGGAGAACTAGCCATTTGGATACAGAACTGGCTTGAAGGTTGAAGACAGAGGGTGGTGGAGGGTTGTTTTTCAGACTGGAGGCCTGTGACCAGTGGAGTGCCACAAGGATCGGTGCTGGGTCCACGATGTTTCGTCATTTCACTGAATGATTTGGATGTGAGCATAAGAGGGAAAGTTAGTAAGTTTGCAGATGACGCGAAAATTGGAGGTGTGGAGGCAGCAAAGAAGGTTACCTCAGATTGCAATGGGATCTTGATCAGATAGGCCAATGGGCTGAGAAGTGGTAGATGGAGTTTAATTTACTTAAATGCGAGATGTTGCATTTTAGGAAAGTAAATCTTAGCAGGACTTATCCACTTAGTCGTAGGTCCTTTGGAGTGCTGCTGAACAAAGAGACTTTGGAGTGCAGGTTTATAGCTCCTTGAAAATAGAGTTGCAGGTAAATAGGATAGTAAAGAAGGCATTTGGTGGGAGGCCATATTGAGGCTGTACAGGAAGTTGGTCAGACCACTTTTGGAATATTGCATGCAATTCTGGTCTCCTTCCTATCGGAAAGATGTTGTGAAACTTGAAAGGGTTCAGAAAAGATTTGCAAGGATGTTGCCAGGTTAGGAGGATTTGAGCTATAGGGAGAGACTGAACAGGCTGGGGCTGTTTTCCCTGGAGCATCGGAGTCTGAGGGGTGACCTTATTGAGGTTTATGAAATCAGGTGGAGCATGGATAGGGTAAATAGACAAGGTCTTTTCCCTGGTGTGGAGGAGTCCAGAACTAGAGGGCATAGGTTTAGGGTGAGAGGGGAAATTCATAAAAGAAACATACAGGGCAACTTTTTCATGCAGAGAGTGGTGCATGTATGAAATGAACTGTTAGAGGAAGTGGTGGAGGCTGGTACAATTGCGACATTTAAATGAATAGGAAGGGTTTGGAGGGATATGGGCCAGGTGCTGGCAAGTGGGGTTAAATTAGGTTGAGATATCTGGTCAGCATGGACGAGTTGGACCGAAGGGTCTGTTTGTGTGCTGTACATATCTATGACTCTATGACTTGACGGCATTTTCATTAGAGAGAAGAAGGTTGAGAGGTGACTTAATTGAGACATACAAGATAATCAGAGGGTTGGATAGGGTCGACAGTGAGAGCTGTTTTTCTCGGATGGTGATGGCTAGCATGAGGAGTCATAGCTTTAAAGTGAGGGGTGATAGATATAGATCAGATGTCAGGTAGTTTCTTTACTTAGAGAGTAGTAGGGGTGTAGAATGCACTGCCTGCAATAGTAGTAGACTTGCCAACTTTAAGGGCATTTAAATGATCATTGGATAAACATTTGGATGAAAATAGAATAAGGTAGGATAGATGAGCTTCAGATTGGTTCCACAGGTCGGTGCAGCATTGAGGGCTGAAGGGCCTGTACTGCACTGTCATGTTTTATGTTCTGTGTTCTAACATGAATAAAATTAATCAGTACGATTACTCTTCACTGCACATAATGTTAATTGTTTTCCCTTTTGGGGACAGTGCAGGCACAGACATATCCCATTGTTTGTTTTCATTTATTGTGAGCTAAATGATGGCAGAGGTGCAGCTGCCTGATGTTAATATGTAATTAAGCTTTCAATGAATGTGTTTCTCTGGAAATTGGTTCGGCGAACAGTGTCTGCCATCTTCCAGTATCAACGGGGGATGTTTCTTTTAAACTCTTAAACCGCTCAGACATGTTATGTTGTGCCTTTGGAGCAAGTGGGACCTGAACACAGGTTTCCTTGACTCAGAGAAAGGGAACCTACCATTGTGCGTCAAGAATTTAGTATTAAAGGGATTGGCTGTGTTAAAGTGATGGAGGGAAAATTTAATCAGCTTCTATTTTGTTTATTAAACTGGAATTGCCTTTGAAATAAAGCTGGGCCATGTTGTTTTGTGAAACCTGTTTGCACTGAATTTCTTTCCATATATTCTAAAGCATTTTTAACGGATTTTGTAGCAATGCTGATTTTGCTGACAGCTAAAATCTGTTAACTTAATATCACTGTTTGTTGACTCCAACAGCTGCCCACAAATACCTTGTCTGATATATTGCAGACATGCTTATTTATGCACTAAACCTGGCACTAAACTTTGATTAGTAAGGGGATCAAGGGTTGTGGGGAGAAGGCAGGAGAATGGGGTTGAGAAACATCAGCCATGATCAAAGGGTGGAGCAAACTCAATGGACTGCATGGCCTATTTCTGCCTCTCTATCTTATGGTCTAAACTGGGTTACATCTGACAAATCCATATCCATTTCGGAGCATTTTGTTGCTTGCGTAATTAATGCAGAGATGCTTAAAGGGGGGATTTACCTTTCTTTTTATCTGGTTACCTCCAAGGTTAAATGTGTGGAGCTCATGGAGTTTTTGTCACAGAGACCATTGATTCAACCTTTGCACCTTGTCCTCCTTAACGCAACTAAAGCGCCCAATAAAATTTAGTTCTACCTCTCTCAAGCTGTCCATCACCATCATGGTCAGTCAGTCTATGATGAAAGGCTTATGCCCGAAACGTTGATTTTCCTGCTGCTTGGATGCTACTTGAGCTGCTGTGCTTTTCCAGCACCATACTCACGACTGTCTATGCCACAACCATAGAATTATTTGTGATTTCCTCCAGTTTTGTCCAATTGTCTATTCTTGATGACTACTCCCTAGTGAAGTACCTTGGGATGTTTATGCAACATATATTACATGCATGCAATTAATTAACTTTAACATTATCACTCATTTACATCAATGTTGTTGGTAATGTGATAATGTTGCGCTCAGTTGAATGAAGTTTCACTTTGTTTATGAATCCAATAAACCTAGCTTTAGATCCCAACCTAGATCCCAACAATCTCAATGAGGGGATTGGAGACTGTTTTATTGCAAAACAATGCACCCCGAATAATCTGGAAGTTGCAGCAATCACTTTAATGGAATTGGTTTTCACAGATTAGTGAGTTTTAAACTGCAGACTGCTCGCCTGCTACAGCTGATAGCTATTCTTTCAGATAAGGCTAATGTGTTGTATTTAAATGCAAGACCATATGGTGTACTCCCGTCGTTGCTGAGGACAGTAGAAGTGGTTGCACAGTGGGAGTAGCTTTTGTTTCTGGTTCCAGGTGGCAGGTGGAACCCCTGTGAACTTCTAAGCTCTATGTGTACTGAATTTCCTCTATTAGCAAATTAACCTCTTCTGTTGTACCCATATCTTCAGCCTTCCCTTTCTTCTCTAAAGCTAATCATAAATTAATCCATGCATGTCAATGAAACACTGCTAATATATTTCAGATGGATTATTTCGGTAGGTGTTTCTTTGTCAAAAATATAAATTGGAGATACATATGCAAGATCCAGTGGTTAATGTTGCTTATTTAACTTGTACTGCAACATGCATGTCTTAAAGGCTTTGCACTTAAAAATAAGTATTGAAAAATTTGCTTGGCGTGTTCTGTTGTTTCTCTGGAAAGTTGAGATGAGAAAGAAGTTCAGCTGTGACCTGATGGAGTGGTGGTGCAGGCTTGAAGGACGTTAGGACCTACTTCACCTCCTATTTCCTAAACTGGATTATGTGGAGAATTGATACATTCTGGACACTAGGAGCTTGTTGGGCAGCTGTATTGAAACTGCCCCTTGGATGCTGCCTGAACTTCTGTGCTCTTCCAGCACCACTAATTCAGAATCTGGTTTCCAGCATCTGCAGTCATTGTTTTTACCCTGTATTGAAACTAGACCAGTGGCCTAGAACTCCCAGGTATATCCTCTGATCACTGAGAAAACTAGAGAAACTGAGCCTGTCTGATAGCATCTGGGGAGGGAGAATCAGAGCTAAAGTTTCGAATCTGATATGACTCTTTTTCAGAACTGGGGTCATGGATTTGAATTCTATTATTGCAGATAGTGAAATGTGAATTCATTAAAAGATCTGAGATTCTAAATTCAGTCTATTTGTGACCGTATAATCTTGTTGTGAAAATCTGCCTGATTCACTAATAGAACTCCTTACCAGATCTGGCTGATCTGTGACTCCAGATCGACTGTTGCCCTGTGAAATAGCCTAGTACGCCACTCAATTATCTCAAAATCACCAGGAAATAAGTAGTGAAACTAGACAGACCATTCATCTTCGACCTAGGCACCTAGCTGTTTGTACTTTTGAAACTATTTTTTCGTAACTTAGGGCTGACATATTGTTTTTGAATTCTATAAATTTGAGTATTATATTTGTAGTGGAACTGGATAAATGTTAAATACCATATATGCTTGAGTAATCGTCAAACTTTTTTGACTACTTTTTAAGGTAAATTTATGGGGTTGACAATTACATGAGTACTACTTTTGAGGGTCTGAAATTCATACCCATCATTATTCATATTGTATCATTAGTAGAAGCCCAATGGATCTCTAAACGAGTAAAGAAAATAACACAGTAACTCTGAAAACCCGAAGTGGAACTCAATAGCGAGTGGTTTGGAAGCCCAGGAGCGGAGTGGAACAACAGACACACTGGAAAGCTGGAGCAGAATGTGACAGCTGGCACACTGACTCATAAATATTGATCTGTTATCCGTGAAGAACCAGGATCAATGTTTGTACAAGATAGTGTAAATTTTCAGATTATTTGGCTAAAAATAAAGGGTCAACTTTTGCATGATATCGACTATTACTCGAATATATACTGTGTTCACCGTGTGTCTCTCGTACACACGGCATTACCCCAAAGCAGCTAATCTCTTTCAATCACTGAAGGATATGCTTCATTGAGCTCTAAACAATGCATTCTATCAATTTGTTGATGGTTGAGAATAAACTGACGGGGGGATAATTGTCACAGTCAATATGAGTCATGATTTGGAGATGCCGGTGTTGGACTGGGGTGTACAAAGTTAAAAATCACACAACACCAGGTTATAGTCCAACAGGTTTAATTGGAAGCACACTAGCTTTTGGAGCGACGCTCCTTCATCAGGTGATTGTCACCTGATGAATCACCTGATGAAGGAACGTCGCTCCGAAAGCTAGTGTGCTTCCAATTAAACCTGTTGGACTATAACCTGGTGTTGTGTGATTTTTAACACAGTCAATATGTCCTACTTTTTATCAGCAGGATGGAACTAGAACATAACAGCGCAATACAGGCCCTTCGGCCCTTGATGTTGTGCCGACCTGTGAAACCAATCCTAAGCTCATCCAACCTACACTATTCCATTATCATACATAGATATACCTAGAGAATTCCATTTTAACCAAATAGATACTAGTAAAATAGCTAGGCTGAAATAATGAAGGTTGTGACTAGTTCTGGAGCAGAGGTCTTTAGCATTGCAGTGGGAATGTTGTCAATGCCCTTAGCCTTTGCTTTAACGAATGCACACGGCAAAATTTTTGATATAGAACGTAGAACAGTACAGCACAGAACAGGCCCTTCAGCCCACGATGTTGTGCCAACCATTAATCCTCATGTATGCACCCTCAAATTTCTGTGACCATATGCATGTCCAGCAGTCTCTTAAATGTCCCCAAAGACCTTGCTTCCACAACTGCTGCTAGCAACGCATTCCATGATCTCACAACTCTCTGTGTAAAGAACCCGTCTCTGACATCCCCTCTATACTTTCCTCCAACCAGCTTAAAACTATGATCCCTCGTGTTAGCCATTTCTGCCCTGGGAAATAGTCTCTGGCTATCTACTTTATCTATGCCTCTCATTATCTTGTATACCTCAATTAGGTCCCCTCTCTTCCTCCTGTTCTCCAATGAAAAATGTCTGAGCTCAGTCAACCTCTCTTCATAAGATAAGCCCTCCAGTCCAGGCAGCATCCTGGTAAACCTCCTCTGAACCCTCCCCAAAGCATCCACATCTTTTCTACAATAGGGCGACCAGAACTAGACGCAATATTCCAAGTGGGGTCGAACCAAAGTTTTACAGAGCTGCAACAAGATCTCACAACTCTTAAAGTCAATCCCCCCGTTAATGAAAGCCAAAACAGCATATGCTTTCTTAACAACCCTGTCCACTTGGGTGGCCATTTTAAAGGATCTATGTACCCGCACACCAAGATCCCTCTGTTCCTCCACACTGCCAAGAATCCTATCCTTAATCTTGTACTCAGCTTTCAAACTCGACCTTCCAAGATGCATCACCTTGCATTTATCCAGGTTGAACTCCATCTGCCACCTCTCAGCCCATCTCTGCATCTTGTCAATGTCCCACTGTGCCTACAACAGCCTATACCATCAATGACACCTCCAACTTTTGTGTCGTCTGCAAACTTGCTGACCCATCCTTCAATCCCCTCATCCAAGTCATTAATAAAAATTACAAACAGTAGAGGCCCAAGGACAGACACCTGTGGAACACCACTCAGCACAGACTTCCAGGCAGAATATTTTCCTTCTACTACCACTCGCTGTCTTCTGGTGGCCAGCCAATTCTGTATCCAGACAGCTAAGTTCCCCTGTATCCCATTCGTCCCGACCGTCTACCATGGGGAACCTTATCAAATGCCTTGCTGAAGTCCATATACACCACACCCATAGCTCGACCCTCATCAACTTTTCTAGTCATATCCTCAAAGAACTCGATAAGGTTTGTGAGGCATGACCTGCCCCTCACAAAGCCGTGTTAACTGCATTTAATCAAGCCATGATCTTCCAGATGGTTATAAATCCTATCCCTCAGAATCCTTTCTAACACCTTGCAGACGACAGACGTGAGACTTACTGGTCTGTAATTGCCAGGGATTTCCTTATTTCCTTTCTTGAAGAGAGGAATTACATTTGTCTGTCTCTAGTCCTCAGGTATAACTCCAGTGGAGAGCGAGGATGCAAAGATCTTCACAAGTGGCGAAGCAATTGCATTTCTCGTTTCCCGAAGCAGCCGAGGACAAATCTGGTCCAGGCCTGGCGACTTGTCAATCTTAGTGTTTGACAAAATTTTCAGCACATCAGCTTCCTCTATCTCTATCCATTCCAGCATGCACACCTGATCTTCAAAAGTTTCATTCACTACAAAGTCCATTTCTTTTGTAAAGACAGAAGCAAAAAACTCATTTAGGGCTTCCCCTACCTCCTCAGACTCCACACACAAGTTCCCTATGCTATCCCTGATCGGCCCTAGTCTTTCTTTGACCATTCTCTTATTCCTCACATAAGTGTAAAATGCCTTTGTGTTCTCCCTAATCCGTTCTGCCAAGCCTTTCTCGTGCCCCCTCCTGGCTCTCCTCAGACCATTTTTGAGCTCCTTCCTCGCCTGCCTGTAATCCTCTAGAGCTGAGCTTGACCCTAACTTCCTCCACCTTATGTAAGCTACCTTCTTCCTTTTGACGAAAAGCTCCACTGCTCTCGTCATCCAAGGTTCCTTTATCTTACCACTTCTTGCCTGTCTCAGAGGGACATATTTATTCATCACTCACAACAACTGTTCCTTAAACAGTCTCCACATGTCTATAGTGTCTTTACCATAGAACAATTGCTCCCAGTCCATGCTTCCTAACTCATGTCTAATCGCATCATAGTTTCCTCTTCCCCAATTAAAAAACCTCCCATTTTGCCTAATCCTCTCCTTCTCCATAGCTATGTAGAATGTGAGGCAGTTGTGGTCACGATCACCAAAATGCTCTCCCACCACAAATTCTGGTACCTGCCCCGGCTCGTTTCCGAGCACCAAGTCTAGAATGGCCTCTCCCCTCGTCGGCCTGTCAATGTACTGAGTTAGGAAACCCTCCTGAACACACCTTACAAAAACAGCTCCATTCAAATCTTCTGCTCGAAGGAGGTTCCAATCAATATTGGGAAAGTTAAAGTCACCCATTACAACAACCCTACTATGTCCACACTTTTCCAAAATCTGCCGACCTATGCTTTCTTCAATCTCCCTGCTGCTAATGGGGGGGCTGTAGTAAACCCCTAAAGAGGTGACTGCTCCCTTGCTGTTCCTAATTTCCACCCACACTGACTCGGTAGGCAGATCTTCCTCGACAATGGAAGCTTCTGTAGCTGTGATACCCCCTCTCTGATCAGTAGTGCTACACCCCCTCCTCTTTTTACCCCCCCTCCCTATTCTTTTTAAATGCTCTAAACCCTGGAACATCCATTAACCATTCCTGCCCCTGAGAAACCCATGTCTCAGTTATGGCCACAACATCATAGCACCAGGTACTGATCCATGCTCTAAGTTCATCACTTTTATTCCTGATACTCCTTGCGTTAAAGCAAACACACTTTAACTGATACCTTGGTTCCTTCCCACGAAAATCCTTCCCTCTTGCTATTGCCTCATCTGCATCAACTCTCACCGCCGGTATACAGCTCAGGTTCCCACCCCCCTGCCATGCTAGTTTAAACCCTCTCGAACTACTCGAGCAAACTTTCCACCCAGGACATTGGTCCCTTCCAGTCCAGGTGCAACCCGTCCTTCTTGTACAGGTCCCACCTTCCCCAGAAGGCATCCCGATTATCTACATATCTGAAGCCCTCCCTCCTACACCAACTGCGCAGCCACGTGTTAAGCTGCACCCGCTCCCTGTTCCTCGCCTTGCTATCTCGTGGCACCGGTAGTAAACTAGAGAACACTACTCTGTTTCATTGTGTTAACCAGGCTGCACTGCAACGCGTATTCACAGGCGCGATCCGACTATTGATGGGCACGGGGCTTTGACCTGCTCCGTTTCTAACCTGGGCCGATTCACCCTTCTTTACCCCACCTGGTGATCCCAGATTCCTCCGGGGACACCATATCGATGCCCAGCTTAGTGAGGACACCTGATCGGCATAGTCTGCATCAGCCCAGAACTCCTGGTCTCAAGCAATCCGATAGCCTTAGCCTCCGAGTCACCGGATTACAGGCGCGCGCCACACCTCTTCCCACCCTACCTCTTGCAAAAATGCCATCCTGTATTCCCAACTCCTCTGCCTCTGCCGTATCTGCTCCCAGGAGGACCAGTTCCACCACAGAACACACCAGATGGCCTCCTTCTTTAGAGACCGCAAATTCCCTTCCCACGTGGTTAAAGATGCCCTCCAACGCATCTCGTCCACATCCTGCACCTCCGCCCTCAGACCCCACCCCTCCAACCGTAACAAGGACAGAACACCCCTGGTGCTCACCTTCCACCCTACCAACCTTCGCATAAACCAAATCATCCGCCGACATTTCTGCCACCTCCAAAAAGACCCCATCACCAGGGATATATTTCCCTCCCCACCCCTTTCCGCCTTTCGCAAAGACCATACCCTCCGTGACTACCTGGTCAGGTCCATGCCCCCCTACAACCCACCCTCCCATCCTGGCACCTTCCCCTGCCACCGCAGGAACTGTAAAACCTGTGCCCACACCTCCTCCCTCACCTCTATCCAAGGCTCTAAAGGAGCCTTCCACATCCATCAAAGTTTTACCTACACATCCACTAATATCATTTATTGTATCTGTTGCCCCGATGCGGTCTTCTCTACATTAGGGAGACTGGGCGCCTCCTAGCAGAGCGCTTTAGGGAACATCTCCGGGACGCCCGCACCAATCAACCACACTGCCCCGTGGCCCAACATTTTAACTCCCTCTCCCACTCTGCTGAGGACATGGAGGTCCTGGGCCTCCTTCACCGCCGCTCCCTCACCACCAGACGCCTGGAGGAAGAACGCCTCATCTTCCGCCTCGGAACACTTCAACCCCAGGGCATCAATGTGGACTTCAACAGTTTCCTCATTTCCCCTTCCCCCACCTCACCCTAGTTCCAAACTTCCAGCTCAGTACTGTGCCCAGGACTTGTCCGGACTTGTCCTACCTGCCTATCGCCTTTTCCACCTATCCACTCCACCCTGTCCTCCCTGACCTATCACCTTCATCCCCTCCCCCACTCATCCATTGTACTCTATGCTACTTTCTCCCCATAACCCTCCTCTAGCTTATCTCTCCATGCTTCAGGCTCTCTGCCTTTATTCCTGATGAAGGGCTTTTGCCCGAAACGTTGATTTCGCTTCTCCTTGGATGCTGCCTGAACTGCTGTGCTCTTCCAGCACCACTAATCCAGAACACTACTCTGTTCGTCCTGCTTTGCAGCTTCCATCCTAACTCCCTGAAATCACTTTTTATATCCTCAATCCTTTTCCTGGCTATATCATTAGTGCCAATATGTAACACGATTTCTGGCTGTTCGCCCTCCCCTTTTAGAACCTTATCCACCTGATCGGAGACGTCCCGGACCCTGGCACCAGGGGGGCAACATACCTTCCGGGAATCCCAATCCTGACCACAAAGTCTCCTGTCGATTCCCCTAGCTATCGAGTCCCCTATCACGAGTACTTTTCTATTCTTCCCCCTTTCCTTCTTTGCCACAGTGTCAGGCTCAGGCATAGAAAACTGACTACTATGGCTTTCCTCTGGTAGGTCCTCCCCCACCCCCCCCCCCCCCCCCGCCCCCCAGCAGTATCCAAAATGGTATGCTTATTGCTGAGGGGAATGTCCACCAGGGTCTCTGCACTGTCTGTCTGTCCCCTTTCCTCCCCCTAACTGTAACCCATCTATCCTTGTCCTGAGCCTTTGGAGTGACCAACTCCCGGTAACTCCTCTCAATTACCTCCTCAGCCTCCCGAATGATCTGTAGTTCATCCAGCGCCAGCTCCAATTCCCTAACACGGTTTTCAAGGAGCTGGAGTTGGGTGCACTTCCCGCAGATGACAGTACCATATATTCAGTGTAGGAGGAGCAAGAGAAAAATCTTTAAAACTGTCTGCCATTTTCATTGCAGTGTGTGGAATACTGTATTCCTCAGGTAGACAAACATACTAATGGGTCTCTGCAGTTGCTGGTGCAAATTGACCTTTGAGGAAAAAATATGTAATTTTTCTTCTCCTTATCTTTTTGTAAAGCAAAATATAAACACATTGTTCAGATTTAAAGCTAAATTGGCTAACCATGTGGATTTCAAGAATGGTAAGAACGTGGGGTTTGATCCTAGCTCTGGTTGAAGCAAATATTTTTGAATCTACCTGTTCAGAGATGTCAAAACATATGCCTGGAAAGGTGAGACTTGAACCCAGGTTTTTTAGCCTGGAGATAGGGACACTACAACTGAACTATAAGAGCCCTGGCTTGAGGTAGACTTGAAGTCTTTCTCCTTGCCTTGGCTTGCTGAGTAATAAAATGATCATCATGATCAAGAATGCTTTTAAGAGAAGACTTGAAATAATACTTTTAATATAGTGGCTTATACTCCTTGTAGTGCTTCTGAAGCTAAGGCATTTAAAAAGGATTTTATCACCTCATTCATTACTCCCAGTGTTTTTAGATGAGAGAAGAACGCTGATGATAAGACTAAAAAAAATGCTTCAAAACCTAATTTAAAAACACCCTGAGGACATCTGACTGGTGATGAATTCATGTTTATTAAATGATTAGAATCGTTCAGTACAATTTTAATGACAGAGACTTGCTCAGCATGTTTGGATGTTAGTGAGTCTGTTAGGCAAAGCATTTATTTAATGTTCTATGCTTTTTCTTGAACAACTTATTTGCTTCTTTATTGCTTTCATTTTTTTCCAGTAATAGAACTCAAAGAAAGCTTGCAGGTTGCTGTGAGTCTTGTCTTGAATTCACTGTTGGAATTTATTTATTACACTGTGCATTTTGCAGCACATGGAATCTGAGAAGAAAGGTGCATTTTTTTCCTTTTTAAATCCAGATGCTGTATATTTTCCTCGAAAAGTTTTTTTTGTTGAATTTAGTGAAGTTTACAGCTTTGATGTGGTACAGGTTTTGTTTTATGTTATTTACAGCCATAAGTAGAGTTTAATTCAGTTCTGTTGGTTTCCTCTGCACTAAATATTAAGGGTTGGCAGGATCGATTTTTTATTGTTAGACATGGCATTGGTTCAGGTAAAGAGAGCGAATCAGCTCTTATAGAAGGACTGTACCAGTTGAGACGTGAGTGGAAAGCTTAGCAACAATTCTTGGGAGTTTAATTTCTTAGAAACCAGCCAATGACCCTCTGTCACAAATTCAATTCTACAAAAGGGCCTGAATTGAGCCATGTCATAGACACTTAAAATCACTAATTCTTGGCCCACAATAATATGATAACTGATGCAGTGCTATGGCACATCACTAAGTGCACCTTTATTTATAAATAGTAATACTTAAGCTGAAACAGTAATGCAAAATCTACATTCAAGAATGTCATTGTGCTGTGAACATAGCCTTTTATTGTAACATCAATTTTCCACATCGTCATTATCAAAGAGTGATTGGAGCATGTTAAGAATTTAAGAATTAGGAGTAGGAAATATGATGCTATGTGTCTGCCCTATCACTCAGTAAAATCATGACTAATCACACCTCAGCTGCACTCTCCCATCTGATCTCAAGACTCCTTGATTCCCTTAGAATCCACAAATCTATTGATCTCAGCCTACAATGTACCTGATGATTAAAGATACAATCTCAAGTGCCTGAAGGGATGGTTGAGATTTAATGGAATGAGGGAACAAGTGATGGATTAAGAGTTAATTGGGTGTGAATTTGCTGTGTCAGTGTGGGGAACTCGAAATCAGCAGGGTGAGAGAGCTTATGGCATGTGGTTAACTGAAATAAAGGTGAAATAAGAGTATGGATTTGAATTCTGTTCAGAGTTTAACATTAAGGAATGAAAATTCAGCCCATGAACAATGTTTCACTCCACAGGTGTTGATTGTACTGCTAGGTATTCCCAGTATTTCTGTATTTATTTCATTTCCAGAAGGGATCAGGTTAGGAGAAATGAATAGATCTTAAAAAATAATCAAGGTTGTAGAGCAGTGTAGCAATTTGGGCAAAGTTCAGTAAATTGTGACAATCTAAAGAAAATAATTGATGAATTACCTGGGAAGAGTGCACCAACGATTGTGCCATCTCAATAATGTATAAAATTTAAATTAGACCATCAAGATGACCAACTTGCCTGACCGACTGCAACTGAGGATAAAAGCAATTCACACAAGTTCTGTCATTGACAGAAAATAACAACTTATTGTAATGCAGAACTTCAACAAATTATTGTCAAAAGAAAATATTACTAACCTACTACTATGAAACTTAAACTACACACCTTTTAAAAACCCCAAATACACTCACATTCATTCACAACTAAGACAGACGGTTTGACACAAATATTATGTTTTGGAAAAAATTATTGATAGGAAACAAAGTTCATAAATTCTCAAGATGAAAAGTCCAGATCCTTAGAATGGCTTGTATTATTTCTCACAATTTCTATTGATTTCAACAGCAAAGACACACACTGCATTTTGTAAAGTGTTGGCCGTTCTTCACTTTGATGGTTGATTAAGTTGATCTTGTTCCTCTTTTGTTAGAATTATTACTTTTAAGCTTTTGTTTTCATCTTTTCACTCACACAGCAAGGGAAGAGAGGGATGTTTTCAGTTTAGCAGCTCTGGACATCGTTGGCTGCTCTGAATTTACAGGTTTGTAACCAACTAAAGCTGGATCAATCTGAGGACTGTTGTCAGGCAGTCTTCAATTAATTCAAAAGCATTCGTGCCACTCTGACTCAATAACGTGACAGTTTCATTGCTGTACCAGCAGCATTGTCCTATATACTAAAAAATGTGCACCACTTGATTTTTTTAAAGTTGCAAAACGTTCCTGGTATTTCAGTTCTTAGCAGACCAACTTCCAGTGCAGTTTATAATCCAAGAAGAAAAATATGTGATCCTTTACAAAGTTGCATGGCTGGATAGGTTCAAATCAGGGAAAATAGCAAAAAGTTAAAAGCCCTTTTTTCAAAAAGCCCTTTTTGGTGACAAGATAGATGAATTAATTTAGATGAATAGGTTTGATCTAACAGTCAAATAAGAGACATGATTGCATGCTGACCAAGGTGGGAAGTAGATAGTTCAGATCCTTTGGTCCAAACTTACTTGGAGTTGGGTGGACTGAAGATCCCTTTGAACATGGCAGGCTGGACCTGATTCTTGGATTCCCACCCACAGTCCCATTTCTGGAAAATGTTGCTGTTGTGGGATAAGGATTCAGGTAGCCTGCATGCGCATAGAAGTCCCACACTTTCTGGCTCCTTTGTGGAAGTGGACAGGCCAACACCTATCTCCCAGCAACTGTTGTGGGAATGGTGCACCTTCTGTTTGGAGATGGTGCTCATGGCATTTCAGCACAGAACCCAAGCTCCAAGTTAGGACCAAAAATAAGTGTCACATGCATCTGGATTTCTTTCAATGACAGGCTTTGAAGTACAAAAAAACTCTTCATGTTTCAGTAGTTAAATGTTATGTTGAATGGTGAATGTGTTATGCAGTAATGGGTTACCTACAAAGGTAAGTTGGTACTTACGTTGTTCAGCATTTTATACATCTTGACATACATTCAGGTACTTTTCCAGTCAAGAAAAGTGATATTAAACATTCAAAACTGAATGAACATTGCTTAGAAATTCAAGTTGCTATAAACTGAGGTGATTTAGATCTCCATGGTCCTTCAAGATTGAAGAAAAGGTACTCACCTTTTATTTACAGACAAAAAAAAGCCTCTTCCTCCTGGAGTGCAATGATTAGTAAGCTATCTAGTTCCAGGGAGTAAATCACCAATGATCTATGTTGTGGTTCTGTTTGCTGAGCCGGGAATTTGTGTTGCAGACGTTTCGTCACCTGTCTCAGTGACATCCTCCGTGCTTGGGAGCCTCCTGTGAAGCGCTTCTGTGATCTTTCCTCTGCCGCTTCCGGTTGTCAGTTCCAGCTGTCCGTTGCAGTGGTCGGTATATTGGGTCCAGGTCGATGTGCTTATTGATTGAATCTGTGGATGAGTGCCATGCCTCTAGGAATTCCCTGGCTGTTCTCTGTTTGGCTTGTCCTATAATAGTAGTGTTGTCCCAGTCGAATTAATGTTGCTTGTCATCTGCGTGTGTGGCTACTAAGGATAGCTGGTCGTGTCGTTTCGTGGCTAGTTGGTGTTCATGGATGCGGATCGTTAGCTGTCTTTCTATGTAGTGTTTTGTGCAGTCCTTGCATGGGATTTTGTGCACTACATTGGTTTTGCTCATGCTGGGTATCGGGTCCTTCGTTCTGGTGAGTTGTCTGGCTATTGGTTTGTGTGCTGTTATGAGTCCTAGTGGTCGCAGTAATCTGGCTGTCAGTTCGGAAATGCTGTTGGTGTATGGTAGTGTGGCTAGTACTTTGGATTGCGGCATGTCCTCGTTCCGTTGTCTTTCCCTTAGGCATCTGTTGATGAAATTGCGGGGGTATCCGTTTTTGGCGAATACATTGTAAAGGTGTTCTTCTTCCTCTTTTTGTAGTTCTTGTGTACTGCAGTGTGTTGTGGCCCTATGTCTCTACTTCCTCAGAAGGCTAAGGAAATGCAGTATATCCACAATGACTCTTACCAATTTTTATGAATGCGCCTTTGACAGCATCCTATCCAGATGTATCATGGCTTGGTATGGCAACTGCTATGCCTAAAACTGCAAGGAATTGCATAGAATCGTGAATGCAGCCCAATCTATCTCACAGACCAGCCTTCCATTAACTCTGTCTACACTTTCTCCTGCCTTGAGAAAGCAGCCAACATAATCCCAGTCCAGTTATACTCTCTTCCACCCTGTTATATCAGGCAGAAGATTCAAAAGTTTGAAAATACATGCCAACAGATTTAAGAACAGCTTCTTCCCTGCTGTTATCAGATTTATGAACAGACCTCTCATATATTAGAGTTGATAATTCTTTGCGCTTTCTCTGTAGCTGTAATGCTACATTCTGCATTCTGTTCTATTACCTTGATATACTTACGTGAGGTATGATTTGTCTGGTTAGCATGCAAAACAATACTTTTCACAACAATACATCTCAGTACATGTGACAATAATCAAATCAAATCAAACCTGGTACAGCGAAGAAAAAAGCAACGTCTTTTGCAAATATGATTTCATTGACTTCATTAGTGGCAGCTGCAATTGTTTGGTTTGATAGCTGGAGCTACTATGCATGTCTAGCTGAATTTCAAAAGCTTCAGAAATACTGATCTGAACAATTGGAACAGGTTCACAGTTTGATGCCTGTTTTAAAAGGTTATTAAAAATTACTTGCCTTGGATGTGGTTGGTGAAGTAGATGTTTCTGTCACAGTTTGACCACATAAGGAGATTTACATTTTTAATGGATTTTTTGTTCAGTGTGCAGAGTCTTTGAATGACAACTGTATTAAATTATTAGAAGTTTACACCTTTTTATATTCACTGAAAGACATGGCTCAGAGGTTCATCCAATCTGGGTACATGGCCAAGGAGATTATATGGAATGCATAGAGTGGACTTGGGGCGTATATGAAGCCTTGGAGATAGGAGGGCTGATGTCCTGGTAAATGCAACCACCTGATGAAGGAGCAGTGCTCCGAAAGCTAGTTGCTTCCAATTAAATCTGTTGGACTATAACCTGGTTTTGTGTGATTTTTGACCCAGTAAATAAAAGCAGGCTTTCTAATCCCTGCTCCTCTAGGAGCTGCAGGATGTCTGTCTTGAGGTGCTGTTCCTCTCCACTTCTCTAAGTATTGTTGACTAGTGTGGGATCCTCCTCCTTTCTTACTCATCTGGTTACTGCTGACTGCCTATCTCTTTTGTACTCTGCTAGCCCACTCCTCCAGATTTTACTAATTCCCTAACTTCCCCTCTTTTCTTTCCTTAATCTCGGTAATGTATAATGGGACCAGCTAGACAGCAGGCCACAATAACACAAAAGCAAAATACTATGGATGCTGGAATTCAGAAATAAATGGAAAATGTTGGAGATACTCAGCAGGAAAGGGTTATTTTAAATTTTGTTTTGTGTAAGGACGTAGTACTAATTACCTTAGAGAAAGGAATTTCTGGGAAAGAGGGACCACAATATGATGAATTTCAAACTGAATATGAAAGTAACACTTTTAAATCTGCAATGATAGTCTAATACTTAAAGTCAAGGAGATTGATAAGAGGGACCTGTTTCAAAGAAGAGTCACTTGACTTGAATCGTTAACGCTACTTTCTGTCCAGAGATGCTGCCGGACTGGCTGAGTTTCTCCAGCAATTTCCATTTTTTTAATCAGATTTCCAGCATTGGCAGTTCTTTGTTTTATTTTAGATAAAAGAGTCATATTTGACAAGGTAGATTTAGAGGTAGTTTTAAAATGAATGGCAGCAAAAATGATTTGGAAATATTTACAAAAATATTTTCTAATTCTCAGTTAATAAACATTCCATTGAAAAACTGCAACAGTTAAGAATGGCATCAGAATGAAAAGGTCTTACAATATTGTCAACAAGTGTAGCAAGAATGAAAATTGAGAAATGGTCTTAGAAGCCATCAAGGAATGATCAAAAAGTAGTAGACAGAGAAAATGGAATATAATGTAAGCCATCAAAATATAAAAACGCAGACTTTTAGAATTTCTGAGTGCGCATGAAAATACATGTTATAAATAAACATTGTTCCTGAGACAGGGGAAATTATAATTGAAAACATGGAATCAGAAGGTGTTAAACAAATATTTTGTGACTGTCTTCACATCAAAAGACACAAAAATGCCAGAAGTATTGGGAAGCAAGAATCAAAGAAGAAGGAAGAACTTAAAGTAATTTGTTTTGGGAAGAAAAGCTACCGAGAAATGCATGAGATTAAAAGCTGACAAATCCCTTGGACTTGATCGCCTGTGTAATTGTATTCTAAAAAAAAAGTGTCTGCAAGGAGAATGAATCTACTTGTTGTGACCTTGCAAAATTCTGGAATGATCCCAATAGTTTTAAAGTCAGAAAATGTAAAATTATGATTCAAGAAAGGATGAAAAAAGAAAACAAAGATGAAGATCAGACATGTTAGTCCAATGGCAGATGCAATGAAAATACTCGAAAAAATAAAGGAAGTGGTAACAGGCACTTGAAAAATCACAAATATATGAGAAAATGAGCCAGATGTAATAATGAACAGGTAAGACAACACTGACCTTTTTAATGTCCAATGTTTTCTTTGGTTAAAATTATTGTCAATATGAAAGTCAAATTAATTATTATGCAGCTTGATATTAATCGATGCATGGTTTCCATGTTTCATCGCTATGGTAATAATGTAAGTTATTCCAGCACTTATACCTCCCACATCAGAAGTCCTAGGCTTTTGAGCCATGATAACCTCAGGATGTCTGATTTGCTTCCAGCTGAGAATGCCCAACCCTAATATTTCATTGTCCAAAGGATAAAAGTTTGTACTGTGAATGTCCTATAAGCTCGAGAAGGTTAATTTGATTTTTGATTCACTGCAGTTCATTTTGAGATCTCCATGGCCATTAATTTCCCTGATGACAACTTTTCATGATTAGTTTTAGTACTGTATTGCTGAAGTGACCCAATTTCATGGCAGTATAAATCTCCCAACTCCTCAACCATGACTTTTCATTAGGTAAAATAATGAAATGATATCTGCAGGAGAAATAGTCTGTAGACAAATTGCATTTTCAGTGAACAGGAGACTGAACTACCTTAAGCTCTCAAATATTGTTTTCCTCCACTTAATACTGAGTCTAACTAATAAAGTTAAATCACACATTGTTAACAGTTCAGAGATGTCTTATTTGTTCTTTATTGAATGCCTAGTAAAGTTAGTCTGGGGCAAAAACTCGATCAGCTAGATTTTTTTAATGTGTAACATTTAAATCAACACTCGATAAAGTGCTTAACTCATTGAATACCTCTGCAATCCTGCTATAGCCATCAGTGTGCTTTTGTTGAGCTTGAAATACAAATTTAAAGCATAGCTGTGCATCATGTCTTGAACAGCTCAAAAAATTGTAGAGATTAGGAACTCTGTGGAATATAGTCAGTAACGAATGGAGTGAAGAAACTTGCGCTCGGTGTGACAAGTATCTTGTAATTGCCAGAAATAACATCTTCTATTTGTTACAACAGTTGGCATTATAATAAATCTATATTCTTTTCCAAATCTATCGTTCATTGATTCATCACATGGCAATACAAGAAGCAGCTTTTTCATATTGTTTCCAAATGGTGACTAAATCTCGTTATTGCAAAATTCAAGTTGACATGTTCAGCTTTTTCCTATTTCTGAAATTCTGGAGAAGGGTCATAGGACATGAAACGTTAACTGTGATTTCCCCCACAGATGCTGCTGGGTTTGAACTATAGGGAAAAGCTGAATAGACTGTGGCTATTTTCCCTGGAGTGCGAGAAGCTGAGGGGTTATCTTATAGAGGTTTATAAAATCATGGGCATGGATAGAGTAACTAGGTGAGTTTTTTTCCCTGGGGTAGGGGAGTCTAAAACTAGACGGCTTAGGTTTAAGGTGAAGGAGGAAGATATAAAAGAGACCTAAGGGGCAACATTTTCAGCTGCATGGTGGTGTATGGATGGAGTGAGCTGCCAGACAAAGTAGTGGAGGCTGGTACAGTAACAACATTTAAAAGGCATCCAGATGCATATTTGAATAGGGTTTAGAGGGATATGGGCCAAATACTGGCACATGGGGGCGAGTTTTAATTAGGATATCTGGTCAGCATGGACAAATAGGACCAAAGGATCTGTTATCATGCTGTATATCTGTATGGTTATGACTATGACAGATCTATTGAGTTTTTCCAGCAAGTTCTGTTTTTATTTCAGATTTTCGACATTTGTGTTTCTTTCGGGTTTTTTCCCCTATTTATTGCATTCTCAATCTCCCACAGTTTATTCTTATTTTGACACTTCTGGGATGAAAATTGAGACTTGAGGACTTATTTGATCTGCCGCAATGATAAAGGTCTCTTTAGAAAATAGCCATTTACCCACATTTTGAGGAGATGATATTGCTGGTACAGTGCAATTTTATTTCCTGTTGTCTGCGTTAACTTTTATTCAGTAGTGCATCATAAGTAACTGAATCACGTAAGAGATTTTCTTTGTTGAAAATCCAAATCTGCAGTATTGTAATTTTACACCAAGCACTTCTTTAATGTCATTTGCAAAAAAATAAGCCACTCAACAAGTTATCAAGACTGCTTGGGAAGTCAATGTTGAATTATGGATACGACACAAAATAATCACTTGTTATGCCATCATAATTCACATTATCTGCACTTATTACTGTGAGGGACATTAAAATGTTATTGCATTACACAGTTAATCTTTATTGTGAGTCAGCAATTACTTGAAATGGGACAATACCATCTTTACAGCAAGGTGAAAATTAGCATAATCAACTGAACTCTTGGGGAGCTTCTTAAAAGAAATTGTGTTTATATCTAATATTGAAAGTGGAGCTAATCTTGTGAAGTGTTGAGATATAAGCATTCATAATTTAAAGATTGTGAGGTTATAAATTGAAAACATTTAAAAAATGTGTCCAATGTCCATTCTAAGAGCCCGAAGTCTTACTCCCAACAATAGCAAAGTTTCTGGGCACAAATATTGGGGATCTTGTTGTTTGTGCAGAGCCCAATCCATCAGCACAATGTCTAAAACAGTTCTTTTAGTTTTGAAACAATTTTTAAAAATGAACACCGTTTCACCAGTTCTAAGGAAGGGTCACTGAATCAAAACATTAACTCTGATTTCTCTCCACCGATGCTGCCTGACCTGCAGAGCCTTTCCAACAATTTCTGTTTTTGTTCTCTGGTGGTGGGTTGCTCATGCACATTTCAGTCTCACTGCTCTCTTGCCATGTGGGATTTTGCAGGGAATAACTTTCAAGCATCACAGAGTGAGTGCACAATGGAGAGACTCCTAAGGTTGTTAACTTGTACTCTTATGAGCATTGTGAATCGGAAATGAAAACAAAAACTGTTTTAATTTAAACAAAAAATTAAAGCTCTCAATGGTTAACAATTTGGCAGCCAGATTGAGAAGCCTGAAATTAAAAAAAGCCAAAAGTATAATTGTCAAATTTCAAATATCCTAAATTATTCTTTCAGGTGGCACAGAGGGAAACAAAGATAACTCATTTGCTGTAAGGCCATAATGGGTCTTTAACCTGAAATTACATTTATGAAGTGAATATCTTAACAACTGCAGTCAGTTGGAATTATTTTAATCATCGGTTATTGAAATCATATATTAGCTTGCTGTCTGCTGGACTTTTGTTATTTCTCTTACCTTGTTGAAATTGGGATTATGGTATGAACTGAAATTATTCACAGATGTCATAAGCTGGTCCTTACTACACCAGTTTTGGTATGGAACAAACTCAACAATAAAGGGCCTCCTAGCTTATATTGAAAATGTGCCTGAACCCCATCCTTTGTAACACTCTTGTGCCACTCTGAGAGGAGTTGACTTAGTGACATATTTGAGAATCCTTTTGTACTCATAAATGTTGACCCAATTTTATTTGATTTCAGCAGATTTGTCTAGCATGACCTCCCATAACTATCTCCATCAATCCTGTCTTTTCTTTCCTGGCTTTTCATCCAGCCCTTTGACATGTGCTCGGAACTGCAGAGAGTGTTTCGTTAAATTGATTGGATTTTAATGACAGTCATCTGTCAAGCTGTGGGAGAGACAATCAGAGATGAATGCATTATGCACTGTGTAATGCGATTGAATGTGGGTGGTAGATGAACTTTTACGGCGGGGGGGGTGGTGGTTTAAAACAGTAGAATACATTCTAATGTGCTAATATAAAGCAAATCTGATGGAGAACTTGTGCTAGGTGAAGCCATTTTACTTCCTTTAAAGATATTATTCATTTCCTTTTCTTTATACTGTTTAAAATGTAAATTAAAGCAATTGAAATTGGAAAGCTTATATAATTTCATGTGTCATATATTCTCATATTTTAATATTATTGAACCAGCCTAGAGCAGCAATCCATGAACCCATCTTTGTTCTGTTCCCCTGCTGGAATGTGAATACCGTAAAGATTTATATGCCAGGATACTGAAATTAGCCTGCTTTTCATTACAATTACCATCAACGTTGCAAAAGGATAGGAAGGGCAACCTGTTCCAGAGGAATCATTTGAACTAGCCTTAAATACCTCTATTAAGGTCAATTCTGCTGTTCTGCCTTTTCACTCAAATGAATAAATAAAAACAATTCTGTTGACAGCCTGCTGTTTATCAAGTATGTGACGTATTGAACATCAGCAGCTGTGACTGATTCCAAAAGAGGATGATGTTTTGCCATTCCCTTTCTTGGGTGCTTTTCTTGTTGCTGTTCTTCTTGTTCCCAGCAGTTCTTGCACTCATATGATGGTTTCTCCTTGTGTTCTGTGAATTGGGGAGGAGGAGGAGAACAGAGTACATCTGTGCAGCTGGTGGTTTTGCTAATACAAGTGAGGGTGACCTAATTGTTGTCCACATGGCAGCCTACAACTAGATTAGGAGAATAGAAGCAGGAATGGGCCATTCAGCCTGCTGTCATATTCTGCCATTTAGTTGGAGCAGGCTGTTCTGAATCTTAACTCCATCTTTTTGCCTCGGTTCTATAATTCTTAATGTCTTTGCTGAAAAAAAATCAATCACGGATTTGAAATTTGCCATTGACATCTTGTACCAAAAGGACTAGGCCACAGATGGTCATCATCAAGTCATCGTCACTATAATTCGGAGGATAAGTGATTAAGTATTTAACGCATCACTCCCTTGGCTTGTTTGTATTGGATAGAAGAAGGACAATGCAGATTGGAAGCTTTTGTTATGAATACCGCCAACAGAATGAAGCAGAATGCTTTTCAGAGCTGTATAAAAAAAACAGTAGAAGCAACAGATTGCATAAAATATGCATCTCCTATTTCAATAAAACCTTTTTAAAAAATATGTAGAGGCAAAAATAGGGTGATGCTCCACTCCTTAAACTTATTGTACAACACATTAATGAAGAACACAAGTTGAAGTTTTTGGACTCAAATTTCCTCTGCCTCAGTGGATTCACGGTCATTAAAACTTTTCAAACACTGACTAGCATATTCTTTAAATGGTGTGCTGTTTCTAGGTTGTTCCTGAGAGCTCCATACAATTTGAAAGGTGTTCTCATCAGATTTGGTGATTTCAGATTAAATAGGATGTGTCAGTCAGTGTATTACAAAATGCTATTCACTCTTCCTGCCAGCTTCTTTCCTTCCTGGATGTCAGTGAAGCCTCCAATTCACCACACAGGCAGACTCCTTTATCTTAACTTGTCTATTTAGCCAGCATGATTTTCCCAAAGGGCGGGGATACTGAAGCATAGTAGGAATAAAATGTTGAGGAATTTTATTAATTACCAAAAACAATACATGGCTGGAATGCCATTCTGTTCAAAACATTGTCTATATGGGAGGACTCACTGGAGCTCAGTAAATAGACATTGCCAAAACTTGGTGTTATCTCTGGCTTTGTCTACTTCTCCATCTGCAGCGAAAATATTAGGTGATGTTAGAAGTATTAAGTAGTGACCATTTAAGATGACTGTGCAGCTTCCTTATTGTGGCAATAGTTTTGTTTGACTGCCATTACAGAGGGAAGGAGATTCAGAAATTCCAAATGGAATCAAAGATCATGGCCAGACCCTCCCCTCCCTTACCCCCACAAAACAATGTTGCTTTTGCAAAAAATGTGAGGAAATTCGATGAGATGTCCAGCGAGGGCCATCTCAACGTTGAAGCTAAATGTCACATTTTTCAACCAATCCTGGATAGCAAGCTAAAATTCTCACGAGTGGCACCATGTCGGTTTGCAGATTATAACCAGCACCAGAGCAGGTCATTGACCTTCCTGCTGCATTCCTAATGGTTTCTCCGGATGGTTGAGACTGTACTGACTGGGTGGTAGGTCTGGTCTAATGGCCTTGCTGGTGGGAGGGTGAAGGAAAGACCTCCTCTGAACCATCACCTCCAATAAGGCCTCTAGTTTCCTCTTCACAAAGTAGCGTGCCAATTTCCCTATGTTTACCAAATTTGGAGGAAATATCACAAATCACACAGTGGAGCTTTGGATGCCAATGGTTGACCAAGTGCAAAATGGACTTTTAGATATAGCACTGATGCCAGCTACAGATATTGGTTCCAATAACCCCCTTGGGAAAGTAATAATTTACGATGAGTTAATGTTTTCTGAGAATCTCAGCAATAGGTATTTCTGTTTAGTGTTTATGGAAGAGGCTATATAAAACAATATTACTGAAGTTTAGGTATTCAACTCAGCCTCGCTTTCAACTTTAATTTATTTTCTTCAACAATAGCTATAGTTACTTTTTGTGATCCGGATTTAATAATACGCCTTTAGAGCATTTCTGATGGGTATATGAATAGGTTTGATGGGTATATGAATGGGTATATGAAAAGGAGGGGTTTAGAGGGATATGGATCAAATGCTGGCAAATGGCACTAGATTAGATTAGGATATCTGGTCGGCATGGACGAGTCAGACTGAAGGGTCTCTTTCCATGCTGTAAATTTGTAATACTCTATGCTGCTGTTCTTGTGGAATTGGTTATGTTTAGAAACATGGAGTTCAGTAGAAATGGCACTGCGTTTCACTGAATAATTTACACTGAGATTAAAATGGTGAGATTTTGCTGCAGTGGTTTTCTGTAACATGTGACATGGGTGTGTCATGGATCTGTCTGCTCCCAGGCCCAATTATATTCTGTAATTTTGCTGTTTTTAGCTTGTTTACACACACAAGGTCAATATCTCTTTCTTTCTGTGCAGTAACTTGAACAAAAGCTGTATTAGAGTGGCCAACAAAGTGGGAAATTTGAGGAGGCATTCATTATTGAAAGGAGAAAAGAGCTAAATTAGAGATGTTCAGTCACAGTCACAAGGAGAGCACAACTTTCCAGGCAGTGATTCTGCAAGCCTCATTTGTTTTCCTTTTTTTCACAATGATTTCATTTTGTGATAGTTTTTTTATTTCCCATGTCAGTAAATAAACGTTTTTGACAGGGTCAAAAGCATGGTACGGATTACTGCTATCATTGGAAACAGATGATTTTTAAATGTTTAGCATTCCTCTATTCATTTTGAACAGAGGATATTTACCCTGCTTTTATCCTACAAAATTCTATTACACTGTCTGCAGCTAATGTGTTCCCTAACTTCAAGTGACAAAGTTGTTGCTCCCCATGTGAATTATGAGCTTTGTAGGGATTCACAATAGCCAATTTAGAGAGAAGTACTGGGAGTGGAGGGAGAGGTATGGAACAGAATTCTATTATAACAAGCTTTTCCCCTGAAGTTCAACTGTAGATTGGATTGTGGATAGCTTGCTGTAATTCATGACCAACTATAAAAACGATGAGCAGAAGGAAAGGCATAAGATCCTAAGGGGGTTTGATAGGGTAGATGCTGAGAGGAATCCAGAATCACATACAGCTTAAAAATGACAGGTTTTAGGTGAAGATGAGGAGGGATTTGATCTCTCACGGGGTTATTAGTTTTTGGAATTCTCTTGCACAGAGACTTGTGGAGCCTGGGTGATGGAATATGTTCAAGGCTGTGTTAGAGAGATTTTTAGTTGACAGTGGAGTAGAGGCCACAATCAAATCAGCCATGATCTTATTGAATGTTGGAATAGGCTTGATAGGCCAAATGCCCAATCCTATTTCTATTTTTTAAGATCTTATGAACCTAATTAAAGAGAGTCAACAAGTATCTGTGGAGTTCAGATCACGTCTGTCAAAAGCAATAGTTCTCAAACTTTTTTTTTGGTGGAAGGACTCCTTTTCATACTAGGAACCTGGGAATGTGCGATATCAACTCGAGAAAATTGCACGCTTGGTATCTTGCATTTTGGAGCCTATTCTTGAATTTAAGTTTCTTTTATCAATCCATGAAGTGTGGGTGGTACTGGTAAGTCCTGAATTTACTATGAGTTGGGCCATTAATGCACTAATCACCCTTAATTGACAACTTGTCGCTGCTCAGTACGAAACTCGCGTCGCCACACGGCAAATGCATAAAAGATGAGTTGTTCCTGATGAGAGGATAGATCTCACTTTAGTGTGATTCTGCCACAAACTTTTCCATAGCTCATATCTTTTAGGTCCTAATAGGATTGTGCCCATTGGCTTCATCTCAGGAGTTCAAACTCAAGACTAAATTACTGAGATGTAATGGTACAGGACATTAATCAGACCCTATTGAATACTATGTTCTGTTTTGGGCACGAAACCTTCAGAGTAGGTACAGTAGCGATTCACCCCAGAATGTTGTCATATCTTCAATTGCTGAATTATTGACAGGTTGGGTAAACTTGGTTTGTATTTTCTTGATTATATAAGATTAATTTGAGACTGAATGGAGGTGGTTAAAATGATATAGGGATTCCTTAAGTTTGATGAAGAAAATCTTTATCCTTTTTTGAAGCAATCCAGAGCAGAAGTATGTATTTCTAAAACTTATAGTGGAGCATTTGGGATTGAAATCAAGAAGCATTTTTCCTCTCAAAAGGCATTGGAAATCTGGAACTCACTTCCCAAGAGATTGTAGGTGTTTGGTTATTTTTCAAACTCATGTTGATGGGCTTTTTTTTCAAGTAAGTGCACACTAAATGTCCTAATGTTAAAAGTATGGAGGAATCTTTGAATCTCATCGACCAACTTAAAAGCCTTTGACTTTGTGCTTTGAGAAAAAAAAATTAGCTGGGTCACTTTAAAATAGTCACCAAAATCACATAATCTGAAAGTAGCCAAGCGCAGTAGTAATTTACAAAGGAATGTCTAAATAGCATGACTGAAACTGACTACCCAACATTGAAAGGCTGTCCAAGTCGAATTGCATAGACATTGAAATTCATCATCTCTAATGTGTAACTCACAGAGAGACCTGCAAATGTAGAAGGAGTTGAGACTAAGATGGGGGAGAAGAAGTAAGCCATTCAGCCCACTGAGTCTGCTCCACTATTTAATGAGATCATGGCTGACCTGATCATCCTCAACTCTACTTTCCTGTCTTTTCTCTATATCATACCATACCCTTTGATCCCAATGTTTAACAGGAGGAAATTTCTGCCCTCTTGTACCGGTCCCAATATTTTTAGTATTGTGTTTAGATTAAAATTTTGATTATACTCAATATATCGGAAGGATGTTATAGAGTCGTAGAGTCATAGAGATGTACAGCATGGAAACAGACCCTTTGGTCCAACCCGTCCATGCCGACCAAATATCCCAACCCAATCTAGTCCCACTTGCCAGCAACCGGTCCATATCCCTCCAAACCCTTCCTATTCACATACCCATAAAAATGCCTCTTAAATGCTGCAATTGTACCAGCCTCCACCACTTCCTCTGGCAGCTCATTCCATATGCATACCACCCTCTGCGTGAAACGGTTGCCCCTTAGGTCTCTTTTATATCTTTCCCCTCTCACCCTAAACCTATACCCTCTAGTTCTGGACTCCCTGACCCCAGGGAAAAGACTTTGTCTATTTATCCTATTTATGCCCCTCATAATTTTGTAAACCTCTATAAGGTCACCCCTCAGCCTCTGATGCTCCAGGGAAAACAGCCCCAGCGTGTTCAGCCTCTCCCTATAGCTCAGATCCTCCAACCCTAGCAACATCCTTGTCAATCTTTTCAGAACCTTTCAAGCTTCATAACATCTTTCCGATAGGAAGGAGACCAGAATTGCACACAATATTCCAATAGTGGCCTAACCAATGTCCTGTACAGCCGCAACATGACCTCCCAACTCCTGTACTCAGTACTCTGACCAATAAAGGAAAACATACCAAATGCCGCCTTCACTATCTTATCGACCTGCGACTCCACTTTCCAGGAGCTATAAACCTGCACTCCAATGTCTCTTTGTTTAGCAACACTCCCTAGGACCTTACCATTAAGTGTATAAGTCCTGCTAAGATTTGCTTTCCCAAAATGCAGCACCTCGCACTTATCTGAATTGAACTCCATCTGCCACTTCTCAGCCCATTGGCCCATCTGGTCCAGAACCCTCTTCACTGTCCACTACACGTCCAATTTTGGTGTCATCTGCAAACTTACTAACTGTACCTCTTATGCTCACATCCAAATCATTCATATAAATGACAAAAATTAGAGGGCCCAGCACCAATCCTTGTGGCACTCCACGGGTCACAGGCCTCCAGTGTGAGAAACAACCCTCCACCACCACCCTCTGTCTTCTACCTTTGAGCCAGTTCTGTATCCAAATGGCTACTTCTCCCTGTAGTGTATGAGATCTAACCTTGCTAATCAGTCTCCCATGGGGAACCTTGTTGAACGCCTTACTGAAGTCCATAGAGATCACATCTACTGCTCTGCCCTCATCAATCTTCTTTGTTACTTCTTCAAAAAACCCAATCAAGTGTGTGAAACATGATTTCCCACACAAAGCCATGTTGACTTTCCAAATACATGTACATCCTGTCCTTCAGGATTCCCTCCAACAACTTGCCCACCACCGAGGTCAGGCTCACTGGTCTATAGTTCCCTGGCTTGTCTTTACCGCCCTTTCTAAACAGTGGCACCACGCTTGCCCACCTCCAGTCTTCCGGCACCTCACCTG
Organism: Chiloscyllium punctatum; assembly: GCF_047496795.1. Classification (NCBI taxonomy): domain Eukaryota; kingdom Metazoa; phylum Chordata; class Chondrichthyes; order Orectolobiformes; family Hemiscylliidae; genus Chiloscyllium; species Chiloscyllium punctatum. Next base: position 42,253,450 of record NC_092777.1, on the reverse strand, counting down.
TGACTATCGATGATACAAATATCTCAGCAAGAGGCCCAGCAATCACTTCTCTTGCTTCCCACAGAGTTCTCGGGTACACCTGATCAGGTCCTGGGGATTTATCCACCTTTACCGTTTCAAGACATCCAGCACTTCCTCCTCTGTAATCTAGACATTTTGCAAGATGTCACCATCCATTTCCCTACAGTCTATATCTTCCATATCCTTTTCCACAGTAATTACTGATGCAAAATATTCATTTAGTATCTCCCTCATTTTCTGTGGCTCCACACAAAGGCCGCCTTGTTGATGGTTGAGGGGCCCTATTCTGTCTCTAGTTACTCTTTTGTCCTTAATAAATTTGTAAAAACCCTTTGGATTCTCCTTAATTCTATTTGCCAAAGCTATCTCATGTCCCCGTTTTGCCCTCCTGATTTCCCTCTTAAGTATACTCCGACTTTCTTTATACTCTTCTAAGGATTCACTCGATCTATTCTGTCTATACCTGACATATGCTTCCTCCTTTTTCTTAACCAAACCCTCAATTTCTATAATCATCCAGCATTCCCTATACCTACCAACTTTCTCTTTCACCCTGACAGGAATATATTTTCTCTGGATTCTTGATATCTCATTTCTGAAGGTTTCCCATTTTCCAGCCATCCCATTCCCCATGAATATCTGCCTCTAATCAGCTTTTGAAAGTTCTTGCCTAATACCATCAAAATTGGCTTTTCTCCAATTTAGAACCTCTACTTTTAGATCTAGTCTATCCTCATCCATCACTATTTTGAAACTAATACAATTATGGTCGCTGGCCCCAAAGTGCTCCCCCACTGACATCTCAGTCACCTGCCCTGCCTTATTTCCCAAGAGTAGGTCAAGTTTTGCACCTTCTCTCGTAGGTACATCCACATACTGAATCAGAAAATTTCTTGGTACACACTTAAGAAATTCCTCTCCATCTAAACCTTTCACACTATGGCAGTCCCAGTCGATGTTTGGAAAGTTAAAATCCCCTCCCATAACTACCCTATTATTCTTACAGATATCTGAGATCTCTTTACAAGTTTGTTTCTTAATTTCCCTCTGACTATTGGCGGGTATATAATACAATCCCAATAAGGTGATCATCCCTTTCTTATTTCTCAGTCCCATCCAAATAACCTCCCTGGATGTATTTCCGGGAATATCCTCCCTCAGCACAGCTGTAATGCTATCCCTTATCAAAAATGCCACTCCCCCTCCTCTCTTGCCTCCCTTTCTATCCTTCCTGTAGCATTTGTATCGTGGAACATTAAGCTGCTAGCCCCGCCCATCCCTGAGCCATGTTTTTGTAATTGCAATGATATCCCAGTCCCATATTCCTAACCATGCCCTGAGTTCATCTGCCTTCCCTGTTAGGCCCCTTGCATTGAAATAAATAGTTTAATTTATTAGTCCTACCTTGTCCCTGCCTGCCCTGACTGTTTGACTCACTTCTGTTCTCAGCTGTACCCGTCTCAAATCAATCTCTTTCCTCACTATCTCCCTGGGTCCCAACCCCCCACCTTACTAGTTTAAAACCCCCAAGCAGTTCTAGCAAATTTCCCTGCCAGTATGTTAGTCCCCTTCCAATTTAGGTGCAATCCGTCCTTCTTGAACAGGTCACTTCTACCCCAAAAGAGATTCCAATGATCCAAAAATGTGAATCCTTCTCCCATACACCAGCTCCTCAGCCATGCATTCATTTGCTCTATCCTCCTATTCCTGCCCTCACTCGCTCATAGCACTGGAAGTAATCCAGATATTACTACCCTTGAGAACCTCCTTTTTAAATTTCTGCCTAACTCTTTGTAATCTCCCTTCAGAATCTCAACCTTTTCCCTTCCAATGTCGTTGGTTCCAATGTGGACAATGATCTCTTGCTGGCCCCTCTCCCCCGTGAGAACATTCTGCACCATCTCTGAGACATCCTTGATCCTAGCACCAGGGAAACAACACACCATTCTGCTTTTTCTCTGCTGGCCACAGAAACATCTGTCTGTACCTCTGACTACAGAATCCTCTAACACAATTGATCTCTTGGAAGCCAACGTGCCCCTCGTTGCATTTGAGCCAGTCTCAATACCAGAAACTTGGCTGTTCATGCTACATTCCCCTGAGAATCCATCACCCCCTACATTTTCCAAAACAGCATACCTGTTTTAGATTTAGATTTAGATTACTTACAGTGTGGAAACAGGCCCTTCGGCCCAAAACGTCCACACCGACCTGCCGAAGCGCAACCCACCGAGACCCATTCCCCTACATTTACCCCTTCACCTAACACTACGGGCAATTTAGCGTGGCCAATTCACCTAACCTGCACATTTTTGGACTGTAGGAGGAAACCAGAGCACCTGGAGGAAACCCACGCAGACACGGGGGGAATGTGCAAACTCCACACAGTCAGTCGCCTGAGGCTGGAACTGAACCCGTGTCTCTGGCACTGTGAGGCAGCAGTGCTAACTACTGTGCCACTGTTTGAAATGGGTATATCCACAAAAGACTCCTGCCCTAGGTGCCGACCTCTCTCACCCTTCCTGGAGTTAACCCATGTATATGACTGTATCTGAGACTTTCCCCCCTTCCTATAACTGCCATCCATGACGTACTGTTGCTGCTGCAATTCCCTCATCGCTTCTATCTGTCTCTCCAACCGATCCACTTGATCTGATAAGATTCGCATCCAACAGCGTTTATGGCAGATATGGCTGGAAAAGCGCAGCAGATCAGGCAGCATCAAAGGAACAGGAGAATCAACGTTTCAGGCATAAGCCCTTCTTCAGGAATGAGGAGGGTGTGCCAAGCAGGCTAAGATAAAAGGTAGGGAGGAGGGACTTGGGGGAGGGGCATTGGAAATGCGATAGGTGGAAGGAGGTTAAGGTGAGGGTGATAGGCCGGAGAGGGGGTGGGGGCAGAGAGGTCGGGAAGAAGATTGCATGTCAAGAAGGTGGTGCTGAATCTGAGGGTTAGAACTGAGAAAAGGTGAGGGGAGGGGAAATGATAAAGCTGGAGAAATCTGTATTCATCCCTTGTGGTTGGAGGGTTCCTAGGCAGAAGATGAGGCGCTCTTCCTCCAGGCGTCGTGTTGCCATGGTCTGGCGATGGAGGAGTCCAAGGACCTGCATGTCCTTGGCGGAGTGGGAGGGGGTGTTATATCTTTGGTGGTGGGGTCTGTTTGGAGGACAGAACCCCACTGGTCCTCACCTATGACCCCACCAACCTCCATATACATCGTATCATCCGTCATCAATTCCGCCACCTCCAAACAGACAAACGATTCTTTATTGATCAGTTGTAAAACCTTTATATTCAAGGGTTCTTTGAATCCCTAATGTGCAGATAAAGCCCATTTGGCCCATTGAGTCTGTACCAACCCTTCATAGTGCATCCCACCTTTTCTACCTAACTCCAAGTTAACCAAGGCCAATCCACCTAACTTGCACATCTTTGGAAGGAAACCAGAACACCTGGCAGAAACCCACGCAAAAATGGGGAGAAATGCAAACTCCACACAGAGTCACCCAAGGGTGGAATCGAGCCTGCGACCCTAGCACTGTGAGCCACTGGGCCACCCAGGTAAAGGCAACATTCCTCTCACAACAGTGGTTCTTGTACTGAAGGTTTAACGTTGCATTATCTCAATATTCTGTAAAGTTCTTCTAATTACTACAGCAGAGATTCACCCTGTAGCATACGTTTGAAAGTGTATTTAACACTGTTGGTTGAAATTTCTGATATTCTTTGACAAAAGCATCCTGAGTTCACTTCTAATACTATATATTATGGCTCCTTTACAGATGGTGGTGCTAATGGATCCAATGGAGGACCCTGATGACATTCTCCGAGCCAACCGGTCTCGAGAGAAATCGTACATGTTTGATGTGACCTTCAATTACACAGCATCACAGGTGAAATTTCTATTACTGTACAAATGGGTTTGAGAAATGTATCATCCGTGATTGAATGGTGGAGCATGGGTTGGATGGCCTCTTCCTGCTCCTGTACCTTATGGTCTAAAACATTGGTTCTGCCTCATAGTGATAGCTCTGTTCATGTTTGGTTTCTTCACATGAAGATCTAGAAAAAGTATCAATCATGCTTAAGAAATGACTAAACAAAATTTTAAAAAGACACCATGGAATTTATAAGTTTGAAAAGAGGAGAATGTAGTATGTGAAGTCGATACTACATTACACAATACCAGATGCAAACCAACAACTGCTAAACTCGGTACACTGTCCTACAACTCATCCTGTTTATCCTCGACCACAATATTTTCACGTTTGACAACCAGTTCTTCAGCCAGACACATGGAACAGCCATGGGGACCAAATTTGCACACTAATAGGCCAACATTTTCATGCACAGGTTCAAACAAGACTTCTTTTCTATGCAGTACCTCCAACCAACACTATACACCAGATATATTGATGACATTTTCCTCCTCTGGACCCATGGCGAGGATTCAATGAAACAACTACACAGTGATACTAGCGAATTTCATTCCACCATCAAACTCACCATGGACGACTCTTTAGTGTCTGTCTCATTTTGGGCACATACATCTCCATCAAGAATGGGCACCTTAGCACCTCACTCTACTGCAAACACACAGATAATGTCACAATGCTACACTTCTCCAGCTTCCACCCGAAACATGTTAAAACAGCCATCCCCTATGGACAAGCCCTCCGCATACAAGGACCTGTTCAGATGAGGAGGAATGTGACGGGTACTTGGAAGCTCTCAAGGATGCCCTCATAAGAATGAGGTACGACGCTCAACTCATCAACTGCCAGTTCTAGCGTAACACAGCGAGAAATTGGAATTACCTCTTCAGAAGACAGACAAGAGCTGCAACAGATGAATGGACATTGAAAAAAATCACCAGCCAGGAGTGTTCCCTCCCAATCGGAGAACACTTCAGCGGTCTGGGACATTTGACCTTGAACCTTCAGGTGACCATCTTCCAAGGTGGACTTTGGGACAGGCAACAATGCAAAGTGGCTGAGCAGAGGGTGATAGCCAAATTTGGTACCCATGGGGATGGCCTCAACTGGACCTGGTTCATATCACACGACAGGTGACCCCATTGCATTCCTCTCTCGCTCTCTCTCTCTCTTGCTCAAAAACCGCATGAATCCATGTAAGTTTCTGTAAATCCCTTTTTTTAAAATAGAATCAGTCTGAACATTGGGACACAGACAGACAGACTTTAACCTCACACCTTCAATGCATTATCTGAGCTGACATGTCACCTATTGTTAAAGTTCACTTGAGAATGTAACTTGAAAAAGAGTTCTGCGATTTAAATATGAAAAAACTGAAACCAACGTGGGTCATTTTAAAAGGTGAGAGACTTAACAAACAATCCAGGTCTTTTTCAATTTATCATTTCAGTTGCAGCATACTGAAAGCTTTTGCTATAAATTCTGTGTCTCACGATCTGATACTGCACAACCACCTGATGAAGGAGCAGCACGTTATCAAAAGCTTTCTGAAAGTCCAGGTACACTACATCTACTGGATCTCCCTCGTGCATCTTCAGAGTTACATGCTCAAAACATTCCAGAAGATTAGTCAAGCATGATTTCCCCTTCATAAATCCATGCTGACTCTGACCTATCCTGTTACTACTATCCAGTATAACACGTACTTGGCATAATACACATTTTAATTTATTTTTAAATTGCTGATTATTTTGGAGAATTCAGTGTGAGAGATGAACTTTGTTAGAATTGCTGAGATATTTGGTTCATCGATAGTCACAGGTGAGGTGCCGGAAGACTGGAGGTTGGCAAACGTGGTGCCACTGTTTAAGAAGGGTGGTAAGGACAAGCCAGGGAACTATAGACCAGTGAGCCTGACCTCGGTGGTGGGCAAGTTGTTGGAGGGAATCCTGAGGGACAGGATGTACATGTATTTGGAAAGGCAAGGACTGATTTGGGATAGTCAACATGGCTTTGTGCGTGGGAAATCATGTCTCACAAACTTGATTGAGTTTTTTGATGAAGTAACAAAGAGGATTGATGAGGGCAGAGCAGTAGATGTGATCTCTATGGACTTCAGTAAGGAGTTCGACAAGGTTCCCCATGGGAGACTGATTAGCAAGGTTAGATCTCATGCACTACAGGGAGAACTAGCCATTTGGATACAGAACTGGCTCAAAGGTAGAAGACAGAGGGTGGTGGTGGAGGGTTGTTTTTCAGACTGGAAGCCTGTGACCAGTGGAGTGCCACAAGGATCGGTGCTGGGCCCTTTACTTTTTGTCATTTACATAAATGATTTGGATGTGAGCATAAGAGGTATAGTTAGTAAGTTTGCAGATGACACCAAAATTGGAGGTGTAGTGGACAGCGAAGAGGGTTACCTCAAATTACAACAGGATCTGGACCAGATGGGCCAATGGGCTGAGAAGTGGCAGATGGAGTTCAATTCAGATAAATGCGAGGTACTGCATTTTGGGAAAGCAAATCTTAGCAGGACTTATACACTTAATGGTAAGATCCTAGGGAGTGTTGCTGAACAAAGAGATCTTGGAGTGCAGGTTCATAGCTCCTTGAAAGTGGAGTCGCAGGTAGATAGGATAGTGAAGAAGGCGTTTGGTATGCTTTCCTTTATTGGTCAGAGTATTGAGTACAGGAGCTGGGAGGTCATGTTGCGGCTGTACAGGATATACAGGATATTGGTTAGGCCACTGTTGGAATATTGTGTGCAATTCTGGTCTCCTTCCTATCGGAAAGATGTTGTGAAACTTGAAAGGGTTCAGAAAAGATTGACAAGGATGTTGCCAGGGTTGGAGGATCTGAGCTACAGGGAGAGGCTGAACAGGCTGGGGCTGTTTTCCCTGGAGCGTTGGAGATGAGGGTTGACCTTATAGAGGTTAACAAAATTATGAGGGGCATGGATAGGATAAATAGACAAAGTCTTTTCCCTGGGGTCGTGGAGTCCAGAACTAGAGGGCATAGGTTTAGGGTGAGAGGGGAAAGATATAAAAGAGACCTCAGGGGCAACTTTTTCACGCAGAGGGTGGGGCGTGTATGGAATGAGCTGCCAGAGGAAGTGGTGGAGGCTGGTACAATTGCAACATTTAAGAGGCATTTGGCTGGCTATATGAATAGGAAGGCTTTGGAGGGATATGGGCCAGGTGCTGGCAGTTGGGACTAGATTGGGTTGGGATATCTGGTCGGCACGGATGTTTTGGACCGAAGGGTCTGTTTCCATGCTGTACATCTCTATGACTCTATGACACTTAGAAAGCTAGTGCTTCCAAATAAACCTATTGGACTATAACCTGGTGTTGTGTGACTTTAACTTTGTCCACCCCAGTCCATCACCAGCTCCTCCACATCAGATGCAAAGAAGGACACCTAATCAAATGTACCATTTTGATGATACAAACTGAGAAGTGGGCAATACTGAAGAAGAAATCTGACACTTTAAAAATAACTTAAATTATTCAATTTGCATTATGATATTTGAGTCTGATGATTATACTTTTCAAATGATTCACATGTAGATTAAGATTTGAATACGTGACCCTCTGATAAGGAGACTAGTAATTTTTAGCTTTCACAGCCAGCTTGAGGAGCTCCACTCAAGCTGTGAATCTCCCAGTACACGCTCTGAAGCAAAGGACCTTATTCCCCATTAACCTACAAAATCAAATTCCTTGTGCGAATTTGATCAAATTTGAATTGGTGCAGCTCTTCAGCTAGGCAAAGCTGAAATTGAGTCAAACCATGGATATACTGTAGTGAGCACATCTGAACTCATGTAATGACGAACTCCTACTTTAGGTCCAATACTTATCTTGACTGTATGTACTATTTATATTACCCCTCTTTTGTATGCCCCCTATTTCCATGAAGCCTTCCTGTATACATTATCTTTTCCTTTTGGATAAGATGTTTTATGTACAAGCAGTTTCCACACAGAAACTGAACTGACCTCATGACCTTTAAGTTGAACCAGTGTTATAGTCCTCCTTGGCATTCCTTCAGCAGTAATCCAAATATCCTTTTGATGTGTCTCTAAAATTTTAAGAGGAAGTGGTGCAATTTATGCATAGAAATGCACTCAGCACCCAGTAATGAAGATGGTTGGGTTATTTTGCTCTGAAATTGTTGCACCATTAAACCCATAGTTAAGTAATATTGTACTACACATTATCTGTTCCACTTATTTCAAATAATAACTTATTAATATTTACATTTTTCAGAGAGCTATATATTGTTAAGCTTTGACATGGTTTTACTCTCTTATACTTTGATAATAGGTTTAAAAGTATAAATCTTTCTTTCTTCATAAATTCTTAACTTCCTCATCCAAGTGTGTGACAGGACAGTGTAGTCTGTGTCTGAAGATATACATTATAGTTAATCAGCCCTCTGAAACAAGTGCATACTACTTTTCTTGGGATTGTTCAAGGATAGAGCAAGAAATTGCATTCTCAGTAGTTTTTTTCGATAATATTTCACTGAGGATAAACCTGGATGCCATTTCATTAGTATAAGCTCTGAAGGTTTTGAGATTGATTTCAGTAGTGTCTGACTGGATAACGTTTTTGTGATTGTAGCTTCTGTTTTAGTGTATGTAGTGCTTTTGTATTTAGTATTCTATTCTAGACTCAATATAGACTTGATCCCCAGAAAACTCCAGTAAGCGTGTCACAGAATAAAATAAAAGAGTTTTATAAAAGATAAACTGCAACAACTTCCATTTATGTAGCATCTTGGTTGCAGTGAAACCTTCCAAGGCGTTTCATGGCAGGTACTGTATTTAATACAATTCTAGCCCAAACTACATGAGAGGATGTAGCCAGCAGATGACTAGAAACTTTGCCAAGAATTGAGTTTGAAGGAGTGTCTTTCAGGAGAAAATTAGATGCCTAGAGGTTTAAGCAGGGAATTTGAGAGCTTGGGGCCTTAAGTGCTTAAGACACAGCCAGCATTAGAAAGGAAAGTGACTTCTTAATAAATTTAGAGCAGTAATTTAATACATGACAATCAAGATGGAATTTTCTGAAGTGAATGTTGTAATATGGGTGGTGGAATGCCAGTTAATCAGATGGTTTTTTCAGCTGGAGTCCATAGCTTCCTGGCAGTTGCTGAAGGCTATGTTTTGTCAACATGCTGTTGAATTAGTAGAGATAATACTATTCCATATCCGATTATTTCACATGGATCTATGAAAAGCAGATTTGGCTGCTTCACAATGTCACAAGCTGATATTTCTAGATTGATACAGAGCAGAAATGACAGCAATAGTACGCCTGGAGCTCAGAGTTCCCTTCCACTACTGACAAAATGCTAAGTTGAACTGAATGATGCATGCCAAGAATCGATAATAAGAAAATCTGGGACATTAAAAAATGAGAGTCTAACCAACGATGTAACCATTTTAGTTAGAAATCCAGCATTATTCTGTATCATATGCAATATACTTTGTTGGCTTTCACCATTCTAAGATATCTAATGAACAATGATGCTCAGTGAAATATATAATAAGCTATTTAATAATTGACACAATACAGTAAGATTGTAATTTGTACATAGTAACTTATACCTGTAACATATAGCTGTGGCTGTATCATAGAGATAGCAGTAATATATTGACCTCTCAGTGGACAGCAGGATTGTCTTTGGATTGAACTGCAATCATGTACGAATGTCCTTCCTAGTTTGCTGTAGTCATGTGACTCCTACTATAAGGCACACACACCGTAGGCATGCATCTTAGCTTCACTTCAATAAAGTCCTCGTGTTGAACATACTGTTGTGTGGTACACTTGAAACGTGGTGTCAGAAGTGGCATTGAGATGAGTGTCCAGAATTGAAATTAAAAAGTACAGCTGCAGAGCTATGAGCTGCCACTGAAAAAGTTAAAGAAAATCAAATATTACACTGAAAAAACTTCTCAAGAGACTTTTCTCTAACCAACCCCTCCCCAGATGACTAGGATATGAGACAGAACTGGAAATTCTTCCATCAGCAATGGCAGTATTATACAATTTGTTGAACAAACCAGGCAAAGTACAAGTTGCTATAGTTTTATCACTGTCAAGAAGAGACTGTTTCAAAATACAATCCATCCTAAATCTCTCTGAAGAGCAGAAGAGCACATGGCAGAAGTGAATGGCAGAACTCAATATTCAGGAGTAAAGTGAAAAAGAGTTCATTGATCAGTGCTTAACATTATAAACGCAAGTGCAGAAACCTGTGAATTTGTGCAAATAAAAGATGAGCTGTGTAAAGTTAGATTCATTTTAGGCATAAGAGAACCTGTCATGACAGTGCAACCGTTAAGGGAAGTGAATCTGACTCTTGAAGAACTCATAAACATGTGCAGAAGCTCTGAGCTTGTAAATAACAGCTACAGCACATAGACGAAGAACAGTTGAGTTTGTCAACAGGTGAATGTGGGGAAACAGCCGAGACTTATGCACATTGCTGATAAGCAACCCACACCTGCCCACTATCATAAAATCAGTCTACACCTTACACATGCAATTGTGTCGAGAAAAACAAGAAATAACCACAGAACCGCCAACAGAAAAATCAAGCTAAAAGGACAAGTTGGAAATGTTGCAGAGGTTATCACATAAGACAAAAGAAAGTATACCCAGGGTGGAAAAAAAAATGTTTTAACTTCAAGGAGCGAAATCATTTGCATATAGAAGTTTATAAAATAATGAGGGTTACACATTGAGTTAATGGTAGTTGTCTTTTCCCTAGGATGGATGGTTTCAAGACTAGGGAGCATATTTTTAAGGTGAGAGGAGAGAGTTTTAAAGACATGAGGAGCAAGTTATTTGCCCAGAGGGTGGTTTGCATGTGCAATGAACTTCCTGAGGAAGTGTCGGATATGGGTACAATTACAATGTTTAAAAGACATTTGGATAAGTACATGATTGGGATGGTTTGGAGGGATATGGGCCAGGAGCAGGTTGGTGAGACTAATTTAGTTCGAGATCATGTTCGGCATGGACTGGTTGCACTGAAGTGTCTGCTTCCATGCTGTATGACTCTGACTCTATATGTCTATGAAAGGGTTTAGCAAGGAAGGCGATAAATATGTCTTTAAAGGCAATTGTTATAAAGATGTCAGGCAGTGATTTGAATGACTCAATTCTGGGTTACTAGAGAGAAATTTGGATGATTCAATCTACACCTTACACTGGACTGTGAACATTAAATCTAAAGGAGGACAACAACTAATAACTATTGCAATGAAGACAACAGTACAAAAGTATCAAATGAACATGCAGTGCCAGATAGACATTGATGTTTTTCACAATATTTTGAATTCTACGGATGTGTGTAATGTTAGACCATAAGACATAAGAGTGGAAGTAAGGCTATTCAGCCCTTCGAGTCCACTCTGCCATTAATCATGGCTGATGAGCATTTCAGTAGACAATAGGTGCAGGAGTAGGCCATTCTGCCCTTCGAGCCTGCACCACCATTCAACATGATCATGGCTGATCATCCTTAATCAGTATCCTGTTCCTGCCTTATCTCCATAACCCTTGATTCCACTATCCTTGAGAGCTCTATCTAACTCTTTCTTAAATGAATACAGAGACTGGGCCTCCACTGCCCTCTGGGGCAGAGCATTCCACACAGCCACCACTCTCTGGGTGTAGAAGTTTCTCCTCATCTCTGTCCTAAATGGTCTACCCTGTATTTTTAAGCTGTGTCCTCTCACCCATCAGCAGAAACATGTTTCCTGCCTCCAGAGTGTCCAATCCTTTAATAATCGCATATGTCTCAATCAGATCCCCTCTCAGTCTTCTAAACTCAAGGGTATACAAGCCCAGTCGCTGCAGTCTTTCAGCGTAAGGTAGTTCCGCCATTCCAGGAATTGACCTCGTGAACCTACATTGCACTCCCTCAATAGCCAGAATGTCTTTCCTCAAATTTAGAGACCAGAACTGCATACAGTATTCCAGGTGTGGTCTCACCAGGGCCCTGTACAGCTGCAGAAGAACCTCTTTGCTTCTATACTCAATCCCTCTTGTTATGAAGGCCAGCATGCTATTAGCCTTCTTCACTACCTGCTGTACCTGCATGCTTACCTTCATTGACTGGTGTGCAAGAACTGGATTAGTGGTGCTGGAAGAGCACAGCAGTTCAGGCAGCATCCAACGAGCAGCGAAATCAATGTTTCGGGCAAAAGCCCTTCATCATGAAGGGCTTTTGCCCGAAACGTTGATTTCGCTGCTCATTGGATGCTGCCTGAACTGCTGTGCTCTTCCAGCACCACTAATCCAGTATTTGGTTTTCAGCATCTGCAGTCATTGTTTTTACCTTGGTGTGCAAGAACACCCAGATCTCTTTGTCCTGCCCCTTTACCTAAATTGATTCCATTTAGGTAATAATCTGCCTTCCTGTTCTTGCCATTTACCTGCACTCTCCCCATAGCCGTTAATTGCTAGCAAGATTAAGTATTTATCAATCTCTGTCTTGAAGACATTTAACGTCCCGGCCTCCACCGCACTTCGTGGCAATGAATTCCACTGGCCTACCGCTCTCTGGCTGAAGAAATGTCTCCTCATTCCCATTCTAAATTGATCCTCTCCAATTCTAAGGCTGTGCCCATGGATCCTAGGCTCCCCCCCTGACAGAAACAACTTCCCAGCGTCCACCTTTCCAATGCTTTCTAAGCCAAGCATTACCTTATAAGTTTCTATTAGATATACTCTCAATTTTCTAGACTCTAATGAATACAATCCCAGGATCCTCAGCCATTCATCATATGTTAGGCCTACCATTCCAGGGATTATCTGTGTGAATCTCCGCTGGACATGCTCCAGTATCAGTATGTCCTTCCTAAGATGTGGGGCCCAAAATTGGACGCCATATTCTAAATGGGGCCTAAGTAGAGCTTTATAAAGTCGCAAAAGCACATTGCTGCTTTTAAATTCCAACCCTCTTGAGATAAATAACAATATTACGTTCGCTTTCTTAATCGCAGATTCAACCTGCAAGTTAACTTTTAGAGAATCCTGGACAAGCACTCCGAGATTCCTTTGTACTTCAGCTTTATGAATTTTCTCACTATTTAGAAAATAGTCCATGCCTATATTCTTTTTTCCAAAGTGCAAGACCTCCATTTGCTCACATTGAATTTCATCAGTCATTTCCTGGACCACACTCCTAAACTGTGTAAATCTTTCTGCAGCCTCCCCACCTCCTCAGTACTACCTGCCTGTCCACCTAACTTTGTATCATCGGCAAACTTCACCAGAATACCCCCAGTCCCTTCATCCAGGTCATTAATATATAAAGTGAACAGCTGCGGCCCCAACACTGAACCCTTCGGGAAACCACTCGTCACTGGCTGCCATTCCGAGAAAGAACCTTTTATCCCAACTCTTTGCCTTCTGTCAGACAGCCAATCCTCAATCCATGCTCACCTCCAACACCATGGGCCCTCACCTTACACAGCAGCCTCCTGTGAAGCACCTTATCAAAGGCCTTTTGGAAGTCTAGATAAAAAACATCTATTGGGTTTCCCTAATCTAACCCACTTGTTACCTCTTAAAAGAATTCTAACAGGTTTGTCAGGTCTCCCCTTGCTAAACCCTGCCAACTTGTTCTAATCCGTGCCTGCACTTTCAAGAATTTAGAAATCTCATCCTTAACGATGGATTCTAGAATTTTGCCAACAGCTGAGGTTAGGTTAATAGGCCTATGATTTTCCATGTTTTGTCTTGATTCTTTTTTTGACAAGGGATTACAACACTGATTTTCCAATCATCTGGAACTTTCCTTGACTTCAGTGACTTTTGAAAGATCACAACCAATGCCTCCGCTATTTCCTCAGCCACCTCCCTCAGAACCCCAGGATGTAGCCCATCCGGGCCAGGAGATTTATCAATTTTTAGACCTTTTAGCTTTTCTAGCATTTTCTCTTTGGTAATACCTACTCAACTCTGCCCCTGACTCTCCTTAATTGCTGGGACATTACTTATGTCTTCCACTGTGAAGACTGATGCGGTCTTATTAAGTTCTTCAGCGATTTCCTTATCTCCCATCACTAGCCTTCCAGCATCAATTTGGAGCAGCCCAATGTCTACTTTTGCCTCTCATTTGTTTCTTACGTATTGAAAAAAAATCTTTTACTATAATTTCTAATGTCACTGGCTAGCCTACCTTCATATTTGATCCTCTCCTTTGTTATTTCTCTCTTGTTATCCTTTGTTTGTTTTTGTAGCTTTCCCAATCTCCTGATTTCCCAGTGCTCTTGACCACTTTATTGGCTGTCTCTTTTTCTTTGATACATTTCCTGACTTCCTTTGTCAGCCATGGCTGCCTAATTCCCCCCGGATAATCTTTCTTTTCTTTGGATGAACCTCTGCATCGTGTCCTCAATTACACCCAGAAACTCCTGCCATTGTTGCTCTACTGTCTTCCCCACTCGGCTCTGCTTCCAGTTGATTTTCATCAGTTTTTTTCTCTCTCTCTCTCTCTCTCCAATAAAAACCTTTATTTAACTATAACACTATTACATCCGATTTTGTCACCTCTCTTTCAAACTGTAGACTGAACTCTACCATATTATGATCACTGCCTCCTAAGTGTTCCCTTATTTTAAGATCTTTTATAAAGTCTGGCTCATTACATAGCACTAAGTCCAGAATAGCTTGCTCCCTTGTGGGCTCCACCACAAGCTGTTCAGAAAGGCCATCCTATAAGCATTCCATGAAATCCCTTGCTTTGGATCCACCGGCAAAATTATTCACCCAGTCCACCTGCATATTGAAGTCCCCCATGATCACTGTGACCTTGCCTTTCTGACATGCCTTATCTATTTCCTGGTATCTTGTACCCCTGGTCCTGACCACTGTTAGGAGGTCTGTACGTATCTTCCATTATGGTGTTTTTTCCTTTGTGGTTCCTCAACTCCACCCACACTGACTCTACATCATCTGACCCTATGTCATTCAGTACCATAGATTTAATTTCATTCTGCCCACCTCCCTGTCTTTTCGATAAGTTGTAAATCCTAGGATGTTTAACTGCCAGTCTGAACCTCCTGCAACAACGTCTCTGTGATGCCTACCACATCATAATCATTCATGATGATTTGTGCCGTTAATTCATCTACTTTGTTACGAATACTATGAGCATTTAGGTAAAGTGCCTTAATGCTAACTTCCTTATCATTATTAGAGATATTAGAAATCATAAGATGTCCTAAGTTATCCTTCCATTTTGCTGCATTCCTAGTCTGCCTCAAGCTTAAACGCACTTGAACACATGCTATCCTGCTGCTTATCTTTCCATTTAACTCCATACTCCCTGTCACTTTCACTCCCCGCCCCCCAACTGAGAAGTTCAAGGTCCTTATTTATCCTTTTCTCTTGAAAACTGGTTTCAAATCGGTTCAGATGAAGACTGTCCCAACGGTACAGATCCTCCCATTTCCAAAACTGATGCCAATGCCCCAGGAAATAGAATCCCTTTTTCCCACACCAATCCCTTAACCACGTGTTTACTTCCCTAATTTTCTTATCCCAATGCCAATTGGCAAGTGGCTCGGGCAGTAATCTGGAGATTGTGACCCTTGAGGACCTGTACTTCAATTTCCTTCCTAGTGCTTGATAATCCCCAAACAGATCCTCCACCCTAGTTTTGCCTATGTTGTTAGTCCCAGCGTGGACCACAACAACTGAATCCTCCCCCTCCCGCTCCAATGTCCTTTCAAGCTGGTCGGAGATGTCCTGCACTCTGGCACCAGGCAGGCAACACACTCCCGATCCGGCTTGCATAGGATACTACCTGTCCCCCTAATTATAGAATCCCCTATACCAACTACTTGCCTTTTTGCTCTCCCCTCTTGAATGGCCTTTTGCTCTCCCCTCTTGAATGGCCTTCTGCACCATGGTGACGTGGTCAGCTGGCTCATCCTGTCCACAGCCCTTTCCCTCATCTGTACAGGGAGCAAGAATCTCATACAGGTCTAGGGCTGAGACTCCTGCACTCCTGAACTCAGAATCCCCTACCTCCCTCACTTTCAGTCACACCCTGTTGTCCCTGAACACTTCCCTGGATGAGCCAGCTGACCACGGCATCATGGTCCAGAAGACCATTCAAGAGGGGGGAGCAAAAAGGCAAGTAGTTGTCCCTGAACACTTACTGAATTTGAATTGCTTAATCTACCAGGTGTGACTGCCTCCTGAAACAAAGTGTCCAGGTAACTCTCCCCTTCACGGATGTGCTGCAGAGTTTGAAGCTCAGACTCCAGAGCATCAATTCTGATCCAGAGTTTTTCCCGCAACCAACAATTGCTGTAGATGTAGTCACTGCCATTCACAATGGGTCAGCCAGCTCCCACATCATACAGCTACAGTACATCACCTGTCCAGCCATAACTACTTAGTTAATTAACTTTAATTAATGTTACACCAGACAGTGATTGAAAAGTGAAACCCTTGAAGGTTAACTAGAAGTTCTTTGATGGAAACATGCTCACCCTGAGAGGATGAATTAACCTGTAAGTTCAATACCGGAGCAAATCTAGATCTAGAATTTCAGATATGAGACAGGATGCGAAAACCATTTATCTCCACAGAAGCAAGTCGAAAGCTTGGACTAATAACCCTAGCTACCGCAAAGGAGACTTAAAGTAGTTCTCAGGTCACATCGACTGATACGGATAAACATACAAGTGAGTGAGGATTCAACAGCAAGAGCACAAATGAATCCTGATGCTGAAGATGAAAAGATTACCTTGTCAGATAACGTCAATGGACCCAAAGGAAAGAGGAGGTGTCAACGATAACAGTATAAACCAGCAGAATCATGAGAAGGCTTAGAAACTAAATCAAAGAGCACATCGTTCCAATCTGTAGAGATTTGAGGCAAATACAACAATCCACATATGTACCATCACAAGACACTAAACACTTTAGAGATCATGTGTGCTAAATGTGTAAATAAATGGATTTAAGTGGGACTTGCTGGAATAACACAGTTGCTAATGCATAAAAACAGCTGTATGTGCTTGGTAGACATAAGACCATAAGAAATGGAGCCAGCTGTAAGCCTTTTGGCTCCTCAAGCCTATTGCACCATTCAGTAGGCTCATGGCTGATCCAATATCCCTGACATCCACTATGCTGCCCTTTCCTTGTAACCTTTGATTCCTCTACTGATCAAGAATCAATCTCAGTCTTAAATAAACACCGGAACTCTGCCCCCACAGCTTTCTGTGGCAAGGAGTCCAAAGACACTCAACCCTCTGAGAAAAGAAATTCCTCCTCATCTCAGTCCTAACTTGCACCCCTTCATTCTAAGACTATGCCCTCTAATCCTAGATTCTCCCATGAAGGGAAATGTCCTTTGAGCATTTACCCTGTTACCCACCTTAAGAATCCTAAATGAGAACACCTCTCACACTTATAAACTCTAGTGAGTAGAGTCCTAACCTGTTTAATTTTTATGCATAAGACAATCCTTCCATACCAGGGATCATCCTAGTTAACATAGAATCATAGAGTCATACAGCATGGAAACAGATCCTTTGGTTCAACCAGTCCATGCTGAACATAATCCCAGACTAAGCTAGTCCCACCTGCCTGCTCCTGGTCCATATCCCTCCAAACCTTTCCTACTCATACTTATCCAAATGTATTTTAAACGTTGTAATTGCACAGATATTCACCACTTTCTCCGTAAGTTCATTCCGCACGTAAACCACCCTCTGTGTAAATAACTTGCCCCTCATGTCTTTTTAAACCTCTGTCCTCTCACCTTAAAAAAGACACTACTATTAACTCTATCTGTACCCCTCATTATTTTATAAACTTCTATATATTGCACCTCAATTTTCTACACAGCAGTGAAAGAAGTCCCATCTATCTAGCCTTTTTTTGTAACTCTAACCTTCCATATGCGGCAACATCCTGGTAAATCTCTTCTGAACCTCTCCATCTGAACAATATCCTTCCTATAACTGGGTGACCAAAACTGGACAAGTATTCCAGAAGAGGCCTCAGCAATGTCCTTTAATACCTCAACCTGACTTTCCAACTCCTATACTCAAAGGACTGAGCAATGCCTTTCTAACATCCTGTCCATATGCAATGTACCTGAATTATGTACCTGAACCCCTTTGTCTCTCTGTTCTATAACAGTACCTGAGGCCTTCCATAAATTGTATAAGCCCGATCCTCGTTTGTTGAACCAAAATGCAATACCTTGCATTTATCCAGATTGAACTCTATTTGCCATTTTTCAGCCCTTTGACCCTTTGATTAAGATCCTTTTGTAATCTTAGAAAATCTTCCTCACTGTCTATTATACCACCAATTTTGGTGTCAACCACACACTTAATAGTCATGCCTTCTATACTGTCATCCAAATCATTTATATAAATGACAAAAAAGGACCCAAATTTGGAGTGGCTCAGTGGTTAGCACTGCTGCCCACAGCACCAGGGACCTGGATTTGATTCCAGCCTCAGGCAATTGTCTGTGTGGAGTTTGCAGATTCTCCCCATGTCAACATGGGTTTTCTCCAGGTGCTTCAGTTTCCTCCAACAATCCAAAGTTGTGCAGGTTAGGTGAATTGGCTGTGCTAAATTGCCCATAAGTGTTCATGGATGTGTAGACTAGGTGCATTTAGTCATGGGAAATATAGAGTAATAGGGGGATGGGTCTGTGTAGACTTGTTGGGCCAAAAGGCCTGTTTCCACGCTGTAGGGATTCTATTCTATTCTGTTCTGATCGCCGTGGTACACCGTTGGTCACAGGCCTCCAGACTGAAAAGCAACCCTCTACTCACCACCACTCTTTGGCATGCTCACCCTGAATCCCATGTGATCTCACTTTACTGATTAGTCTATCATGCTGAACCTTGTTGAAGGCTTTACTTAAGACCAAGTAAACAACATCTCCTACTCTGCCCTTTTGGTAACTTAAATAAAGTCCTTGTGTTGAACATGCTACTGTGTTGTACCCTTGAAATATGTTGTACTGTGGCTATCTAGGCTGATAACATGGACTGCCATCAGTACACTCCAAATGCAAATGTTTGTAGATATTATATCAAAATATTATGAAATAATTTCAACGTGGGCATAGTATAGACCTGGTGCTTATGAAATTAATCAGTTGGCTTTCTGAATAGAAATGATTAGAACTGAAGAGACAAATATATTGATATTTGGGAGAACTTCAAATGCAAATTTATTTGATGTGTATCTCACCAGGTTAATGTACTATGTTGAGAAAGATGTGTGATGTGAATGAAGTGCAATCAGTAACAAAACATTTGTTGGACAAATCTCAAAAGGACACTAATTTAAAGAAAGTCAATAAGTTATAACAAGGTAAATAAACCATTTCCAATGTAAGATGTAGTTGCTGTGACAAATAATGCTCTGTTTTGGTATGGTAGCTGCTCCTTTTAAACCAAACACTGCATGAAAGTTAAGGAAGCATCAGATTAAAAAGTGCTGTTTATTTTTAAATTTGTCAGTATTGAGTCTAATTTCATTTATTTAAGTATCTGCAGCTCATGGTACATTCACTGAATTAGAGTATATAACAAGCCACCATAATAAGTGCAAAAAATTAAATGAATCTGTCCTCTGAGTGGAATTAAATTATTCAAACCAGAATTTTCATAAAAAGGTTCTTTGTTAACTTTCATAAATCAAACAGAGATTATTAAACCAAGTCTGTTTACTTTATAGTGAAACCGATTTGCATGGATATAGTTTCAGCTGTAACTATGCATATATTTTATCTTCCTCGTTCACTTATCCAATGCATATGTAACAAATCTTTTAGTTTGAAGTAATATGATATGTTTATTGTGGCTTGGAGATGAGATCTGCAGAAATGTAAAAATAATTCCAATGACATGAAAAGGTGTTATTCACTGGATCACACTGCTGGATTAAGACATTTGTGGCTGCTGAGGTGGAGGTTTGAATCCTAAATGTGCTACAATAGGGAATAAAAAGATTTGAGAGGCCATTGTTTTGGGTGCATTACCAAATTAAGGATGGCACAGTAGTTAGCATTGCTGCCTCACTGCCAAGGACCCCTGTCCTTGGGCGAATGTCAGTGTGGAGTTTTGACATTCTGCCTGCGTAGATTTCCTCTGGGTGCTTCAGTTTTCTTCCATAGTCCAAAAATGTGCAGGTGAGGTGGATTGGCCATGCTAATTTACTCATGGTGTGCAGGCATGTGCAGACTAGGTGGACTAGCCATGGGAAATGCAGGGTGACAGGCATAGAGTATGGGATGAGTTGTGGTATGTTCTTCAGAGAATTGGTATGAACTTGATGCACTGAATGGCCTGCATTCACTGTGGGGATCCTATCATTCTATGAAGCGCTTTACTTAAACAGTAAGAGTAATGAAAAGACTCCAAAAGACCTAGGGAGAGGGGACTTGTAAATGTGATCTGAGGTACATCTGGCAAGTAGATTAGGAAAGGTCCAAAAAATGTAGCCATGACATTGGCTTGTCTTTTACAAGAAAAAAATATTTGGGAAAATCTTGGTTTTAGAAACTAGGAAATTGAATTCTTACAAAGAGCTAATATTAAAATCAGTTAATACAGCATATCATTCAGCCTAGGTAAGGGCAGAAATTATGTGTTTTTATATTGTCCATGATTGAAGCATTTTTATTCGTTAAGTTAGTGTGCATTCTTACACTCAGTCATTTCTACCAGTTTAAATAATCTCTAGCAGCAAGCTTTTGGGAATATTCCATAAAGTTATCATACACTTGCTGTGGAAGTTTAAACAGGAGGCCTCACACATATTATCAAATACACAAAGATTAGATACCAATGAAAAAAGTGCACATTGATTGCAATTAACATTTTTTTATAATATATTTTTATGAAGAAAAAATAGATTTTTAAATATTGCAACAAATACAAAACAATGCAATTCAAAACAGTACAAAAATAGTACAAAACTAAACCCAAATAATAATAAAAAAATTCCTCAACCCACCCTCTTATACGAATGTATATACATATATAGAGAAGTATAAATTTTTTTTAAAAACCTAAACTAGCTATTTAACTAAATAAATAAATACCTAATAACAAACAAAAAAATAGTAATAACTCAACCCAACCAAACAAGACACTCATACATTCACAGTTCCTCCTCCCTGGATATTGGACTCATGAAACACAATCGTTATGGCTATATAAAAGCTCTTGTTAATGTGGCAGATAAATCTGTGTCCAGGTATTTCAAAAAGGGTTGCCATGTCTTGTAAAAATTCTCAGTTTTGTGGTGTACCATATTTGTGAGAAAATCCAGGGGAATATGCTCCAGAACAATCTTCCGCCAACCTGACAGGCCTGGGGGGTTTCTGATATCCAACCTAGCAAGATATTCTTCCTTGCACAGAATGTAAGAATATTGAAAAATATTTTCTTATGTGAGTCTGCAGGAAATACAATGGGTAGGCTGAAAAGGAGAGAAATAGGGTCCTTCTTTACCCCTACATCTAAAATCCTCTCCATTGCACCCACCACAGTGCTCCAATATGTTTGAAGTCTGTCACAAGACCAAAGACAATGGGTGAGTGCCCGTGCAGACCTTGCACTTGGGACATGCTGAAGATACCACTGGTTTAAATTTTCACAAATAGTCTGGGGCTAAGTGGACCCTGTGGAGAATCTTCAACTGTAAAGCATGGGTCCTATTGCAAATTGATATCTTCCTTGCATTCTCCCAAATATCCTCCCATCCCTTTGAAGAAACTTCAACACCCAGCTCTCTTTCCCACATCCCCCAATTGGTGATATAGAATACTGACAGAGAGTGTACTCTTACCCCTTAGTACCCCTCTTTCTATGTCAGATCTGTAGGGATCAGTCAAAAGTATGGTCTTTTTTTGAATAAAATCCCTAACATGAAAAAAAACAAAAGAGGTCTCTATTAGGTAACTCATACTTCCGTACTAACTGATCGAAGGACATCATTACATCTCCCTCAAATAAATCACCCATGCAAGATATACCCCTAGCTGCCCAACATTTAAATCCTGAATCTATCATACCCGGTTGAAAACCCGGCATACCCAGTAAAAGTGTGAACAAAGATGTTTTGCCAATATTACCTTCCCTCTGCCGAATTGCCTTCCATGCTTTAACAGTATTGATGACTATTGGGTTATGGCAATATTCCCTAACTGTCCTCACCTTGTCCAAAAACAGCAAACTGGTAAGGGGGCACCTTGCCTGGGAGGCTTTGATATCTAGCCATATTGAAAGAGGGTCCCCACAAACCCAATCACTCACGTAGGTCAAAATCGAGCTTAATTGGTCATTTTTAATGTCCGGAAAGTCTACTCCCCCCAATCTGTGAGGCAACTGCAGTTTGGCTAACTTAATGAGGGGCCATTTACGGTGCCAGATAAAGGAGCTGAACCAACCATTCAGTCTCCTGAGTTTTTGTTTTTTGAAAATCGGGGGAGCATCCGTTTAGGGTATAGCAAATGAGGGAAAATATTCATCTTAATAAGTGCTATCCGACCCAACCATGAGACTGGAAGTGCCTCCCAGCTTTGGAGATCTTGTTTAATTTTTTCAAATAATTGAGTAAAATTGACTTTGAACAGCCAGTCCAGAACTGGAGTAATGTATATGCCCAAATACACAAACCCCCCCCCCCGTGACCACCTAAATGGGAATCTATAGTCACTCTCAAGAGCCAACTCTTTCGTAAGACCACCCATAGGCATAGCCTCTGATTTAGCAAAATTAATCTTATATCCTGAAAAAGTGCCAAACGCGTGAATGCATTGTATCAGGCAAGGCACTGAGACTGCTGGATTTGTCAAGAAAATTAGAACATCATCTGCATACAGCGAGATCTTATGTAATTTTGACCCCACTTCTGGAGCTGATATATTGAGATCCCCACGAATGGCCTCTGCCAATGGTTCAATCACCAACGTAAAAAGTAATGGTGAAAGGGGACAGCCCTGCCGGCTGCCCCTAGAAATATTAAAATTGCTTGATCGTACCCCGTTGGTAATGACCGCCGCGAGAGGTACACTGTAGAGAACCTTTACCCATCTTATGAAAACTTCGCCCAGACCAAACCGGTTTAGAATATAGAAAAGGTACAGCCACTTAATTGGTCAAATGCCTTCTCTGCATCTAAAGAAATCACCAATCCCTGTGTTGACATGCTTGAATTACGTGAAGCAGCCTCCTAACGTTATTGGAGGATCTGTGACCCTTTATGAAGCCCGTCTGATCCTCTTTAATAATAGAGGGTAACACAGTCTCCAGCCTTAACGCAAGAGCCTTAGAGAGGATCTTAAAGTCCACATTTAAGAGCGAGATGGGCCAGTATGAAGCACAGTCTTCTGGATCCTTCCCTTTTTTAAGGATAAGTGAAATATTGGCCTCTCTCAGAGATGGTGGGAGACAATCATGACTGTATGAATCATTAAACATGTTCAGCATCGGGCCTGACAGTATACTTATAAATTCCTTATAGAATTCACTGGGAAGTCCATCAGGACCGGGCACCTTTCCACTCTGAAGCTGCCTCACAGCTTTCTGCACTTCTTGCTGTGATAATGGGGGCATTGAGAAAGGACTGTTGTTCGAGAGTCACACCCGGGAGCTTCAGATCTCTAAAAAAGGAGTCCATTTTGGCCTGCCCCTCCTCACGATCCTCAGACTGATATACCTTAGAGTAGAATCTCTGGAACGCCGCATTAATCTTCTTAGAATCACATGTTAGGTTCCCAGACCCTTCCGTAATCGCTGTAATGGTTTGTTGGCACTTCTCTTTCTGGCAAGGTATGCTAAGTATTTATCCAAGGCCCTAAAGGAGCCTTCCACATCCATCAAAGTTTCACCTGCACATCCACCAATATCATTTATTGTATCCGTTGCTCCCGATGTGGTCTCCTCTACATTGGGGAGACTGGGCGCCTCCTAGCAGAGTGCTTTAGGGAACATCTCCGAGACACCCGCACCAATCAACCAAATCACCCCGTGGCCCAACATTTCAACTCCCCCTCCCACTCTGCCGAGGACATGGAGGTCCTGGGCCTCCTTCACCGCCGCTCCCTCACCACCAGACGCCTGGAGGAAGAATGCCTCATCTTCCGCCTCGGAACACTTCAACCCCAGGCCATCAATGTGGACTTCAACAGCTTCCTCATTTCCCCTTCCCCCACCTCATCCTAGTTTCAAACTTCCAGCTCACTTACTGTCTCCTTGACTTGTCCTTCCTGCCTATCTTCTTTTCCACCTATCCACTCCACCCTCTCCTCCTTGACCTATCACCTTCATCTCCTCCCCCACTCACCCATTGTACTCTATGCTACTCTCTCCCCACCCCCACCCTCCTCTAGCTTATCTCTCCATGCTGCAGGCTCACTGCCTTTATTCCTGATGAAGGGCTTTTGCCCGAAACGTTGATTTCGCTGCTCGTTGGATGCTGCCTGAACTGCTGTGCTCTTCCAGCACCACTAATCCAGTATTTGATTTTCAGCATCTGCAGTCATTGTTTTTACCCTATGCTAAGTATTTGCCTGGCTTGTCACCATGCTCATATAAACTTTGCTTTGCAAAAGCCAGCTCCTTCTTTGCAGTCTGCGTGAGCACGAAATTCAGTGTAGACCGCAGTGCCGTAATCTTCTGTAGTTTGACCAATGAGGGTCTGTCAAAATTGGCCTTCTCGGCTGCCTTCAACCGTGCTTCAAGGACTCGTTGCTGCTCACCCTTCTGCCGCTTCCTACTGGTGGAATATGAAATAACTAACCCCCTGGCATAAGTTTTGGCAGTTTCCCGGAGAACAGATGAGCTATCAACCGGGCCTATATTGATGTCTAGGAATGCCGGAAATTCCCTAGAGAAATACTCCACAAACTTACTGTCCATGAGAATAAAGGGGTCCATTCGCCACTACCTTGAATCCACTGTAACATCCTTAATCTTAACCATGAGGTACACTGGAGCATGATCAGAGATGGCAATATTATCAATCATACAGGATGTCACCAGATCTAGGGTTACCGCAGGGGTCAGGAAAAAAATCAATCCTCGTGTGACATCTGTGCAGATTGGACAAAAACGTGAAATCCCTACTGTAGGATGGAGACACCTCCAGACGTCCACTAACCCTAATTCCCCACACAAACCCAATAACTGTTTAGTTTGTGCAGAGGGTATCGAGGGACCTTTAGGCAACCTGTCTACTGTGAGCTCCATGGGGCAGTTAAAATCTTCCTCTATAATGATGTGCCGAGACTTGAGACTATCAGTTTAGAAAAAGCATCTACCAAGAATTTAAGAGGATGAGCTGGGGAACAATAAACATTTAAAATGCCATATTCTTCCCCATTTATCAACGCTTTAAGAATTACAAATCTCCTGTATTTGTCTTTAACACATTCCAACAATTTAAATGAGAGATTTTTCCTAACCAATATAGTCATTCCCCTACTTCTGGTATTAAATGATGAAAAATAAACTCGGTCAAAGCCATTCTGCTGTAATTTCAGATACTCCTTGTCATCCAAATGTTTCTCCTGTAACAAAGCAATATCCACCTTCTCCTTTCTAAGACTCAAGAGTATCTTCTTCCACTTAATTGGTGAGTGACTTCCCTTGATATTCCAGATACACCATTTAATTAAATCATTAGCCATAATCTTCTGCAATTACATTTAAATTCCAGAGAGGAGGAACCCGAACCACAAATTGCTGAGCCTTAGTGTCGCATGGTCCACCAAATATAAAAACTACATAAACTAAAACCACTACATTTAACAAACATACAAAATTATTAAAAATAAAAAACAACAAAAACCAGAAAACAAACCAACATTTCAAGCGCCAATAGCACTGAGTAGAGGAACTCACCCCCTGCCCGGAGGGGACAACTACCCATCCTGAACTGCCCATAAATAGGCATCTAACCTTCACTTCTCCCAACTACAGCCGCATCGCAAGCACAAGCTAAAAAGAATAAACACCCCATAGAATATCAGTATGAATAAAAAAAACATTCTTTATTAAAAAAGGGGAATAAATACCCCACCCATCCTTTGGTATGTCCTAACTTAGAAATTTAAAATGTACATCTTAACCACCACCAGACATAGTTTGAACCAAATTATTATCAGTAGAGGAAAAAAAAGGGGGAAAAACAAAGCTCCAGAATGATAAGCGCATACCCAAGCAACAATATTTGTACATACTACAATTGTTTACATTAGGTTAGTTTGTCCACAAAGTCTCTTTCCTTCTCCAATGTGTCAAAGAGATGCATGGATCCATCTAAGGTGATCCAAAGCACTGCCGGATATCTCAGGGAGTACTGAATCCCAAGCTCCTTCGGTCTTCTCTTGACACCATCATACGATTTTCATTTCTGGATCACCACGGCTGAAAAGTCCTGAAAAAACATGATCTTAGACCCCTCGTAAATTAGGGCCTTTGGATACTTCCCCTGGAGACTGGAAACCTCCATGACTCTCTCTTTATCCCGGTAATGATGGAACCGCACTAGGAAAGGACGAGGGCGTTGACCCAAACCCAGACCATGCTGTGACCCGGTGAGCCCTCTCTATCTTCAATCCTCTCATGCCAGTCTCTAAGTCAAGGAATTTCGGAAGCCAATCTTCAACAAATTCCGCAGACCGCTCACCTTCCTTACCCTCAGGCAGACCGATGATCTGAATGTTTTTTCTCCTGCCCCTGTTTTCAAGATCATCCACTTGGTCACGCAAATTACAAACCTGCGTCTTCAGGGCTTGGATCTTTTTCTTGAATGAATTGGCATCAGCTTCCACTACTGTGTCCCTGTGCTCCACCTCATCCGCCCTCTTCTCCAGGTCTCCCAGCTGCTGCTCATGCTTCTGCAGCATGAGAGAGACTGGCGCCAGCTTCTCTTCAATCTGTTTCCCCAACATCTCGCGAGATTTCGAGAGCTGGTTCACCAGGTCCTGGAGAGTAATTGGCTCTGAGGCTGCTGCAGGCCCGGCCTCAGATGCTCCTCCTCCCTTTTTAGGCATTTCTGGACAGCTGAAAATACAGGTAAGGCAATTTCTAAATATTTCTTGGGGCTCCACAATCTTTCCAACATTCCAAGAAATCCTGATGACCTGAGTTGGAGGACCGTACTGCTCCTGCTGCGATGCGAAGCTCTGCAGTGTGATCTTCTCAGATCGCCGCCATCTTAGATCCCCGCAATTAACATTTATAGCCTTCTTGTAGCAGGCCTATAGTTTCTTAGTTTCTAGATTAGATTACTTACAGTGTGGAAACAGGCCCTTCGGCCCAACAAGTCCACACCGACCCACCGAAGCGCAACCCACCCAGACCCATTCCCCTACATTTACCCTTGTACCTAACACTACGGGCAATTTAGCATGGCCAATTCACCTAACCTGCACATTTTTGGACTGTGGGAGGAAACCGGAGCACCCGAGGAAACCCACGCAAACACAGGGAGAATGTGCAAACTCCACACAGCCTGAGGTGGGAATTGAACCTGTGTCTCTGGCGCTGTGAGGCAGCAGTACTAACCACTGTGCCACCATACCACCCGTTAATTGTGGAATTGATGTTTTAGATGGAAAGGTGGTCTAGAAAAAAAAGCACACAGTTGTCAGTATGATGCAAGGCTTTTTCCCGTCTGAATTGCCAGGAGATGAAATGTCAGGCAAACATGAAGTCAGAACAGGTTTTAGGGAGGAGGGGGCAGTAGTCTTTCTCTCACTTTCAAGGTATAACTGTTTTACTTTGCATCTGTAGCTATCTTTCAGCTAATTTGATGGCTTTTAGATTACACTTCTGATGATATCTTTATTGGTGTTCCTGGTCAGAACAGCCTTTCCTGTAACTTTTAAAAGCAAGTAAGACTATCTTATCCATCTGGCCTGTTACGAGTCTTAAGTCCTTTTCCAAATAAGTTGATATGTTGAGTTGATACATAGTTTTTAATGTGACTTATCACAAGTTGAGATTCACGACAGTGTCTTTATTGTTGAATGGCCCATATCCTTTGGAATGCCTTTTAGGAAAGGGCATTCATTTTGATGTCTCAGTACCAATGGTGAAGCATAAAGATGGATCAGCTCATCTGAGATAGTCCTGTTTGTTGACTGTTCACCCTTAATAAAGGGACATGTGAATTTCCCACAAGGCTATGATTGTCCATACTTAATTAAGTGATTGCTTGAGTTTCAGATCTGTCTGCAGCTGATACAACGAAAGTATGCAGTCAGTCATTTTTAAAGTTTTTGTGGCAATTTCAAGACATAGTTTTAAAGTTTGTAATATTTTCAGGCTTCTACAGGGGTCAACGAAACAATTTTAAACTATGATATCAAATTTCAGTAAAAATACAATTAATACTGTAGGCTTGTGATGATTCCCCATTAATTAATTAATTTTGTGAAACAGGGCTACTTTCTGCTCCTGTTAATGTAAACCAGATTGCCGATAATTTGTCAAAGTGAGGCGGCATCCTGGCTTCAAATTAAAGGTTGAGCCAGTTTAAGGCAGTTGGTACAAAACTGATACAGCACCCCAAGGTGGCATCCTGCAACCTGGAATTGGGTGATGGATTAAAACAGCATTACATTACACTTACATGGAATCAGAGAAATTACTTTTGGTGATATTACCAGATAATGCTTCAAAATAAGTGGGATAATGACTTTTTGAAGGAGTGATACCATGCAACCTATTAATCACTATTTGTTGATATTGCCAACCGTAATGTTAGCCTGCAGTCAAGCTTTTCTCCTGTGATGATCTAACCAATCAAAATATACGAATACCATTAACATTGTCTGCTTAAACTAAGTTTTTTTAAAATTGAATTTGTTACAGAAGAAAGTCTGCAAACATGCTTCTCTTTAGTAAGTGACTGATTTTTAAAACTTTAACAATAAAGCATAGGCACTGCTGCTTTCTTTATACTTATGAGGTGTTCTACACATACAGTGCTGTGTTACTAAGTTTGTGTCCTTTGATGCTTACTGGCTGGAGAGAGTTCACCATATATGAAGTCAGACTGTAATCCGAGATCAATGAGGTGTGATCAGATTCAGAGCCTAACTTTGCAGTGTTAAAAATACACAAAACCAGGTTATAGTCCAACAGGTTTATTTGGAAGCACTACCTTTCAGAGTGCTGCTTCAACCCCCTGATGAAAGAGCAGTGCTCCGAAAGCTAGTGCTTCCAAATAAACCTGTTGACTATAACCTGGTGTTGTATGATTTTTAATTTTGTACACTCCAGTCCAACACCAGCATCTCCAAATCATAACTTTGCATTGATTTCGACTTTAACTAATTGGCATAACTAGGAGAAAGTAAATAGTGACTTCATCAGTCCTGTTAAGGAAAATAGTCTTTGTTGAAATAAACAGCAAAGATTGATGTCCATAAACAAATGCTAAGAGATTGTACACCCCAGAGTTAGTAAGAATACAAGGCAAGCCAGTTAGCATTGAGATAGAGAGGAACTTCTTCATCCAGAGAATGGTGACCTGTGGCATTCCCTTCCATAAAAAGAAGTTGAAGCCTCAATATTGTATGATTTCAAGAAGGAGTTGGATATAGCACTTGCGGCTGAAGAGATCAAAGAATATGAGGGAAAGCAGAAATAGGCTACTGAGTGGAAAATCAGCCATAACCATAATGAACGGCTGAGAAGGCACAAAGAGCTGAATGACCTACTCCTGTTCCTGCTCCTATTCTCAATGCTTCTAGTGGTTTGAAATCAATAATTAAGTGAACAGACAGGTGTTTCTGCATCCATAGACATGACTACAGAAAAGAATATTGCCTCCTTGGAGCCATGATCAATGGTGTCACTAAATAGCTGCACGATGTTTTTCTGGGGGAGGGTAAACAGCCAGATATCATAGTCCACGTTGGTACCAGTGACACTAGTAAGAAGAGGAATGAGGTCACTTGCAGCAGTGAGCAAGGGACTAGGGAGAATAAGGAACTGAAAGAAATTAGCATCAGTAAAAAGTGTTGCTGCAGACATTAATGGGTCAGAAAGTTGGAAATCCACTGTACCTGATGGTGTTTTAGAAGTGGTTTAGAAGACGTGACTGGAGAGATGGGGGAATAGATTGGTGATTGGCTTCCAAAATTCAATTGGTTCTTGAACAGTTCCTGCAGAATCAAAGTTGGGAAATGGATTTCCACTATTTAAAAAAGAAGGGGCAGAGAGTGGGGGATTACAAGCTTGTTAACCTGACATTACTTGTTTGGAATACATTACAATCTATTATAAAGTCTATGAAACTTGAATCTGAGAAAATTATGGTAGGATTGGACAAAGTCAACATCAATTTATGCAGGGCAAGTCTTATGTGACAAACAAGCAGAATAATTATGTGACAACCAATGAATGCCGTTAATTTTGATTTTCAGATGGTCTTTGATAAGGTCCCACAAAAATGAGTAAACAAGACTGGAACAACATAGGGTTGGGAATAATGCAATGGCATGAATTGAGAATTGGTTACTGGACAGAAAACTGAATATGAATAAACAGGTCATTCTCAGGTTGGCAAATTGACGAGTGGGGTTTTGCAGGGATCTGTGCTTGGACCCCTGCTATTGACAAACTACACCTATAACGTTTCCAGGTTTGGTGAGGACACAAAGTAGGTGGGAATGTGAGTTGTGAGGAGGATTTAAAGGGGCTTTCAGGGGATTTAGACAGTCCAATTGAGTGAGAAAAAACATAGTAAATGGAATATAATGTGTCAAAATTAAAGTTATTCACTTAGGTAGAAAAATCTGAAATGCAGTGTATTTTCTAAACGATGCGAGATTGGGAAGTCTTATTATCCAAAGCGGTCTATGTATCCATGTTGATAATTCACTAGAAGCTAACTTGCTGCTGCAGTATGCGATAGGGAGGGCACATGTTATGGTGGTATTCAGTGCAAGTGGACTTAAGTATAGGTGCAGAGGTCTCTTGCTGCAATTCTATAGAGTTCTGATTCACTAGATTGATATCTAGGATGATGGGAATGTCCAATGAGGTGAGCCAGATTGAGAAAATGAGCCCTGTGTTCTCTAGAGTTGGGAAGAGTGAGAGGTGACTCATTGAAAGATAGAAGTTTGGCAGGATAGTTACAAGAAGGATTCCTTCAGTCAAAGCCAAGTGAATATAGGAAAAAGATGTGGAAGATTTGGAGAGAGTGCAGAGGAGATTGACCAGAATGCTGTCTGGACTGGAAGGCATGCCTTACGAAGAAAGTATGAGGGAGCTAGGGCTTTTCTCATTGGAGCGAAGAAGGATGAGAGGTGATTTGATAGAGGTGTACAAGATGATGAGAGGCACAGATAGAGTGGATATCCAGAGACTTTTTCCCATTGCGGAAATGTCTATCACAAGGGGGCATAATTTTAAGGTAATTGGAGGAAGGTTTAGGGGAGTTGTCAGAGGTAAGTTCTTTACACAGAGAATGGTCGGAGTGTGGAATGCATTGCCAGCAGTGGTAGTAGAGTCAGATGCATTAGGGACATTTAAGTGATTCTTGGATAGGCACATGGAAGTTAGTACAATGAAGGGTACGTAGGTTAGCCTGATCTTAGAGTAAGATAGGAGGCTGGCACAATATCGAGGGGTGAAAGGCCTGCACTGTGCTGTACTGTTCTATGTTCTATGAATCTCTGGAATTCTCTACCCCAGAAGGCTGTGGAATCTCAGTCATCAAACATGTTCAAGATAAAAATTGATCAATTTCTAGATATTAATGGCATTGTGATATATAGGAATGATGCAAGAAAATAGTGTTGTGAAAGGAGATCCGCCATGATCTAGTTAAATGGTAGGAGCTGAATGGCCCACTCTTCATATTTCTTTTTCTATGAAACTTTATGCTGTCATAAAATACGAAGTGTTAAATCACTGTATTTTCCTAGCATGTTTATTCTGCAAATGAAACATTGTGAACGCATACTGCAATGTGAAATTTATGTGTTTGAACTCTGCAAGAAATGCTTGAACCAATGTACAGAACATGACGATATTTAAATTGTGGAAAGTTCTTAATTGCAGTTATTGAACACTGCTCAGCTCAGAAGAGGTAATTCTGTGCTGAACTGCTATTCATACATATCATTTGCTGGCAACAAGCAATTGTAACAGTTCAACTGAATAGTAAAGCTGTAAGTCACACATTTCAGCTAACCTTTGATCTTGAATTCATAAATCTTCTGAGTTCCCTAGGAAATCGAAGCCATCCAGTTGAGTGCTTTGGCAGACTGGGTATAAATAGTTTGCACAAGTTCAGTCAGTAAACAATCGCTTTTAGCTTCAATTATATACCACAGTTTATAGAACCTAGGGACGTGGAATGCACTGGGTCTTCCCCCAGACCATGTCACTGTAAATGCTACTTACTTGAAGAGGTTTTATTTTAACCCTGTAAGTACTGATGCCAATTGCTTTTTAAATTATTATTCAAATATCTTCCTGGACTATGTCTACATCACAAGTTGTATTCCAAGTTCTAACCACAAGAAACAACCAACATGAGAATTTCTTCATTCAGACATTTGAATTTTTTAACTCTGTTGCTCAAGTGGTTATGTTGGAAGTCTACAAAATTTTGGTTAGGCCACAGCTGGAGTGCTGTGAGCAGTTCTGGGCACCAGACCATAGGTAGGATGTGATTGCCTTGGAGGATATGCAGAGGAGATTAACCAGCACATTGCCTGGGATGGAGCATTTTAGCTATAGAGAGAGGTTGAATTGGAGCAGAGAAGGTGGAGTGGGAACCTGATTGAGGTGTTTATGAGGGATATGGCCAGGATGAATAGAAAGCAGCTGTTCCCCTGAGTTGAAGGGGCATAATTTTAAGGTGAAGAGCAGAAGGTTTTGAGGAGATTTCAGGAAAACATTTTTCAGTTAGAGGGTGGTGGGGCTCTGGAATGCACTGTCTGGGAGAGAAGCTGAGTAAGGAAACCTCACAGCCTTTAAAATGCAGATGGATGCACATTTAAAATGTCCAATATTAAGGCCATAGGCCAGGTGCTGGAAAGTGGGATTAGTCTAGATAAGACAGTGTAGACTTGATGGGCCGAAGGACCTCTTTTGCGCTGTTTGACTCTATGACTTTAACACAGCTTTAATAAAATACCAAACATCATTTTAAGTAACATTCCTATCGGCCCCAAAGCACAAAATTAATAAATATGAGCTAAGTTGCTAATTTGAATTTTGTTGACATGTTTAAAAATGTTGAATAGACATTACTGTTCACAAATTAATTATCTATCATTCCAAAAGCAAGAATCCTATCTCTGGCAAATAGTGTAAAGTATGACTTGTTAAATATTTTTAATATACAAAGCCCTAGTAAATGTAAAAACACACCAATGCTTTTTATAAGAATGAAATGAAGTCTATGAAAACTGCTTCATTTGCTGCTGATAATGTACTTTAATTAATTACATAAAGACATTATTTCATGTTTCTTATTTAACTCATATTTTCATCTTTTCAAGGATGATGTATACCGTGCTACTACCAAGGGTCTGATTGAGGGCATTATTTCAGGGTACAATGCCACAGTTTTTGCCTATGGACCAACAGGTCAGTAGCTGGTTCTTCTCAGAAGTGTGAATGCAACATTGTTTCAATCATTAGTGTTTATAGAAAAACATTGAATATTGGGACTGATTTGCAATAGAATTTGACAGATTCTTCTTAACTGTTAACATATTCTCTGCACATGTAAAGATGCAATGTGTTTCATTATCAAATATATTCCTATGTGATCCACTCATTAACTTAAATCTGTTAAATGGCAGTGCACTTATCTTCTGAAGCAGTGGTCTTCATTTATTCAGATGATGGAACAGGAATTCTAATATTATCACAAAATTAAAGTGTTAGCTTGAAAATGTTTATCCTAATGTTTCTGTTGCTTCTAAAATAAATGCCTCAGAGGTGATACCAATCTAATCAACAGTGGCTGCAGCAACCAACGTCCCACCAGCAACAGGACACTGGATTCTTTGGTGATGACGAATCTCAGGAGCATGAGGAGCAAAAGAGGTTCTGAGCTGTCAAAAGAGTCAGTGGTGACATGTCTTGTAGATGAGAGATGTGCACACTTCTCCATGTAGTAAGGCATGCTGCACTTGATAACTGGCGCTATGTCTAGCTTCATCCTCAGAATCTGTAGCGATGTGGGGAAAATGTTCGGCTGGCTGGATGACCAGTACATGACATCGCAAAGGAGTGCCTATTGCTCCTCAACACCCTTCCCATCCCATGATTGAGAGGTGCTTGTGTTGCACTGGAGTGTACAAAGTTAAAAAATCACACAACACCAGGTTATAGTCCAACAGGTTTATTTGGAAGCACTAGCGTTTGGAGCGCTGCTCCTTCATCCGGTGGTTGTCTGATGAAGGACCTGATGGAGGAGCAGCGCTCCAAAAGCTAGTGCTTCCAAATAAACCTGTTAGACTATAACCTGGAATTGTGTGATTTTTAACTTCCCACCCCAGACCCACACCAAAATCATTCATTGTGTCCAGTACAAGCCACCTTTAAACTTACATGACAGATGATGAACTGATGGTTCCCACCTCCCATCATGGGAAGCTGCACAAATAATGGTTCATCTTTGGCCAGCATTGACCTCTTTATAAGCCATTGCTGCTAACTTCAGCATCTTTCAGATGCCAATACTCAATTAGTAAGCATCAGTGGCATGGTACAAATCACCTTTAATCAGTATTTAAACCCCAAGCACATTCACTGTACATGCGTTGTAATTAGCCAGTCAAGTGATTGCAAATGAAATGTAGCTGGAATGCAGCTTTTGTGTTTAGAGTCATAGAGGTGCACAGCAGGGAAACAGACCCTTTGATCCAACTCGTCCATGCCGACCAGATATCCTAAATTAATCTAGTCCCATTTGCCCCAGCACTTGGTCCATATCCATCTAAACCCTCCCTATTCATATACTCATCCAGATGCCTTTTAAATGCTATAATTGTACCAGCCTCCACCACTTCCTCTGGCAGTTCATTCCATGCATGCACCACCCTCTGTGTGAAAAAGTTGCCCCTTAGGTCCCTTTTAAATCTTACCCCTATCACCCTAAACCTATGCCCTCTCATTCTGGACTCCCCTACCCCAGGGAAAAGACCTTGTTTATTTACCCTATCCATGCCCCTCATGATTTTATAAACCTTTATAGGGTCACCCCTTCAATGTCCTAGCATCTGACAGACTTGGATCCTGTGCTTACATCCTTCAAAGTGACATTGGCTCCACACACCCTGAGCATTGTCCCAGCCATTCTCTAGTGCATTTCAGATCAAAGCAATAACAAATAACGGTGGGGAGTACAGCTTGTGGTGGTTAGTGTTAGCACTGGGCTTCATCTTCTCACCTTTGCATACAGCTCTCTCCTGAGCACCAACATTGCACCCTAATGATACCCAATGTTGGTGGGCCACAGTGGTGGTCACTATCACTAACCAGTCCCATCTCCCTTCACAGCCTACCATTTTCTCTGATGCTGGTCTGCTTCCCACCATACACCGTGAGCCCCCCGCCTTTCCCCCCACTGCAACAAATGGTTGTGCTGGCTATCCACCCCCACCAGCCTTGACTCCCCTACCCTTTATGGCAGTGACCCAATGCTGCCCCTACAGGCACCCTGTTGCACTTTGCTGAACAATCAGTTGATTAACCCCCATGGCCAGGCCAATATTCCCTTAACTGCGCAGCTACTCCAAGAGTTCACACATGTGACTGGTGTGCTGACACAGATGGCAACATTATTTTCCAGTTCTTGAAGTCACTGTGCCATGCACAGGCCTCAGAGATTCACGCAGATGAAAACAAAATGAGTGGAAACACTACCCCTGATCTCTGGCTGTCTTCCCCTAGACTTGACTGACCTGAACCACACCAATGTTTTCAACTACTGGACTGATGCTACATGATTCCCTGTCTGCTAGTTCTCCAGGACTGACTGCTCCCCCTCCCTGTGTCTGCCTGGGTTTCCTCCAGGTGCTCCAGTTTCCTCCCACCATCCAATGATGTGCAGCTAACTAGATTGGCCATACTAAATTACCCATAGTGTCCAGAGATGTGCAGGCTTGGTGGGTTAGCCATGGGAAAGGCAGGATTATGATGATAGGATGGTGGGCTGTGTCAAGGTGGGATGCTGTTCAGAGGGTTGCTGCAGACTTGATGGGCCAAATGACCCTTTTCCACACTGTAGGGATTCTATTCTATGATCTCTATCTCCTGATCCAAGCAGCCAAACAGATGAATGACAATGACCGAACCCCTGATTGGCATCCATGGCTGAAGGTACTAGGATCTTCTGACTGACAGCAGCTCCCTTAACTGGACTGAGGGCTAGGCCCCACCCACATTCCAACATGGCCATTTGGTGAGTGAGTGGGCAGTGCGTTTGTCAGACAGGCAGCTGGCACATACTGTAGGTGTTGAATTGGTGTCTTGGTGTGCCACACAGCAAGATATCCAGCCCTACCTTGGACAGATCATGACAGACAAGCAGCCTGTGTGTGTATCTGTAAATAAAGATAAAGAATGCATCAATACAACAGAACTGATCATGTTTGGTGCTGGCTGAAGTGCCAATGTGCTAACAGACACAAGATAGCAAGGAAACATTGAGATGTTGTGAGTTGCAGGTAGTTGTCAAGTGAGTGAGCATTTAGAGAGCAAGCAAGCAGCTCTAAGATCCCCCTGAATCAGTGTGCAGGGTACCTGACCCAGTGCACAAAATGTCCTTGCACCAACCTTTTAATACTAGTTGCTGGTGAGCCCTGCAATGCAGATCTGTGCTTTCTAAGTGGCCTGCAAGTTGAGCAGAGAGCTGCCATGATGTTCATGAAGGCTTGGCAAAACTCAGGTGCCAGTGACTATTGACAGGGGGTGAGTCCAGATGATGGATTGTGTCCTGAGATGGTATTAGGTGCTGAGCAATATAGAGTCTGTTTATAGCCAGTGGCTGAAGTAGAGCAGCCAGGTACTCATTCTGACTTCCATGTTGTCTTACATTCTCTTGGTCAGTGCATTTGGAAAGGTAGGAAGCTGAATATTAATGAAGCGAGTTCTATTGTTAATAAGGTATTGAGGGGGGATCTGATTGAAACTTACAGATTACTGAAAGGCCTGGGCAGCATGGATGTTAGGATGATATTTCCATTAGTAGAAGAGACAAGGACCCAAGGACACAGCCTTAAAATAAAGGGAATACCCTTTAGAATGGCGATAAGGAAAAACTCCATGAAGTCAAACAGTGGTGTTTCTGTGGAATTCATTGTCACAGAATCTGTGGAGGCCTGGTCATTGAGTATATTTAAAACATAGATAGATAAGTTCTTGATTGCTGAGGGGATCAAAGGTTACAGAGAGAGTGGAGGAAAATGGGGTTGAAAAATGTATCAGCCATGATTGAATAGCACAGCTGACTCGATGGGCTGAATGGCCTAATTTCTGCTCCTATGTCTTTTGGTCTTCAGGTCTTATGGTATTTAACATCAAAAATCCTCCTCAAGTGGCAAATCTCCACTGCCTAATGAGAATCCCACCTCACTGCTCAGCAAATATTGCATATGCAGTTGTTCCTGATGTCAAGTTAGGCCTTGCTGGACTTCCTGCCTAATTGTATCACAAATCTCATTTGTAAGACTCCACCTGTGGTAATTGTCATTGGGTAAATAAATCAAGTAGATATTTTGTACACAATAGCATGTCACAAACAGCAATAAGATGAATGACCCATGGTTTAGTTGGTTAAGGGTAAGTTGTTGGCCAAGAGAATGTCTTCAAACAATCTAAACACGATCTTAAAAATCTGCATGAGATATAGGAACGCATGGGTCTCGATTTGAAATCTCAATCAGAACCTCTAACAATGCAATATCGTTTAGTTGGAGTGTCTGCCTCGTTTTATGAAATTAAAATCGTACAATGGAGTTGAGCCCATGACCTTCTCACCCCAAAAGAAGATGTGACAGGCTTAGCCAATAACAACATAAGGTGTCACTAATGAAAGTATTATAATTGTAGGTTACTTGACAGTGATGTGCATAATGATTCATTACTTTGATTCAAATCACTACCAGGTTTTGGCTGATTTCCAGTTTGCAAGATAATTCTGACGACCTTCTAAATACTGTATCCAATTGGGCTGAGCAATAAAATTGGCCTTGTCAGGATTTTTGGCTGCATTTCATAGCTTTTCAAGCAGACAAAAAGCACCCTGGAAGAAGATGTATTTCATGTTCTTGCTAAGTGTGTTTAAAGCCTTTCATTAAGATTGTTGAAGTGGTAATAATGTTAGATCACAATCCCATTACATTAAGAGGGATTGTCTCATAAAGATGTAGCAGGATGTTACTAATGATTAGGTGCACACAAATGAGATGTAGTGAATTTGAGCTTGGATACGGCAATTTTACAGTGAGTTAATTAAATGCTGCATCAATGAGAGTGCATTGGGTCCCTTAAAATAGTTTGTTCTGCATATACCTGACTTTCACTGTTTTCCTAATGGTAAATTGAGGCTTTGAACATTATTTAATTTTTATAAAAGGACTAGTTCTTTTGCCCCACAGAAATAAAAGTTTGACTCTCCATCTTTACTTATATTGGTACTTCACAAGAGAATTGAACACCAAACAGGAGGTAATTGGAAGTGTATTCATAGTGAAACTCATTGTGAAATGTAGCAAGGTGAAGGGCTAAAGGAAAGAGTTAAGAAGCATAATGGCTACATGTTTTATCATGGCCAAACCGAAATAATGCATTTCACCTCCTCACTATACCTCATAAGTGTAAAACATCAAACAAAATGAGGAGCCAGTTAATTGGCGCTGTTAGGATGAATGTCAGCTTTAGGATTTTTTTATTACTTTCATGAACTGGCCTGGCATATCTAGGTTTAACATCTCATTGACAAGAAGGTTAATAATACAATTATTTCAATGTTGTGTTGGGTAAACTGGGACTGTTAGAGATGGAAACTTGGAGAAGGGTCACTACAAAAAGAGCATGGAGGCCACGTTACAGAAAGGATGATGGTCGTATTGATGTCTGTAGAAGCTTCTGTTGAGGACAGGGAAGAGCAACAACACATCATAGGTGCAATCACACAGATCCCCTGTTTTTGGACAATGTTGTCCAGTGCACAAAATGAAAAATTAGACTGAAAGGATTGGGACGGAGGTGTAAGAGAGATAGCTGTCTTATGAGAACAGGTTGAGTAGAATAGACTTCCATGCATCGGAATTTAGAACAATGAGCGAGGTGATCTCATCCAAACATTTACATTTTTAAAAGTGTGTGACTGGTTAGATGCTGTGACACCCCTGACTGAAGACTCTTTAACAGCAGCTTATTTTTCCCAATTCTGGTTGGCCATTTGGGACTGAGCTGAGAAATTAGTTCTTCACTAGAAGGTTTGATATAGTTTATTTTTTATCACATGGATTTTGTGACAAAAGACAGTGAAAAGTGTTGCATAGTATCGCCACTCTCTGACGCCATCTTAAAACAGAGAAAAATAAACCAAAATATAGAATATAAAGGTAGAAGAATAAAAAAAAATAAAAACTGTTCAACTTTACAGTCCTTGTTGTTCAGTGCTCCACCATGGGCCATGGGTCTGTTGGCTGGGCACGAGTCCCTTTCACCACACTGCTGCCACTTGAATGAAAGTCACCCACTTTTCTGTGCCACCTCACCTCCATTGATGCCCTCGGCCCTATGGGTCCTCACTTAACCTTGCCAATGCAGATGCCATCGATGCCACCAGGTACTGTAGT
Organism: Chiloscyllium punctatum; assembly: GCF_047496795.1. NCBI lineage: Eukaryota > Metazoa > Chordata > Chondrichthyes > Orectolobiformes > Hemiscylliidae > Chiloscyllium > Chiloscyllium punctatum. The sequence continues at coordinate 42,213,609 of NC_092777.1, read as the reverse complement.
GGTCCCAAACCTGACTCTACTGCTACCTCAGTGAATCTGCACTGGATGTAGGCGCTGCCAACAACCCAAACTTGCCTGCGCCACCACCATGAGTCAGATTGGCCTACTTAGGTCCACACGGGGCCCACTCGCTGACGGCCATGAGTCTGCCCGGCCCACTTGGATCCGTGCTGGGCCTACTGGTCGACTGCAATGAGTCTGCGCTTGGCCCACTCGCTGCCAGTGCCATCACCACGACCAAGTTCTTCAACAGGACATAAGTAAATAAGAGAAAAAAAGAGAAACAAAAAGAAAAGTGGGCAGTGCGTACGAGCCCCTGGCCCAGAAGCTATATTCTACTGCCATCTTACTGTAAACCGGAAGAATTGTGAACTTTAAAAGTTTGTACTCCTAAGGGCCATGGATTCTCATTCTTGGGCATATCTAGCAGTTCTTTTTAGATTCTAAGGGTCTTGGGGTTATGGGGAGTGGCAGGAAAGTGGAGATGAGGTCAACAGTCAGTTATGGTTTAAAAGAATAGTAAGCTGAAGGGGCCATATTGTACAATCTCTTAATGGGGGTCAGCAGAAAGTTGGCACTGACAGACTTCAAAAGAGGGGGGTGTTAGAAAGGTGTTTTTTAACCCATATTAGAAAGCTTAGCAAAGAAGAAGGTGGTTCTGGATCTGATAACTCAAAATGATCCCGGGCTTATGGAAAGCACACCAGTAGGGAAGCATTTTGGAAATAGTGCCCATAAATCAGTTAAATTTAGGATAGTTGTGGAAAAGGATAAGAATGGGCCAGGAATAAAAATTCTAAACTAGGGAAAGGCTAATTTTAAGGTAGGATTTGATTTGGCTCAAGTGGACTAGACGCAGTTTTAGCAGATAAGATTAGATTCCCTACACTATGGAAACAGGCCATTTGGCCCAACAAGCCCACACCGACCCTCTGAAGAGTAATCTACCCAGACCCATTTCCCTCTGACTAATGCACTTAGCACTATGGGTAATTTAGCATGACCAATTCACCTGACTTGCACATCTTTGGACTGTGGGAGGAAATCGGAGCACCCAGAGGAAACCCACGCAGACATCGGGAGAATGTGCAAACTCCACACAGACAGTCACCCGAGGCTGGAACCGACCCCAGGTCCCTGGTGCTGTGAGGCAGCAGTGCTAACCACTGAGCCACCCGTGACGCCCCTAAAACTCACAAGAGTCCGGAATTTACTTTCTGAAAGGGTGGTTGTGCCAGAAACTCTCATAACACTTAACCTGTATGTAGATATTCCTATGCATTGCCATAGTCTCCAGGTCAATCTTGTTTGATCATCATAGATGGCTTCTTTCTGTACTGTAACTGTGCCCTGGGATATGCAGTTCTTCCCAATTGTGCTCTAGCATTATTGCTTTTGCTTTTCCTATTTAACTTTTTTCTCTCTTCTTTATTCTCTTGATCATGTCTTAAATGACCAGATTTACTCTGAAGCCACTGTCTGTGAAAAAAGACAAAGAAATAAAATAGATTGAAATTGCAGAATTTAGATTTGCACTTGATAATTTTACAAGTTGCAAACTTAACTCAAATGCTATTCGCAGTACATGTAGAATTATTTATTTGTGTTCTGAGCAGGGTATAAACAGCAATTTTTCCTATGCATAAATTTGTTCAAAATTCTCCAATTGAGAATATTACATTTTTTCTTGCTATTTTTTGTGGTAAATAAAATACAGCCATAATTTCCTGTCAAAATTACAAGAAGCGTATTGTGTACATCATTGTTTTACACACAACCAGAACAGTAGTTTCAGGTGGGGTGTGTGCTGTTTAACTCAAATGTAGGTAGTTCTGCTATTACACGGTAGTTGCGTACTTGTGTGATCCCACATTATATACAAAAATCGCACAATACAAATACACTTAAAATATTGGCAATGTAATCGTGTTATAGCCAACACACACTTGAAAAGTTTGCATTTTAGAAAAAGCATTCAGTGTGCACTTAATTGCATTACAGCCATTTTGTGTTAATGAAAGACACGTTATAGCAGATCTACCCGGACCTAAATGTTGCTGTCTGAGTTATGACCCATCAGCATTAGCGTTGCAAAATCAGCATCCACTCGCTATCTGCCTCCCACAGAACAGCACCAAGTACACCTTGCATCATTTAAACTTGCCACAAAATTCAAGTTTATTCAGTTCATTCGAATGACTTTTTAATGACAAGAGAAAGTGATGATTACTGTCAGTCAACCTCTGACATTCTGAGTTGGAGTCTCATTCATTCAAGTTTCAATTACTGCTGGAGCTTTTCAAAACTATTGTGCTGTTCATTTCAGACTCATTTGACTTAACTGGTAGAAATGCATCAGTACTTGCTGCTGTGCTCAGATCTCAGATGGCCTGTTTCCCTTACTTCAATGTGATCAGTCCACATTTGCAACAATTTTGCTGTGCAAAAACATTAAAAACCTACTGGACAGCTTCCATGATTTGCCCTGCTGCAGAAAATCATATTAAAAAATTGACTTATTTATTTCATTTGTCTAGGTGCTGGGAAAACATACACAATGTTGGGAACAGATTACGAACCTGGCATTTACCTACGAACACTCAATGATTTGTTCAAGTGTATTGAAGAAACTAGTGATGACATGGAGTACACTGTTTCCATGTCATACTTAGAGGTAGGTGTATATTAATGACATTCAGGGCACCTTCTCCATTGCTGTTTGCAGGACACAGAGGAAGTTTTGTAACCATAGAAACCTTATCCCTCTAAACTGTTGCATTTCAGGTGTAATTTCACTTGTTTTACTGTAGGGATCAACTTCAATAAACAACTTTTATCCAGAACGTTCTCACTTCTGTCACTATCAGAGAGCTCTTGGGGTACTATAATTCATACTTGATGGAGATCACTCAACCACTGATTCCTGGAAGTTGTGTGAGGTTGGTGCAAGATGACATTCTCTCACTAGTTCCCTCTTATTTTGTTGGGAAATGCAAGTGATGGAAGTAGAGCTCCAGAAAGCTTCTAACTTGAACATTTTCATATTACATTCCTGAACATGTCTTAGGTTCATACACGCTCAGCCTGCTACTCATATTCTGTCCTGCAACAAGTCCCTATAAACATTGACTCCTACTTATGTTGGTTCCCAACCCCACAATCCACAATTCTTAAAATTCTCATTCACGTGTTCAAGTTTATTTGTGGTCTTGCCTTATGTTGTTTCTTAGCAACATCTTCTTTTGAGAAGATTTGTAGCTCAGGTTGAGGTTTTGGATGTAGGTTTGCTCGCTGAGCTTGGAGGTTCATTTCCAGATGTTGTTTCTGTAACCACTTCCAGGCTTACATCCCCCAAGGACTTCGCAATCCACCCACTCTGAGCTCTTGTGCAGTTACCATTTTTAGTCACAAATTGAACCATTTTACTTTGAAGCGCTAGACTTTCTTTTACAAATCCTCCCTTCTCTCCCTTCTTTTATGATGTTCCTTAAAACCTCGCTCTTCAACTATTTTCAGTCACTCATCCTAATAGCCCCTGTCTTCTCTGATGTTAAACTTTATCTGATTATGCCTAAGCGATATGATGAAAATGTAAATTTGTAGGCCCCCGTAGATTTTCTTATAGCACTCGTTCAAAATGTCAGGAGAAAACTTAGATAATAATGGTGGATGTATTCCACTCGACATTTTTTCAGAAGCTGAAATGAAATTGTAAAATAATATGGTTGAAATTGTAGGTCAGACCCTGCCTTCATGTTGTTGGTGTATGACCTCAGTCACTTGTTCTCTATTTTTTAACCAATTTGTAATTTATTTACAATATATGTGGAAACTAAACACATCACGTGATTTGGCAACTGGATACCCCTCATTAGAACTTGAGACAGCATTCCACTTTATTGGAATCAAATCTTAAGAGGGCAAAGCTAGTGGACTACCAGCAAATCTACACTACATCCTGACTTTGAACTACATCATTGTCCTTTCACTGTTGCTGGGCAAAACTCTTGTAACTCCCCCAAACGACTACACTATGGGTGTACTTGCACCATGTGGACTGCACTGATTCAGGAAGGCAGCTCACCACCACCTTCTCAAGGGTACATAAGGATGGTAACAAGTGCTGACTTTGCCAGTGCCACCCACAACCCACAAGCAAATAAAACAAATACAGCAGCCAATGACTACACAGTTTTGATTTATAGAAACCTGCTGCTTTTCTTTGAATCAGGCTGTTGATGGATGTTGGCCATGTATTTATTCAATACCCATTTGTTCCTATAAATGAGCTATTGGTGCCAAAATAATGAATGCCATTCAGTTATGAGCTTTAGTTAAACTATTTTTAAATGAAATTTAGACAATAGTAAGATATGTAGCTTGATGATGTCGCTTATGTTCACGTTTAAATAAATATGAACAGAAAGAAAAATCAGAAGTGCTTTAGTTTATAATTTCATGTTTTTTTCTGAAAACATTGATGTAAGCTCCTCTCACACCCAATTGCACCTCCTTGCTATTGGTTTCATGACAGGTTGTTAAACTGTGGCTTGTTGTCTTTGAGATTATTGCCATGGTGATGTGATCCATTGGATGCAGCATAAAAGCACTCCCAGCTGATTGAGTATGCTAACGCAATGGTAGAATTTGTAACAGGAAGCTAGGAAATGCCAACAAGCCTATTACTTAAGTAAGTGACAGGAGCATTGCAAATATAAAGGTGCATGACTCTTCAAATATTCAGTTAGAATTTTTTACAAGCACTTAAAGGGACGGCTACAAAGTCACATTTCGTTTTAATTATTAATTTCCGAAGGAGCTGGGAGAGTGGGGGTTAGTGACCCTGATTTTCCACCATAAGTTTGGTAGAACAGTCCTGCAAATGTGACAAAACTAATTTTGAAATTTACACCCTAACCATGCAGATTTAAGCAAAAAGTCCATGTTGTTTAAATGCACAAATTTAAAGTCAATTAAATAGGGTAAAGCATTAACTGCCACCATTGTAGTGAATGCTAACGTCACCAGTTACAGAATGTTAAGTGCTCCATCCATTTTGTACCAGAACAGGTTTTCAGTGCAGGGGAAGTAATTACACTGGTGATAATCATTGATATCCCTTGGGTTCCTGAAGAGTACAAGAGAGTTCAGGTATAGTTGGTAAGGGGGACCTTAACTGACTATAAATGGAATTCTTAAAGGCAGCGGTGTAGTGGTGATATTCCCTGACAAGTAGTCCAGAAGCTAACATTCAAGGAATGTGGCTTCAAATCCCACCATGGCAGATGGTGAAATTTGAATTAAATAAAATGCTAATAAATCTAATGATGACCATGTAATCATTGTCAATCGTTATAAAGCCTATCTGGTTCATGAATGTTTATATATAGATTAGATTAGATTACTTACAGTGTGGAAACAGGCCCTTCGGCCCAACAAGTCCACACCGCCCCGCCGAAGCGTAACCCACCCATTCCCCTACATCTACATTAACCCCTTACCTAACACTATGGGCAATTTAGCATGGCCAATTCACTTGACCTGCACATCTTTGGACTGTGGGAGGAAACCAGAGCACCCGGAGGAAACCCACGCAGACACGGGGAGAACGTGCAAACTCCACACAGTCACTCGCCTGAGGCGGGAATTGAACCCGGGTCTCAGGCGCTGTGAGGCAGCAGTGCTAACCATTGTGCCACCGTGCCGCCCACAAGGGAAGAAAATTTGACATCCTTACCTTTGGTGGCTTACACATGACTCCAAACACATAGTACTGTGGTTGATTTTTAAATGCCTTCTGGGCAATTAGGAATGGGAAATAATGCTGGCCGAGCCAGTGGCACCCACATGTCATGAATATATTTGAAAATAAGCAATGAGAAATGTTCCAGCCAGGGTTAAAAACAAAGACATTAGCTCCATATAAACCATTTAGCAAGTAAATGACATTTATCTGCCTGTTCTAGTTATTAGTGTCAGGCATGATGCTAAACATAGTGGGATTGAGTTTCCACTTGGCTCTTCTGGTTTAACCAGAGTAAAAGATCATGGAATTTTAAGCATGCACCGTGATAACAAAAGTCAGATTTCTGCAATCTTTTGTGCTAATTATTTTTAAAAAAATCAAACTTGAGGTTGATTCCATCCACAATTCTGGATTAGTGGTGCTGGAAGAGCACAGCAGTTCAGGCAGCATCCGAGGAGCAGCGAAATCGACGTTTCGAGCAATCACTTCTGCCCCTCACATCATCAGCAAAGGACTCACCTTCATCCCCCTCCATCCACACATCAATGAATTTAATACACGTCGTGACGTCGAACAATTCTTCCGTCGCCTCCACCTCCGAGCTTACTTTCACAATCAGGACTCCCATCCACCTTCCGAGGACCCCTTCGCCCACCTCCAACACACTGCATCCACCTGGACACCCCGCGCTGGCCTATTACCTGCCCTCGACCTCTTCATTTCCAACTGCCGCCGGGACATTAACCGCCTCAACCGGTCTACCCCCTCCCCCACTCCAACCTCTCACCCTCATAACGCGCAGCCCTCCAATCCCTCTTCTCCAATCCCAACCTCACCATCAAGCCAGCGGATAAAGGGGGTGCAGTGGTAGTCTGGCGCACTGACCTCTACACCGCTGAAGCCAAACGCCAACTCGAGGACACCTCTTCCTACTGCACCCTCGACCATGACCCCACCCCCCCATCACCAAACCATCATCTCCCAGACCATACAGAACCTCATCACCTCAGGAGATCTCCCACCCACAGCTTCCAACCTCATAGTTCTGGAACCCTGCACTGCCCGGTTCTGCCTCCTTCCCAAGATCCACAAGCCTGACCACCCTGGCCAACCTATTGTCTCAGCATGCTCCTGCCCCACTGAACTCATCTCTACCTACCTCGACACTGACCTATCCCCCCTAGTCCAGAAACTCCCCACATACGTTCGAGACACCACCCACGCCCTCCACCTCCTCCAAGACTTCCGTTTCCCCGGTCCCCAACGCCTCATCTTCACCATGGATATCCAATCCCTCTACACCTCCATCCGCCATGACCAGGGCCTCCAAGCCCTCCGTTTTTTTCCTCTCCAGATGTCCCCAACAGTACCCTTCCACTGACACTCTCATTTGTTTGGCCGAACTGGTCCTCACCCTTAACAATTTCTCCTTTGAATCCTCCCACTTCCTCCAGACTAAAGGGGTAGCCATGGGCACACGAATGGGCCCCAGCTATGCCTGTTTCTTTGTTAGCTACGTAGAGCAGTTGATCTTCCGTAATTACATCGGCACCACTCCCCACCTCTTCCTCCGCTACATTGATGACTGCATTGGTGCCACCACGTGCTCCCTCGAGGAGGTTCAGCAATTCATCAACTTCACCAACACATTCCACCCTGACCTTAAATTTACCTGGACCATCTCTGACACCTCCCTCCCGTTCCTGGACCTCTCCATCTCCATTAATGACGACCGACTTGACGCTGACATTTTTTACAAACCCACCGATTCCCACAGCTACCTGGATTACACCTCTTCCCACTCTACCTCCTGCAAAAATGCCATCCCGTATTCCCAATTCCTCCGCCTCTGCTGTATCTGCTCCCAGGAGAACCAGTTCCATCACAGAACACACCAGATGGCCTCCTTCTTTAGAGACCGCAATTTCCCTTCCCACGTGGTGAAAGATGCTCTCCAATGCATCTCGTCCACATCCCGCACCTCCGCCCTCAGACCCCACCCCTCCAGTCGTAACAAGGACAGAACGCTCCTGGTGCTCACCTTCCACCCTACCAACCTTCGCATAAACCAAATCATCCGCCGACATTTCCGCCATCTCCAAAAAGACCCCACCACCAGGGATATATTTCCCTCCCAAACCCTTTCCGCCTTCCGCAAAGACCGTTCCCTCCGTGACTACCTGGTCAGGTCCACGCCCCCCTACAACTCACCCTCCCATCCTGGCACCTTCCCCTCACCGCAGGAACTGTAAAACCTGCACCCACACCTCCTCCCTCACCTCTATCCAAGGCCCTAAAGGAGTCTTCCACATCCATCAAAGCTTTACTTGCACATCCACTAATATCATTTATTGCATCCGTTTATCCCGATGCAGTCTCCTCTACATTGGGGAGACTGGGCGCCTCCTAGCAGAGCGCTTTAGAGAACATCTCTGGGACAACCGCACCAATCAACCACACCGCCCCGTGGCCCAACATTTTAACTCCCCCTCCCACTCTGCTGAGGACATGGAGGTCCTGGGCCTCCTTCACCACCGCTCCCTCACCACCAGACGCCTGGAGAAAGAACGTCTCATCTTCCTCCTCGGAACACTTCAACCCCAGGGCATCAATGTGGACTTCAACAGTTTCCTCATTTCCCCTTCCCCCACCTCACCCTAGTTCCAAACTTCCAGCTCAGCATTGTCCCCATGACTTGTCCAGACTTGTCCTACCTGCCTATCTCCTTTTCCACCTATCCACTCCACCCTCTCATCCCTGACCTATCACCTTCATCCCCTCCCCCACTCACCCATTGTACTCTATGCTACTTTCTCCCCACCCCCACCCTCCTCTAGCTTATCTTTCCACGCTTCAGGCTCACTGCCTTTATTCCTGATGAAGGGCTTTTGCCCGAAACGTCGATTTCGCTGCTCCTTGGATGCTGCCTGAACTGCTGTGCTCTTCCAGCACCACTAATCCAGAATCTGGTTTCCAGCATCTGCAGTCATTGTTTTTACCTGCATCCACAATGTTGACCGTGCTCCCATGGTGAATTAATCCCTAAAAGGCGTTTCTGCTAACTGTACTCCTTTACAGACCATACCACCCGTATAGGCTTCTGGTCTCTAGAAATTAAAAGCTGGTTCATTTGGCAAAAAGGTGCTAATAGAAATTGTTTATAAGTTTCTTTTGAATGCAGCTTTATTTTTAAAGTTCACTAAAAACCTGCCTCGTCCCCAAGAAAACAAATATTTTCATAAATTTTTAAAGTCATTTTCAATCATTTTATCTTGGTTTGGTCACAGGTGGCTCACAGACTGACACTGTTGTTAAAGATGTGTAGTTTATTTGTGATAAACCCATTTTCACCAACATGAATGCAATCGTATCTAGTTCCCAATCTTAATTATGTCAAGGAATATTTTTAAAGTAATTTAATCATATTTGAAAATGTTTCCTGACCGCACTGGTTCATGACTGATTTTACACATAGTGTTTGCAAATTGTCATGAGCAAAATCTCAAGAGAGAAAAGAAATAGGTGCAATTTTAGGTACAATTTGCACCAGACTGGTGATTATGCAGTTCGTGGAAATATTGCTTTACTATAGCCCAATCAGCACTTCCTCATGGTATTCTATACAAAACAAAACATTCACTCATTCGTGGAGTATGAGTCCAGTTCCAGCTCAGACAGAATGGATAAAGGTTGTATTTTAGTACAGTGTATTGTTATTACGTTTCTTATCTTCATTTTTTGAACACTGGGGAAAAAAACAGCTGTTTTCAATGATGCTAATGAAATATATTTTAAAACACTTTGGCAACTGAAGTCATTGTGTGGAGATGGGCCTTTGCTTTAGGTGAAGTGACACTGGCAGTCTCCCATCTGGATTTGGGCCTAGCTGGGTGGTATTCCAAGCTTGCCTGATGTGCTCTGCTTTATACAGAGATTCATCTTTTCTGCCTAGGTGAATACTACATTTCAAGATGAAAGGTCAGTCTCTTACTATACTGCTGTGCTGTGTCACACAACTTCAGTCTTCTCATCTTGTTTGGAAATGACCCCAGGTTTTTGGGTGAATGTATTGTTAACCTGATCCCTGGAAGGTTCCTGGTTGAAAGGCTTTTTGAATGCCTGTTATTTCCTTGTCTGATTGAGATAACTATGCAGCTAAGCCATTAAGTATAGATTTATTGCATAATTGTTACATCGATTGCTCATAGGAGCATTAATCAAATTTTTAGTTCATGATATCATTTAATCCATTTTCTTCCAAATTGTTCACAAGTAGCTATCATATAGGACTAAAATTCTAAACTATTTAAAACCTCTGAGAAAAAAAAATTATCCTGGCTTCCTCCAATGAGAATAATTATTAATTTCACACAAAGCAATATTTATAACTATACTTCACATGCTAAGTTACAAGTGTAAAAATTTATGATGTAATGAAAGCTATTTAAAATTAGAATAGCTCCAGTGATTTCTGGCAGTTCAGACAGATTAATCCTGCTTTCAGTTATCCTTACAACTGCATATTGAATTTATGCTCCTTTGTCTTGGCTTTTATGTAAATCTCCAAACTACTTTTGAGAAATTGCATGTCAACATTCGAAATAGGAGCAAAAATTAAGTCATTTGTCCTTTATGCCTGCCCACCTTTCAATAAGATCATGGCTGACCCTTGTGTTCCAAATTCCACATTCCCATCCACCTCCCAATAAGCATTGATTCCATTGCCTAATAGGAATCTATCTACCTCTGCCTTAAAAATATTTAATGATACTACTTCCACCACCTTCTGGAAACGAACTTCCAAAGTTGCCCAACACCTTTAAGAGAAAAAGTTTCCTTGCATCTCTGCTCTAAAAATAAAACCTCTCATTTTAAAAGTGTTTCCTAATTCTGAACTTGCACACAAGAGTAAATATCCTTCCCACACTCTTATAAATTTCAACCAAATCACCCTTCACCCTACAAGCTCAAACTGTTTAATCTTTCTTCATAAAACAACCCATTCGTCTAGTAAACGTCCTCTCAACTGAAAAAAATTTCTAAACCAGTAAAAGAAATGATAACAGATTGTATTTGTGCAATACAAATTCACTACAGGCTCAATATACTCAATCATATATCTTTTTATTTTTGTATTGCCTTGTCTTGGAGGTGGAGATGTTTCTGTGTTGATGCCAGTCATCACACCTAATTTTGCTTCAGCTGGAAGCATCATATTGTTTCCATTCACCTGACAATGTGAAGATGATTTATATACAAAGTTAAAAATTACACAGCACCAGGTTTTAGTTCCACAGGTTTATTTGGAAGCACTAACTTTTGGAGCACTGCCCCTTCATCAGGTGATTGTGGAGAATAAGATTGTAAGACACAGAATTTATAGCAAAAGTTTACAGTGTGATGTAACTGAAATTATATATTGAAAAAGATCTGGATTGTTTGTTAAGTCTCTCAACTTTTAGAATGACCATGTTGGTTTCAGTGCTTTCATATGTAAATCACAGAGCTTTTTTTTAAAGTTACATTATCAAGAGAACTCTAACAATTCGTGACTTGTCAGCACAGGTAATGTATTGAAGGTCTGAGGTTCCCTGTGTAAGACTGTCTATGTCACAATGGTCAGGTTGATTCTAATCTAACAGATGGATTTACAGAATCTTACATGGATTCATCCAATTTTTGAGCAAAGTGAAATATAATTCTGCAAGTACAAATTCACCGCACAAACTTACATATATATGTGTGCATGTGGTGTGTGTGTGTGTGTGTGTGTGTTTGGGGTGTGGGAGGAGTACAGTTATGAGTGTTTGTGAGAGAATGTATGTATGTGAGTGTAAAGGGGTATAAGCCTGTGAGAGTGTGTGTGTGAGCAGATAAGAGAGGGTCTCGTGAGTGTGTCTCAAGGAGAGTGTGAGTGGTGTGTGTGTAGTGCAATGGAACCACCTGTAGTATGACATGAGCCCAAGGTCCCGGTTGAGACCATTGGATACTGAACTTGAAGTGTTCTCCGACTGGTAGAGAACACTCCTGTCTGTTGATTGTTGTGCGGTGCCCATTCATCCGTTGCCATAGCTTGGTCTCACCAATGTACCACACCTCAGGGCATCCTTGCTTGCAGCGTAAGAGGTAGACAACATTGGTTGAGTCGCATGAGTACCTGCCACGTACACAGTGGGAGATGGCCCCACTCGTAATGGTGGTATCCGTGTCAACATTCTGCCATATGTCTTGCAGCGTCTACTGTGACAGGGTCATATGGTATTGTCAAATCATGATTTATGTAGGTTTTTTTTATCTCTCTAATGATAGACACTTAATCCTCTTTCCAAATAATGCAAAAGACATGGATAATAAAAGGATGGAAATTGTTTGTAACTTAGATTTGGTAAATATTATTAAAGAAAAATAGCTCTGTTATATCCTAGAAACACCAATTAAAAGTGTTGTCTTCAGAATCAGTGTTTATGGTTCAGAGTTCAAGCTATTTGTGTATCAACTTGAAGGCTGCTGCTGTTAGGAAATGTTTTATTGTCTCTCGATCTGACTGTTTAAAATGCCATTTTACCTTATCCTTGGCAAGCATGCTCCACAGTTGGTGCTGGACTAGATTTACAAAACCTAGGAGATTCCTGATGCTAAAACGTTACTTAGACACTGTGCGTTTACAATGGAGAGAAAAATTGCATGTGAAATACAAAATAGCTTGTGTTAATCTCTTTCCATTATGAAATCAGATTGTGATGATGCCCAAAATGTCCATAGGTGGTTTTTAATAATTTGCTTTTATTATAAATGATATATCGTGAAGTGCAGCCTTTAGCAGTTATTAATATAATGTAAGCATTTGTACGTCTCTAATGTGCAAAACGCTAGACTCTGGCTATTTTCAAAGAGACAGACAAATCCTATTGCAAAATAATGAGCTATCAAAGGATCAAGAGGGAACTAAGCTCCAATGGTAGATATTATTTTCTTCAATAACTCACCTTTCTTTCATTTTTATTCTTGGAAATGCTAATCAACTGTTTCTCCTCTTTCTAATTAGACAACTCTCTACTCACGTATTTACATCATTTGAGGCATGCATCCTTTTCATGCAAAGAATTGTGAATAGAAAATTATAAATGATAACTCCTGAACATTGTCTAAATCACAATCACTGAGGTGTCAAAACTCACTAAGTTTTTTTGTATAAACCATTCCTTTTCTTCTTTCTTGCCACTATGTTTTGAGAATGGTCTTTAAAGAAATCTGCGTATTGCAGGCTGCAGTATATAATTAACTGCACGCAGTTGCAGTTACAAGATTAGTTTCTTTGTGTAAGTAAGAAATAAGTGATGTCACTTCAGTGGACAGCAACAGCTGCACAGAAACTGAAGAAAACATTTGGTGAGTCAAGTTTCATTGTTAATATGGTCAACTAAATGAATTGATAAAATGTTCTTGGTAGAATTTTTAGCTGTTGAACGCACCATGGGCAGACTATTATGTGGTCCTGAGGTTGGAGTGTGTGGAGCTGTGGAATACTGAGGGAATATGAGTATTGCTAGGGAAAATCAAGTTCATCCTTCCTCCCTGGAAGGTCCCCTTGCTGATGCTGCTGGCCCAGGGGAGACAGTCTCAATCCCTGTAGAAGAAATCCATCCACACTTTGATCAGGGATCGGCACCTCACCAAGTAGGCCTGACTGGCCTCATTAACTCCAGCATCACTTAATTAAATACCATGGAGGTTAAGGAAAAATGAGCTGACTTTCTCACTGTTTTTAGTTAGTAAGATGACACCAAAATTGGAGGTGTAGTGGAGAGCGAAGAAGGTATCTTGATCAGATGGGCCAATGGGCTGAGAAGTGGCAGATGAAGTTTAATTTAGATAAATGTGAGGTGTTGCATTTTGGGAAAGCAAATCTTAGCAGGACTTATACATTTAATGGTAAGGTCCTCGGGAGTGTTGCTCAACAAAGAGACCTTGGAGTGCAGGTTCATAGCTCCTTAAAAGTGGAGTCACAGGTAGACAGGGTAGTAAAGAAGGCATTTGGTATGTTTTCCTTCATTTGTCAGAGTATTGAGTACACGAGTTGGGTGATCATGTTGCGGCTGTACAGGACATTAGTTAGGCCACTTTTGGAATATTGCGTACAATTCTGGTCTCCTTCCTATTGGAAAGATGTTGTGAAATTTGAAATGGTTCAGAAAAGATTGACAAGGATGTTGCCAGGGTTGGAGGATTTGAGCTACAGAGGTTAAATAGGCTAGGGCTGTTTTCCCTGGAGCATCGGAGGCTGAGGGGTGACCTTATCGACCTTATTAGAGACATGGATAGGGTAAGTAGACAAAGTCTTTCCCCTGGGGTAGGAACTAGAGGGCATAGGTTTAGGGTGAGAGGGGAAAGACATAAAAGAGACCTTTTTCACGCAGAGGGTTGAGCTGCCAGAGGAAGTGGTGGAGGCTGGTACAATTGCAACATTTAAAAAGCATCTGGATGGGTATGTGAATAGGAGGAATTTGGAGGGATATGGGCCGGGTGCTGGCAGGTGGGACTAGATTGGTTGGGATATCTGATCGGCATGGACGAGTTGGACCGAAGGGTCTGTTTCCGTGCAGTACATCTCTTTGACTCTATGACTAATTAAATAGTATTAAAGTCAATCAGGACAATCCTCAGTTCAGTAGTTGGTCAGTCAGACCTGAGTCTTGCGTTGAGTCAGAAGTTTATATTTGTGTTCAGTGCTTTTTATTGGTGGTTTTCCCCCACTCACAGAGAGGGAGGGGGAGATCTGGCTAGCTTTCTGGATTTTGGAGGTCTGGGAGTGCAAACTGCTCTCCTCTCAGTGTTGGGACAAACACTGCCTTAGAATACTAGATTAGTGGTGCTGGAAGAACACAGCAGTTCAGGCAGCATCCAACGAGCAGCGAAATCGATGTTTCGGGCAAAAGCCCTTCATCAGGAATAAAGGCAGTGAGCCTGAAGCGTGGAGGGATAAGTTAGAGGAGGGTGGGGGTGGGGAGAGAGTAGCATAGAGTACCCCACCCCCACCCTCCTCTAGCTTATCTCTCCACGCTTCAGGCTCACTGCCTTTATTCCTGATGAAGGGCTTTTGCCCGAAACGTCGATTTCGCTGCTCCTTGGATGCTGCCTGAACTGCTATGCTCTTCCAGCACCACTAATCCAGTATTTGGTTTTCAGCATCTGCAGTCATTGTTTTTACCTCGTTAATGCCTTAGAATATTCCAGAGTTGTTGCTGGACAGTTTCTTTTCCAAAACAAAGATGCCTGGTGCTAACTAGACTTAAAAAAAAATCAAATTCAGTTTCTTTGAATTGTAACATATTATTTGGTAACCAGTGACTGAAAAGAGGTCAGTTCGACCATTGATTCTTTCCCTACAATGTGGTAGTACAGAATTGATGGACGAAAGGGACTTTTTTGTACTGTACGATTCTGAGATTCCAAACTTCTATTTTCCAGTTTATGCGTCAAAACAGAACAAAGGTAGTCCTTTCCTTTCTGTTATGGATAACTTGATGTAAACATTTGCATCATGGTCTGACAAAAAATGTTCCTAAATTAGGTAATAAACATGTTTTTTTCATTACATGGTCTCAAACTCTGTTCAGTGCTTATTGGTGATACCAGTGCTTATTAATGTTTATTGCATTGTTGCTACTTTGCTCTACTTAGAAACTGTTCCAAAAGGGTGATAATCTTTTTAACTAGGCCTGACAACCTCTACTCTGCAAAGGTTTACTGAACCGCAGACAAACATAATTTAGTTAAACAACGAACAACTTAGAAACTTGGACAAACCTATATTTTCAACAAAGTAAATTGTGTATCGGAACTCATTTACTGTTCATCGGCCTGACTGCCACATAAGTCATGTTTGCCTCATTCCCTTCTGCAATATATTTAAGAAATCACAGGGATGTTAATAAGTATTTCATCTTGCCTCAGCTATGCACTTACATTTCTACAGAACTTTGATGACAATCAGAGGAAGTGCGTCAAGCTGCTGTATGTATTTTCTCAACATTTGGCTGTCCAAATGAATACTAAAACTAAATCTAGTTTTATTGGCTATAGTGTGCTTCAGCCATACAAATCCTTGCATGAGCTTTGGAAGTCACAATTACCCTTTGCAGCACTTCAGACAATTTCCAAATGTGTGGAGTAATATTTCTGAGCTGAAGATCTTGTGCATTATGCAGATTCATTTCCTTTTCATCTTCACTGGCAACAGAATGGGGTGGTGCAGGATCACTTGTGGGATATGATGCAGTGGACAAAGAAATGGTGGGAATGAAGAATGAAAGCCAAGTTTTATTAATTTTGCTACCACAAAACCTTCCTCGATTTTGTCTTAAAAGACAAGTACAAAGATTTTCTGAACTATTTGTGATTTTCTTATATTCTTTCTTCTTTCTTTTCCTTCTCAGATTTATAATGAGATGATACGGGACCTACTCAATCCATCATCTGGCTTCCTAGATCTCCGAGAAGACTCCAAAGGTGGAATCCAAATTGCAGGAATTACCGAAGTGTCAACTATTAATGCCAAAGAGGTAACAGACAAAGGTTTACCATTACCTTTTGCTATCAACAGCAATGTATTTCTTCTATAACTCAGGTAGTGAAGGAAAACTGTGGTGAATTGTTCATTATTTTTGTACTGCAGCTTACATTGATGTTTCATTAATCAGGGAACAAAGTGGAAGAAATTAATCCTTAAAATAGCAACAAAATGTGCACAAGGTTAAACAATTAGTACTCTTGTGAGACAGAAAACAGCTGAAAGAACCGGAGTAGGAAAATACTTAAGGATGGTAAAGGGTTATTGATAAACAAATATCTAAAGGTTTGAAGAATGTTTGCCTTATTCAAGTTGCATTCTTGTTACACACATTGATTTGTCAAATGTATAAATGGGAGGTTTTTTTGACGCTTTTGGATGAACTTCTCAAAAGTTAATTCTAATCTTTTTCTCTTTGCACCTTCTCTGCGGCTGTAACACTGTATTCTGCACTCTGTTCTACTACCCTGGTACACTTTGTATGGTACAGTCTGCCTATATAACACACAAAACAACACTTTTCACCGTGTCTTGATACATACGATGACAATCAATCAATCAAACATGGAATTGCATAGTTACAAAGACTTAATGATTAACAAACAGCAAATAAATGACAATTGAGCTCAGGGCTTAGTTGACACAGGTAGCAGCTCATCAAAAAGCAGAATATTGCAGATGCTGGAAATATTAAATAATAGAAGAAAATGTTGGAAATACTCACAGGTCCAGCTGCAAGCGTGGAGAGAGAAGCAAGAGTTAATATTTCAGGTTGCTGACATTTCATTTCATTTTCATTCCCCTCTTCATAGATGTTTTGTGACCTGATGAATATTTCCAGATTTTGTTTTTGTTTTTACTTGGGGGAGTAACTCAATGGCCTTCAAAACCATGTAATTGTAAGAGCAAAACACCCAACAGTGTCATTTGAGATCAGCATATTCAAAAACAAAATCTCCTCCTGCAAGGAAGGGTTGAGAGGGATATGGAGAAAGTGAGGACTGCAGATGCTGGAGATCAGAGCTGAAAATCAATCAGGAAATTGATTGATTTGCTGACATGTTAATGATGCTTTGTAAATTAATTTTATTTAGTATTTGGTGACATTTTTATTGCATTTGATCTGATAATTGATTGCACGGAGTTATCATGTGGCATATCTGTTGTGTACCCCTATCTGAAAGGGCTTCAAACTTGAAATGTACAATGTTTGCATTGCAGCTTGTGATAGAAATAAAATTTTAATTTGAGGTTGGACAATGTGATATTGCATTTGGTTTATTGTCTGCAATAGCTCTCTTGTAAATGGATTTCTCATCGGTTATTCTTCTTTTTGGAATGTAAATCAAATCAGTGGCACACAACCCTACTTGTTATATACACAGTTCATGTGCAATTCAATTGTGTTTTGACTGAATATAGTATGAAGTACATTTAGTGTAAGTTTTTCACTCATGCTGTTGGAATAAAATAGTCTGTAAATATTTTTTTAATTATGAAAAAATAAGGGATTACATAATTAGTAGTACGTTTCATGATGTATTTATGAGGTTTGACCTGTATTTATGATGGTATAGAGTTGCTTGGCTCTTCTCAGTTTTAGTCTATAAATTGCTGTATTTTGGTAATTCAGATAGATTATTGGTTGGGTTAAGGCTGTACAATACATTGGTTAGACCACTTTTGGAATACTGTGTGCAATCTGGGCTCCCTGCTATAAAAAGGATATTGTGAAACTTGAAAGGGTTCGGAAAAAAATTCACAAAAGTGTTGCCAGGACTGGAGTTTGAACTATAGGGAGAGGCTGAATAGACTGAGGCTATATTCCCTGTAGTATTGGAGACTGAGAGGTGACATTATAGATGTTTATAAAATCCTGAAGGGCATGAATAGGGTAAATAGCCAAGGTCTTTCCCTGAATGGAGAAATCCAAAACTAGAGGGCATTGGTTTAAGGTGAGAGGGGAAAGATCTAAAAGGGACATAAGGGGCAATTTTTTCATGCAGAGGGTGGTGCGTGTATAGAATGAGCTACCAGACGAAGTGGTGGAGGCTGGTACAATTACAACATTTAAAAGGTATCTGGAAGGGTACATGAATAGGAAGGGTTGAGAGGGATATGGAGAAAGTGAGGACTGCAGATGCTGGAGATCAGAGCTGAAAATGTGTTGCTGGAAAAGCGTAGCAGGTCAGGCAGCATCCAGGAGTGAAGAAGGGCTCATGCCCGAAACGTCGATTCTCCTGCTCCTTGGATGCTACCTGTCCTGCTGCGCTTTTCCAGCAACACATTTTCAGCTGAGAGGGATATGGGCCAAGTACTAGCAAATGGGACAAGATTGGGTTGGGATACCTGGTCGGCACAGACGAGTTGGACTGAAGGATCTTTTTCTGTGCTGTACATCTCTATCACTCTTAAATATGTTATAATGAAGTAAATGTATTGTCTCAAAAATGTCTAATTATCTATTTTCTGATATGAATTTGATCTGTGATGCTTTTGTGTCACTTATTACTTAATGTCATGTGCCACATAGATGTGAAACATTTGACATTTTATATATTTAGCCAGGGTAATACATGCTGTTGGAGGACCACTCATACAAGAAAAATATTATACAAATATTTGACATAATCAGTATATTAAAATTATTGACTGTGCTATGATACATCAATATCTGGAAAGCTATGGATTATACAGAGTGAACTATTAAATTTAAAGGTCAAGAACAGCAATGCGCATATTTGCATTAGAAGTGATTATTTATTACTATCTTGCCACTTATTTTATTAGAATGGTTCTGTTTGTATTGCACCTGTAAATTAGTAAAATGACTAAAGATGTTTACTAAGAACAATATCAAACATAAATAAGGGTCAACTGTTTCGCGCAGAGGGTGGTGCGTGTATGGAATGAGCTGCCAAAGGAAGTGGTGGAGGCTGGTACAATTGCAATATTTAAGAGGCATTTGAATGAGTATATGAATAGGAAGGGTTTGGAGGGATATGGGCTGGGTGCTGGCAGGTGGGACTAGATTGGGTTGGGAATATCTGGTCGGCATGGATGGGTTGGACCGAAGGGTCTGTTTCCATGCTGTACATCTCTATGACTCGATGACCAAACCGTGTAGATGTATTAGGACAGTTAACAAAAAGCATGCTCAAGATTAGTCTTTAAATAGAAATTTGGAATTGAAATGAAGGAAAACGTTTTATGCAGTGAGTGGTGCCTGACAGTCTGAGAGGAGATTTTGTTGTGGCTTTCAAAAACAAATTAAATACACGTGGTCCCCAATTTACAAATATCTGACTTACAAACATGACCTCATAACGGAATGTAATTTTAAAGATATGACACATGAATATTTCCTGTACTTATGACTGGTTCCTTTATATTGTCCTTGCAGACAAATCAACTTGTGAACAGACTCCAGAACAGAACCCATTTGCAACCTGGGGATTGCCTGTAATTAGCTGAAGAAACCAAATCATTGGAGGGGCTTAAGGAGAGAAGAGGTTTAGACAGCCAAAGGCATTCTTTTTGTTATTTTTAATACTGTTATGTAAATATGATATTTAGTTAATACCTCGTGTCAATTGAAGATCACATGCCTGGTAGTTTGATGCATTTGATGATAATGAATGTCAGTGTTGTTGAAAGGCCAGTCTGTACTAATGGATCCCATTGAAAGAAAACTCAAGATTGGCAAGTATCCTATTGAGATGGGAAACTGAACTTGGAAAAATCAGTGGTCAGTGTGACAAAATTGTAAATTGGGAGCAGATTTGGTGACACAAGGTATAAAATGAACAACTGCCATTGATTAAATGATAAAAATGAGTGCTCCTGAAGAAAGATCAGAGCAGAGAGAAACAGATTGTGATACATTGGATAATCAATATTCAAAGATGAGTAGGCAGGCAAGAAAGGCTGTAATGTATTGGATGACATTGAAAAATTGTGTTAACAGTGGCTTTTAATCCTTCAAAACAATGATCATACGCTATGAGGTGACAAAAGATTAATGGGAGTAATGAGGATAAATATGGTATACACTGTACATGGACTTCCAAAAGATGTTTGATAAAATGCCACATAAAAGTCTTGTCAACCAAATGTGAACTCATGGAGTAGGACCAGTGGCAGCCTGGATACTAAGTAGACTGAGTAAGAGGAAACAGAGTAGTGTTTGTCTTTTGGGCTGGAGGATGATATATAGTGAGGTCAGCACCAGAGCTACTGTTTTGTTTATCATATTAATGATGAAGACTTGTATGTGCAAGGCACAATTTCAGAATTTGCAGGTTACACAAAACTTGGAAATATTGTAAAATGAGTGGAAATATTGTATTATGATGGACTTGATGACATAGGTGAACGTGTGGCAGAGGGGTTGAAGTGATAAATCTGAATGGGAAGAACAGAAACAGACTGGGCAAAACAAAGGTAACACTGTAAATAAGGTGCAGAATCAGAGAGACCTCTAGTTATACGTGCATAGAAAATTGAATGTGGCAAGGCAAGTTGAGAATATGAAGGTCAACACGATCCTAGTCTTCATATATTGAAGTACCACACACACAAGCAAGGGAGTTATGATGAGCCTATACCAAATGTTATTTGGACCCAACTGGTGTGAGGTGTCCAATTTAGAGCATGATATTGTAGGGATGTAATGGAATAAGAGAGTATGCAGAAAAGATTTATCGGAATGGTTCCAGGGATTACACTGATAGACTCAAGAACCTTCGGTTGTTCTAGTTCAGGAAAGAGAGAATTAAGTGGGAATTTGATAGAGGTGTTCCAAACTATGAGGGGTCAGTACAGATTAGTATAAGGAGAGACGGTTCCTATTGACAGAAAGATTGATAATCAGAGGATACAATTTTAAGGTAAATGGCAAAAGATTTGAAATGAGGAAAAATGTTTTTATGCAATGAGCGGTTGGCATCTGGAATGTGCTGCCTGGCAGTCTGGCAGGGGAAGATTCCATTGTGGCTTTCAAACCCAAATTGAGCACAGGGGGTCTCCGATTTACAAATGTCTGACTTACAAGTGCTTGTGCTTACAGACATGATCTCATTTGGGAGTGTAATTTTAAAGATCTGACACATGAACAATTCCTGAACTTACGAACAGTTCCTTTATATTTTTCTAAGTTGAGTTCCAACTTACAAATAAAACAACTTAGGAACAGGCTCAAGAACGGCACCCCATTTGCAACCTGGGATTGCCTGAATTTAGCTGAAGAGATAAAAGTTTACACGACTGCATGAAAAGGCTAGAGGAGTGCTTCCAGATGAATTATTTTTTCAAGGAGTCAGCACAGAATGAAGAGCCAAATGGCTTCCTGCTGTCCTTTAACCATTCTGTGATTGTATTAATATTGACAGACAAAAGTAAATTCTGATCCAGACCACCGTCCAACCTTACAATTTGTTTCTGTGATTCGTTTTAATCATGCCACAGTTGACAGCCCCGTATCTTGTATTTAACAGGCATTAAATGCAAATTGATTATTGGAAAGCAAATGCTTATGGCTGCAATGACAGAGCAACAATTGCCATTCAAAACTGGTTCATATTAGATCATTCTGAGGTCAGCAGTTAAATCAATGAGCATCCATTTAGAGCTGTCTTGTGTGCCATTTTTCTTGATTCGCAAACAAATGTTTGGTGATTTAATTGTTAATGTGTACATCTTTCGGTCATCAATTCTGTTTGGCACTGAAGGTATACGATGGGATATTTCTGATAAAAATATAACCCGATATAGGCTTGTCACAATGATCATACTGTCATAGATATATTGTCTGCAACAGATTAGAGAAATTAATGAGCTCCTAAGGAGATTATTTGGTGAAGATCAGTGCAGGGACTAAATGCTTCTTAAATTTCCATCAGTGTGTTCTTAATTAGAAACATTTAATAGCAATTAATAATGCTATGCTTCCGGTTTCTCACACAAATATTTACATCCATAAAGCAGTTGCTAACCTTCAAATATTTTATGTTAATATGTTATGAGAATATGCTTTATTTTAATTCTGTCAATAATTGGTGTATTAATTGGTGAAATGCAGGAATATCAGAAAGGTCACGTTCAGTTTTCCATCAGGCATGCATCAAGATCACTTTATCTGATAGAAAGAAACTCCATATCATTCTAAGAAATAAATTCCTTCCATTCAAGTATTTCTTGTCATGTAAACACTGGTAATGATAGATGTATCCTTAAGAAAGGTCAAAATGATTTTGAGGCTCTAGCGTCCATTTTGAGGGAAAGAAGTTTCTGGAAGTTTTTTTTAAAAAAGGCCATTGATGATCAAGGAAAACCTCCAGTTGAATTCAAGCTTGTACTTGTTGGAGGTGGTGGTACTGGGAAAATTACTTTTGTGAAGTGCCACATGACTGGCGAGTTTGAAAGAAGTAGGTAGCAACATTGGGTGTTGAAGTTCACCTAATTGTGTTCTATACTAACAGAGATCCCATTACATTTAATGTTTGGGATACTGCTGGTCAGGAGAAATTTGGTGGTCTCCATAATGGTTATTACATTCAATTATTATGTTTGATGAAACCTCACAAGTGATGTACAAGAATGTGCCTAACTGGCATAGAGACTTGGTGAGAGTGTGTGAAAACATCCCCATTGTGTTGTGTGGCCACAAAGTTGATACGAAAGACAGAAAAGTGAAGGCAAAATTGTAGAATCAGGAAGAAAAATCTTCAGTACTATGACATTTCTGCCAAAAGTAATTACAACTTCGAGAAGCCATTTCTGTTACTTGTCAGAAAGCTGATTGGAGATCCCAATTTGGAATTTGTTGCTATGCCATCTTTGGTACCACCAGAGGTTCAGGTGGACCCTGCATTAGCAGCATGTTACAAGCAAGCCCTGAAGACTGCTCAAAGCACTGCTTTGCCAGATGAAGATGACAACCTGTGATTTAATGGCTGGAAGAAAGTGAGGACTGCAGATGCTGGAGATCAGAGCTGAAAAATGTGTTGCTAGAAAAGTGCAGCAGGTCAGGCAGCATCAAAGGAGAAGGAGAATCGACGTTTCGAGCATAATTTCCTGAAGAAGGGCTTATACCCGAAACGTCGATTTTCCTTCTCATTTAATGGCTGGAGTCAAGCACCAGCAGCCTAGTTTCATAGGCTCTGTCCTGTGATGCGGCGTGTTTGCTAGTTCTTTAACTGAACAGAACTTAACTGCTTATAATCTTGAAATTTTAAGGGAGCTAAAGGAGTTGTAATTGGGAGTGAATGGTGTACAGTATGACAATTTCCTTCACACTTGGACCTGTGTACTTGATACTAAAACTGTATTGATAGACTGCAACATTGGCGTGTATGCATAATTTAATTTATGGTGCAGGTAGAATCACAATGTATATTGTTACAAGTTGTATGTTAATGTCATTCCTCCATATTTTGTTAACTTTTTGGTTAGATCATAAAGTTGTGATCTTAATAAAGTTATATTCCAACTACCTAAAAAAAGGTCAAAATAACAGATTAACCTTCACTGGCTTTGGAACTCATTTCTTTGAAGTCTAACTATTGCTTTGTTTGGGTTTAATGAATTTGATTCCTTTATCCGGGTTCAACAATCAACAGCATTCCAAAGGCAAAGTACTGCAAATGCTAGAAATGTACAATATTTTTAGAAAATGCTGCAACTATGCATCGATTCAGCCAGAATCTGTGGAGAAGGGAACAGAATTCACTTTTTCCGACAGTGATCTTTCAGGAGAACTTGAAGACGTTACAGATTGAACAGGTTTAAGCAAATAGAGAGGCAGGGAAAGGAAGGAGAACAAAAGAGTAGAAGGCACGTGTCATAAAGAACAGGAAAGCTTTGCAAAGAGGTGAATAATTGAAGAGAAAGCTAGTTGGGAACATGAGGGAGGATAGAATGCTCATGTGGTTAGATGAAGAAGGCCAGGAGAAGGCTGGGGTGGAATATAAACACCTGCAAAGACCTGTTGGCCTCTGTTGCATGTTGACATGCTATACATTCGACATAGTCTGAACTGAACCTTTTCTTTCTGGTTAGATAATGCAGCTGTTGGTGAAAGGCAACAAACAGAGAACACAGGAACCCACAGCAGCCAACAAAACCTCCTCTCGGTCTCACGCTGTCCTGCAAGTCACCGTTAGGCAGAAGAGTCGCATCAAAAACATTTTGCAGGAAGTACGAATTGGGCGTTTATTCATGATTGACCTTGCAGGATCTGAGAGAGCTTCACAGGTATGTCACATGTGCCTCTCTTGTAAGCTTGTTGCAGTATCTCAAAATCACTTGAAGGTTTGTGCTTGTTCTGCAATGGGGACTGGGCATTGCTGGTAAGCCCAGAATGTCTTAAACATTCTATTTGCCATTGGCTTTCAAAACAATTCAGAGCGCAGTTTAGGGTTATCCACATAACTGTGGATCTGGGTTTACAACTATAGAGTCATAGAGTATGGAAACCGACCCTTTGGTCCAACTCGTCCATGCTGACCAAGTATCCTAAACTAAACTACAGCTGTAGTTCCATTTGCCTGCATTTGGACCATATCCCTTAAACCTTTCCAAATGTACACATCCAAATATCTTTAAATGTTGCAATTGTACTTGCCTCTACCACTTCTTGTGGCAGCTCATTCAATTCACACATCACCCTCTGTGAAAAACTTGCCCTTCAGGTCACTTTACCCTCTCACCATAAATCTATGCTCTCTAGTTTTGGACTCCTCCTTCCCTTGGAAGAAGACCTTGGCCATTCACCTTTTCTATTCCCTTGTGATTTATTGAACTTCTGTAAGGTTACCCCTCAACCTCCAATGCTCTGCTTCCATGGAAATATGTCCGAGTCCAGCTTTCAATACTTCCATCGTTACCAGTATGGGGACTAGCTTTTAACCTTAGATGTTTATTAACGGAATTTAAATTCCATCAGATGCTAGGGCTACATTTGAATTGGTGTGCCAGAGTGTTAGCATGAATTATTACTCAGTAATATTACTGCTATGTTACTGTTATCCCTGTTAGAATAAATCAGAGATTTACATAGAGTCATAGAGATGTACAGCACGGAAACAGACCCTTCAACTAGATATCCCACCCCAATCTTGTCCCACCTGCCAGCACCCGGCCCATATCCCTCCAAACCCTTCCTATTCATATACCCATCCAGATGCCTTTTAAATGTTGCAATTGTACCAGCCTCCACCACATCCTCTGGCAGCACATTTCATACATGCACCACCCTCTGTGTGAACAAGTTGCCACTTAGGTCTCTTTTATATCTTGCCCCTCTCACCCTAAACCTATGCCCTCTAGTTCTGGACTCCTCCACACCAGGGAAAGGACCTTGCCTATCTACCCTATCCATGCCCCTCATCATTTTGTAAACCTCTATAAGGTCACCCCTCAGCCTCCTACGCTCCAGGGAAAACAGCCCCAGCTTGTTCCGCTTCTCCCCATAGCTCAAATCCTTCAACCCTGGCAACATCCTTGTAAATCTTTTCTGAACCCTTTCAAGTTTCACAACATCCTTCTGATAGGAAGGAGACCAGAATTGCACACAATATTCCAACAGTGGCCTAACCAACATCCTGTACAGCCGCAATATGACCTCCCAACTCCTGTACTCAATACTCTGACCAATAAAGGAAAGCATACCAAACGCCTTCTTCACTATCCTATCTACCTGCGACTCCACTTTCAAGGAGCTATGAACTTGCACTCTAAGGTCTCTTTGATTAGCAACATGCTCTAGGACCTGACCATTAAGTGTGTACGTCCTGCTAAGATTTGCTTTCCCAAAATGCAGCACCTCGCATTTATCTGAATTAACTCCATCTGCCACATCTCAGCCCATTGGCCCATCTGGTCCAGATCCTGTTGTAATCTGAGGTAACCTTCTTCACTGTTCACTACACCTCCAATTTTGGTGTCATCTGCAAACGTACTAACTATACCTTTTAAGCTCCCATCCAAATCATTTATATTGGGATTTGGCAAGAACTTTCAAAAGCTGATTAGGGGCTGATGTTCGCACATAAAGGGATGACTGGAAAATAGGAAGCCTTCAGAAATGAGATAACAAGACTGCAGAGACAGTATGCTCCTGTTAGGGCGAAAGGAAAGGCTAGTAGGTATAGCGAATACTGGATGATGAAAGTAATTGCGGGTTTGGTTAAGAAAAAGAAGGAAGCATATATCAGGTATAGACGAGGCAGTAGGAGTATTACTTAAGAGGGAATTCAGGAGGGCAAAAAGGGGACATGAGATAGCTTTGGCAAATAGTTGAGGAGAATCCAAAGGGTTTTTACAAATACATTAAGGTCAAAAGAGTAACTAGGGAGAGAATAGGGCCCCTCAAAGATCAGCAAGGCGGCTTTTGTGTGGAGCCACAGGAGGTGGGGGTGATAGTAATTTGCATCAGTGTTTCCTGTGGAAAATGACATGGAGGATATAGACTGTAGGGAAATAGATGGTGACATCTTGAAAATGTCTATATTACAGAGGAGGAAGTGCTGGATGTCTTGAAACAGTAAAAGGTGGATAAATCCCCAGAACCTGATCAGGTGTACCCGAGAACTCGGTGGGAAGCTAGGGAAGTGATTGCTGGGCCTCTTGCTGAGATATTTGTATCATTGATAGTCACAGGTGAGGTGCCGGAAGACTGAAGGTTGGCTAACGTGGTGCCACTGTTTAAGAAGGGTGGTCAGGACAAGCCAGGGAACTGTAGACCAGTGAGTCTGACGTCGGTGGTGGGCAAGTTGTTGGTGGGAATTCTGAGGGACAGGATGTACATGTAGTTGGAAAGGCAAGGACTGATTAGGGATAGTCAACATGGCTTTGTGCGTGGAAAATCATGTCTCACAAACTTGATTGAGTTTTTTGAACAAGTAACAAAGAGGATTGATGAGGCCAGAGCGGTAGAACATAAATAAAAAATTTGAGAAAATATAAAGCTGAAGTGATTGTCATAAACATGTTTTGGGCTTTATTATGGCACTAAAATGGTATTAACATTCTCAATACGTTCCTGTAGTTAACACCTATAGGTTGCTGCTGCACAGAATGTTTTCTGGAATTCTAATAAACTATCCAGAATAATTAGGCAGGATGCAAACAGAATGGAGTTGGGTAAATGTTACATTCCTGCTAAAGTGAAAAACACACAAAAAGGCATTTTATTGTATTTTAATTGCATTGATACAGGTATAAATTAAAGATTTTTAAGAGCACAGAGTCACAGAGTGATAGAGATGCACAGCAAGGAAACAGACCCTTTGGTCCAACTCGTCCATGCTGACCATATGTCCTAAATTAATCTAGTCCCATTTGCCAGCATTGGGCCCATATCCCTCTAAACCCTTCCTATTCATATACCCATCCAGATGCCTTTTAAATGTTGTAATTGCACCAGCCTCCACCACTTCCTCTGGCAGCTCATTCCATACATGCACCACCTACGCGTTAGATCCTTTTTAAATCTTTCCCATCTCACCTTAAACCTATGCCCTCTAGGTTTGGACTCACCAGTCCTGGGGAAAAAAACTTTGTCTATTTACTCTATCCATGCACCTCATAATTTTATAAACCTCTATAAGATCACCCCTCAGTCTCTGATGCTCCAAGGAAAATTCAGCCTCTCCCTATAACTCAAACCCTCCAACCCTGGCAACATCCTTGTAAGTCTTTTCTGAACCCTTTTAGGTTTCACAACACTTGTATAAGAGTTGGGGGGGGTCATGTTGTGGCTGTACAGTAACACCACTTAGGCCATGTTTGCAATACTGAGTGCTATTCTGGTCTCCCTGCTGTTATGTCATTGGGATGCAACTTTTTTAGGGTTAGGAAAGTAAAAGTCTTAATCCCTAATTACTTCAGAATGGTGTCAGTGCTGTCAAAATGATAATCCAGAACACATGTTTAGAAGGACATAATTTCTCAAAACTCATGGATTAAGTGTTGGTGAATCCAACTCAAGTAATTTGAGTCTGTTTTTAAAAACCAAAGAACTGCGCTTGCTGGAAATTCAAAACAAAAATAGAAATTGCTGGAGAAACTCAGCAGGTACAAACTTGGTTAGAGACAAAAGAAAACTGCAGATGCTGGAATCCAAGGTAGACAAGCAAGAAGCTGGGAGATCACAGCAAGCCAGGCAGCATCAGGAGAAGGGTTACACTCGAAACGTCGACTTTTCCACCTCCTGCTGCTGCCTGGCTTGCTGTGTTCTCCCAGCTTCCTGCTTGTCGACTGAAGAAACTCAGCAGATATGGCAGCATCTGTGAAGAGAAAGCAAACTTAACATTTTGAGTCCAGTGACCCGTCTTCAGAACTGATTGTACCGAGGAAAATGCTGAAGATGGGGTCTGGGGGGAATGGAGCAGAGTAAACAATGGGTGGAGGTGGGCCCAGAGAAAGCAAACAGCTGTTGGGCAGACAAAGAAATGGGTAAGGTTCAGCGTGGGAGAATCAATAGCTGCTAATGGGGACCATCATTAGGTGGCAATGGGTTGGTTGTGGGAGCAGACCATGTGATGACAAGGCCTGGCGTTTGAGGGTTGGGAGAAAGAATGGATGAAGATGCTTAGGCACTAACATTATTGAACTCCATATTGAGTGAACATTTCAACATGTTATCACAATTAATGTATCTACATTTGAAGAAGTTGCTGTGGAGCAGGAAGCAGTGGATACTGGAGGTAGGTTTTGAGTTCAGCTTTCCAGAATCTCCAGTGCTTTGCTTTTTTATTGTTGAAATAAAGTAGTTTTTTTAAAGAATTACTATTTTAAGGTGAATTGAAAATGTTAAATCTTATTTAAGATTGAGGCTTGAACATGAGCTACGGTGAGATATCTCCTTGGCATGGCTGTGGTAGTCACATTACAATTGGCTAGACTGCTACTGGACTTACAGAGCAGGAAACTTGATCCATTATCCTGCTGGGTACTGATCTAACTGCTAAAAATATTTATGTGTAAAATGGCAGATAGGCGAATCCTCTTCTGATTGAATATCCCATTATTAGAATCCCTACAGTTTGAAAACAAGTCCTTCGACCTAGCAGGTCCACACCAACCCTCCGAAGCATATCCCACCCAGACCCATTCCTCTACATTTCCCCCTAACTAATGCACTTAACTTACACATCCCTGAACATTATGGGCAATTTAGCATGGCCAATTCACTTAACCTGCAAATCTTTGAACTGTGGGAGGAAACCGGAGCACCCGGAGGAAACCCACATAGATACGGGGAGAATGTGCAGACTCCACACAGATCGTCACCCGAGGCTGGGATCAAACCCGGATCCCTGGCACTGTGAGGCAGCAGTGCTAACCATTGAGCCGCTGTGCTGCCTACCCAGATTCCCTTTAAAGACTCACGTGGTAATAATTCAACAAGGTGCCAGAGGGTACCTGCAGGTCATGATACTGCACGTTCCGAGGCAAGGGTGGAAGAAACTGTTTGAGGAAAAAAATCACTTTCTCACCAAAAACATCTATATTTTTGATTTGAAATTATGTGCTATGGTAATTTTAAATCAGATTTGTTTTCCTTGTTTGGTTGCTGTAGTAATTTGTAGTAATTACTGCGTAACCAGATTAATCTATGCGACAAGTCAGGGTTTTGACACTTCCAAAAATGAATGTCACCAAAAAAAGTTCAATTGTTTCTCATTAGTTGTGTTAGATATCTGCTCATTAGTATCCTGTTCATATCATTATTGTTTCGGGAAGTTAGTGAGAAAACCATTCACTATGACGTGATGTCTTGGAGCCTTTATTTTATAATTACCATAATTTGATGAAATTATCTCCTTGCACTGAAGTTGACATTTTATATAATTTTCTGTTATGCTTTTGTGCAATACCCATTTTAATATTTAAATGACGATATAATAAACCATTAGCACAAAAGCCATTAATTATAGCTGTAGCAGAGTTAAAGTAAGGAATGGCTGAGTACTGTGCCAATAGATTAAAAACCCATCATACCCTATACAGTTTTGTACAGGTCTTGCCCCTGTTTCAAGCAATTTTAAAACACAATTCTAAAATGTTAAGGCTATTAGTGCTGTTATGAAAATAAATGTTGAGTGTAGTTGCAGTAACTTAGATCCATAGCCTTATGCTAACTGACACAACTGTGGCAGAAGGGCAGGAAGGAATTGGGTATGCATTACTCAGACTGGTTCACACCACCACCTACTGGCCATAGAAAGGAATGTGGCTTTGGTTGAAAGCTTAAAAAACCTGAATTGCAGACAGCACCTGTGGAAAGAGAAACAGAAGTTAAAGTTTCAGATCAATTGACATTTCTGCACAATGACTTCTGGTCACATTTCTGATTGCTTAAGTTTTATTGCTTTCCTTTGTACGGCTGTTACTGTGCAGGCCAGTTCTGACCAGTTTTGCCAATTTTACTTCCTGCGATCGATTTACATGATTGTTCTTAAAAGATGTTTCTCTCACCCTCAGTGGCTCTGCCAAGATTGAGTGTGAATCATGCAGTGTGGACAGAAAGATTTGCCCCCAGAATATGAGCCATAATGGTTAACCTGGAACATGGCTAGTCAGTATTTGTAACTAACAATAAACAAGTTCAGTAGTTCAAATGTGAAACGCTGTTTGCCTGTTAATATGACACACCTTCCTTTAAAAGGAGAATTATAACTCCAGAGTCAAAAAGTGTGGTGCTGGAAAAACACAGCAGTTTAGACAGCATCCAAGAAGTAGGAGTATCGACGTTTCAGGCATAAACCCTTCGTCAGGAATGCTAGTTCCATTCAAATTATAGCTCCATTCAAATAACCTGTGCAGAGTTTTTATTTGCAGCAAAACATTATGGAAAACAAATAACAAAATATCTGGGTCAAGGATTTCATAAATTTTGAACTGATGAAAACAGAAACTGCTGATTTTACCTTTTTTGTTTTCCAGAGAAGATTGTGTTATAATTGAAATTGGTCGGTAATCTATTGTAAAATTTGCATTTTCAAACCACTCTGTGCATTTTTCATACAAATTTTCACCAAATGACTTCAATCCCCAATGACATGGTTCTGTTGATATTCATCAACATATTCTTAAATAATAATAATTGGACTTCTGGCATTACCAGAAAGGTTTCTTCTTTATATGAATGTTTTGAATGATTAGGGACACATATATTGAATATATCCACATGGCATTACAATGATTATGCAATGGTTGCTGTTGAAGGAGACCATGGTGTGTGGTGTATATCTACTTTTGGATGAACGAATGGGTTACTCTGGGCTGCTACAAATGCGAGAGCATCATCCCATGTAAAATGTATTTGTCACAGCAAGATAACATGACTGCTAGAGAGGCAGCAAAAAGCTTCAGGGAAAGGAACATTAGAAACCTAAGAGTTGTGTGCCCAGTGAGCCTTTATTTTTATCAGACTGTAATATCAATTCAAAATTAGTTAGTAAAAGCTGAGTGTAACTCATTCACCTGTATGAAGGGTCAAAAGTAATTGGGGAGGCAAAATTACTAAAATGTATGCAAGAAAACTTTCTTGATCAGTGTGTATTAGGCCCAATGATGATCAAAGAAGTGCCTGTTTTTGTTCTGTAGAATGAAGTAAGCTGTGGATATTTCAATGATGGTGCATTTGGGAAATAGTGATCATAACATCATTAGGTTTAGGTTAATTATGCTAAAACAAAAGGTACAATCAAATGTAAAAAATACTTTTGTGAAACAAATGTGTTGTAAGGAGATCTGGCCAGGTAGATTGGAATCAATAAACCAAGCTACAAATATAGGAATATAGGAATTGGGAACTCATATTGCAGCTGTAAAGGACATTGTTTAGGCCACTATTGGAATACTGCATGCATTTCTGGTCTCCTGCTATAGGAAGGATGTTGTGAAACTTGAAAGGATTCAAAAAAGATTTACAAGGATGTTGCCTGTGCTTGGTGGGGGGTGTGGGGTTTGAGGTGATGGGAGAGGCTGAACAGACTTGAGCTATTTTCCCTGGAGTGTTTGGAGGCTGACAGATGACCTTGTAGATGTTTATAAAATCATGAGGGACATGGACAGGATAAATAACCAAGATCTTTTCCCCAGGGTGGGGGAGTTCAAAACTAGATGGCAGAGGTTTAGGGTGAGAGGGGAAAAATTTTAAAGGGACCGAAGGGGCAACTTTTTCATGCAGAGGGTGGGGCGTGTATGGAATGAGCTGCCTGGGGAAGTGGTGGAGGCTGGTAAAATTGCAGCATTTAAAAGGTATCTGGCCAAATGCTGCAAATGGGACTAGATTAATTAAGGATATCTGGTCGGTGTGGACAAATTGGACTGAAGGGTGCGTTTCCATGTAGTACATCTCTACGACTCTAATTATGATCTTCAACAAGGAGATACATTGTCTTCAGGGAAAAGAAAGGATCTCCAAAACTACAATTCCCAGAAAACTAAATATGTAAAGATAATGAAACAGAAAAAAATGAAGCTGGCTTCTGTTGATGCATATTGGTACCTGGTAACTGACAACTAATTATGAATTATGACTTTTCATGTTGACTAGATGGCTCCTCAGCACTGTTTCAACATAATGTCTTTCTTGTTGTAAGCCCAGTAGATGGTTGTTTTCTAATGGTTTGCTGTTGGTTGTTGCTAGGCATACTACTTATGTATTTGCTGTTCAGGGGACTGATTGATTAGTGATACCAGCATGATGCCAGGTCAATTTATTGGGTTTTCACTATCAGGATGACTCATGGACCATTAACAATAATGGATAGGTTCTGATTCTGGAATCATTGGCCATATTCCCAAGCTCTCCACATTTTTAAGCGTGTTTTTTAAGAGTGCATATTGAACTGTACCCTGCAAATCTTACCTGGCTGAAGACAGACATGGTCTCATTCTTTGTCACTTTCATGGAGCCAGATCAGATTGTTAAACAGTCATGCTTCACAGAACTTTAAAAATGTTGTGAATTGTGGTCAGCATGAGGGAGTCATTTGAGAGCTAAAAGGTCCTCCTTATGCTCTCAATGCACTTTCCCCATCAAGACCTTGCCACTCTACCTAACTCTTGAAGATACCATACTTAGTTACGTCTGGTGCATCTGTCTCCACCTTATCTAAAAGTGATGAATATGTGTCACTCAGGGTTCTTTATTTATATGCAAATGTATGGAATACTGATTACAGCTCTCAAATACTGTTCCTCCATTCCTCTCTCCTCAGACTTTTGGTAGCATGTCTTTGATGATGCCAAGGTTATCATCTCATTAACAAATGCATTCTCATGATACTTACACCCAGTCTGTTATAATTCTCACATCTTTAACCTTTCCTCACATCTTAGATCACAGGTGCACAAACATAAATACATTTAATTTTCCACATTACACCTTCTGAACATGTAACTGATTTTTTAAAAAAGATTTTGAGGTGTGGAAAATCAGATTTATAAACTACAGGAAAAATCTTCAATTGGATTTAATTCAAAGCTTTGTATTGTGGTGATCTGCTCTGAGCCTTTGAAGGCCCCACTGTTGTAGTCATCAGTTTCATCATGTGTTCAATAAATTTGTTGTAATTAGTTTAATTTTTCTGTTGTTTTACAGACGCAGAACCGTGGAAAACGAATGAAGGAAGGAGCACACATCAACCGTTCACTGTTGGCACTTGGAAACTGTATTAATGCTCTGAGTGAGAGGGGAGGAAATAAATACGTCAATTACCGAGACAGCAAGCTGACACGATTGCTGAAGGTATAAGGGTGTGTGTGTGTGTGTGTGTGTGTGTGTGTGTGTGTATACACATCAAGATTAGGATTACATGTATGTCAATACAATGTCATCCCTTTTCACTACCACTTGTTATGGACCAGGCCAGAACCCCTCAAAACATTTCAAGAAGGTAGCCCAGACCCTGAAGGTAGCCCAGTTGTTTTAAGCAGGTGTACAGTGGATATTCCAGGAGAGAATCAGCTGGTCAAACCACTTCGTTTTAAACAAAACAGAATTTATTTACAAGATTACTGAATGAAACACAAAGAACAGAAACAAAATAGCAAATAACCTTTCCTATCCAAAAACCCAACAGACTATCCCAAATTAATGATGCTGTTCCAATATACTTGCAAAAATTCCCGTAAACGCTCCTTGGCACAAAAGGTAAATTCAAACACAGGGTCTTATAGGATAGGATAGAAGTCAGAGAGAGAGAACCAGCCTGAGCTCGCTTCCAGCAGCCTTTCGTCACTACTACTGAAAAATAAAACAGGGAATAGCTTAGTTGGGAGATCGGGCCACTCCCTTTACATTGTACAAGTGTTTTTTTAAACTTGAGCACCTTCTGTCTGAGGCAATATCTGTTAGACATTATCAAATTGGCCCGAAAACCCATCCAAACTCAGACTTTTCGGAACCTGTATTTTTACGCCATCCTGAAGAAAAAATTAAGGACAACCTAACCTTGTTAAAGGAACTGCTTTGTCACACGCTCAAGTATTACATTCAGCTTTCCCTGAACCTTGTTGCAGGATATGTGAAATCAAACTGTGACTATTGCTATTGTTGAGAATAGGTATAATTCTTTATTAAACAATAAACGTTTAGCATAAAACTGCAATTTTATTGTTAATGTTCATGTTATTTAAGTTTATTGGGTTTTCAGTACCTCTTCTCAAGAATCAGTTCCATTAACAGGCAAACACCGGTTTTCCATTTCTCAGTTTATGTCCTTCTTTCCCACGGCAGGATTCTTTGGGTGGAAACAGCCGGACTGTGATGATCGCTCACATCAGTCCAGCCAGCCTTTCCTTTGAGGAATCACGCAATACCCTCACTTACGCAGACCGTGCCAAAAACATTAAAACCAGGGTAAGAATCAGGCAATTCTGTCAATACATGCATTACATTATTTCCACTTTTTAAATCTATAATACATATCTTTAAAGAAATTAATAAATAAAGAATCAAGAAAAATAATCATTTTGAGTTACTTCAATGTCACTTGTCTGAATCATTCTGCAAATTAAATCATTAATGTCTAATGTTGCTGTAAAAAGGGACATACTTCTGAAATTTTTCATCTTGCATTCATCAGGACAGACTAAAGAATACCAAATTTCAAAAGGATTAATAATTTATGTTTCAGGAGAACAGAGAGCTGATTTTTGCAGAGTTGACTGATTGATCAAGGCATTATCATGGAGAATGTACCTGGGAACTATTGTCTCTCAGGCTTCTGTTTAATTTTACAAATTTTTGAAATGCCTGGATAGTCCTTGTTTTCCAGCAAAGGCTAGGTCCCTATCTATGAATATAGCTATTAGCAAGTGTAAGTGAGCCACATGGCAAGTCCAACATGATCTTAATTTGGTTGTCAGTGTAATTCATTGTATATTTTAGATTAGTCATAGTGTTGTACATCACGGAAACAGACCCACAGTACAACTCCTCCATGCTGACCAGATATCCTGAATTAATCAACCAGCATTTGGCCCATATCCCTCTAAACTCCTCCTATTCATGTACCCATCTAGGTCCTTTTAAATGTTGGGCAGAAGTGAGTACTACACATGGTAGAGATTAGAGTCAAGATTAGAGTGTTGCTGGAAAAGCACAACAGGTCAGGCAACATCCGAGGAGCAGGAAAATTGACATTTTGGGCATCAGGAATGTTAAATGTTGTAATTGTACGAGCCTTCATCACTTTCTCATTCCATCCACACCCCACCCTCTATGTGAAAATGTTGCCCCTAAGGTCCCTTTTATATCTTTCCCCTCTCACACTAAACCTATGCCCTCAAGTTTTGGATTCCCCTACCCTGCGAAAAAGTCCTTGTATATTAGCCCTATCCATACCCGTCATGATTTTATAAACCTTTACAAGATTGTTAAGCAAGTGTCATCCAATTCCAGAATCACATCTAATATTAGACATTGTGTTCTGAGATTTTAAAGCACAAGTTAGTTGAGTGTAGTGATGACACTCTCTGTTGTGAATACCTGAAGGGATATGTCATTTAATATGATCCTCTAGTCAGTAGGATATACAGACCATGCATGTGGGATCATGGTGACACAGAAATTCATATACCACATTACCAGCTCAAAAAGACATTCTGTGTGCTGCATTGTTGATCATTGATTTTTATATTGAGGGGCCTTGTACATAAATGAGCATCTGTGTTTCCCTCTGTTGCAGTAGTGGATAACCTTGGAAAATAAACAATGGCTTTGAATCACCTTTAGATTTCCTGAGGTTTTAAAACAGGCTAAATTGACTCAATTCCTTTGCTTCCACCTACATTTTTTTCCAGTTTATTTATTTATTTGTTATTTCTTCTGTTACTTCTTCGAGCGATTAGTACTGATTTTCTGAAAGGTCCAAATCATGCCCAGTTTCTATATTCCTCCAATTGTTTTAATCCTACAGTAATTTTTACACTGTTCAAGTGCGTTACTGTACACAAGCTTCTAAGTGTATGATTTTAGAAGTTCAAGTTCATAATTCAGCCACATGAATAAGCAACATTCAGAAAGTTCCACTGTATCTGAGACAAAGGTGATGCTTTCTTTTCTCTGGTTCAGGTATGTGCCTATTAACTCTTTATGAACAGCTTTTAGCTTCAGGCATTGCCAATGGAAGAGCATTGAATTGAGTAACCTCCAGTATTTTAAAAAAATTGGGTATTTGTAAGATTTAAAATCAATCTATTCCCAGGGTTCTAGCCTTGACTCTACACAAAAGCAATTCAATTATTTGGAAGAGGATCAAAATTTTCAGAATAGGTGTAGTTTCTAGAATGGGAGAAAGTGAGGACTGCAGATGCTGGAGATCAGAGCTGAAAATGTCTTGCTGGAAAAGCGCAGCAGGTCAGGCAACATCCAAGGAGCAGGAAAATCGACATTTCGGACATGAGCCCTTCTTCAGGAATCTAGAATCTAGTAGTTTCTAGAATGTTTGCTAGTTTTTTTTGACATGACTTGCTGCATCTTTTTTTTCCAAAACATAATGCAGTCATTATTTCACAATAATATCAACTTATCATGTTCTTTTCATTGCATTTTTTCTTCACATGGAACGACCTTGTGTCAAGAAATGAAAATTCAGAGTAAAATGCTAAAAAATGTGTTAGGTTACAGCAAAGGACAACAATTAGATTTTGATCCCAAATTTGGGAAAGAGGCAATTTCTTTTATAAGCTATAGTTGGAACTTCAATCTAGTTTGTTATTATTAAGGATCGTTTTGGCATATCCAGTGTCTAATGAGAGTTTTATTTCATACACCAGGTAAAACGCAATTTGATGAATGTGTCCTATCATATTGCACAGTACACCAATATTATCTCCGACTTACGCAGTGAAATTCATCGTCTGAAGAAAAAGATAGACACGCAACGGATACAGCAAACAAAAAATGATAAAGCTGACATACGCAATGTGCAAGGTGAGTGACTAGTCTGAATAGTTGGCAGTATCTTCTGTTGCACAGGAATAGGTACTGATCCCAATCTCCTGCTATTTTTTAATCACCGTCTGTGCTTGCTTTTGAGAGTTAATGGGGATATGAGAACATGGGAATCTGTGGGTTATGAGCTG
This sequence comes from Chiloscyllium punctatum, assembly GCF_047496795.1. Taxonomy (NCBI): domain Eukaryota; kingdom Metazoa; phylum Chordata; class Chondrichthyes; order Orectolobiformes; family Hemiscylliidae; genus Chiloscyllium; species Chiloscyllium punctatum. The sequence goes on along the minus strand of NC_092777.1, from coordinate 42,175,687 downwards.
ACTAAATTTTCAACATAGTATTAGCCTGCATATAACCATGACTTAGTTCCCCCTTCCTTTACAGGTCCGTTCAAATAACGCTTCAGGTTCTATATGCTTTAAAAAATCAGGAAAGGGAAAATTGATGGGCAAAGCAGCTGTAATCTTACATTTGACTGGCAAGGCCCAGCAGTAAACATTCCACAATCCAAAGATGTGTAGGTCAGGTGAATTGCCCATGCTAAATTGCCCATAGTGTTAGGTGCATTAATCAGGGGTAAATGTAGGGTTAGGGGAATAGGTCTGGCTGGGTTACTCCTCGGAGGGTCAGTGTGGACTTGTTGGGCTAGAGGACGTGTTATCATATTGTAGGGAATCTAATCTAATCTAATCTAATTTCTGATAATGGGATGTTTAACTGCAATTGGTCCAGAGTATGGAATATAACTTCTAATAGTCCATGGGCCTATTCTACCCTGCAACCTTGGATGACATTGACTAATGATTTTACGGCTTATCATGGCACTTACTTTTTATGCAGCACCAAAGCATACCCTTGCCTTCCTACCAGTTGGATAGGATCCTGCTATCTAGGTTATGTTGTGCCCTACATGCATCACCTGACCTCTCTTAAGCAGTACCATCCACAAGCCAAAAGGGCCATTACCAGAACAGACCAGTTCTTCATGAAGACCTTTCCACTGTATGGAACAGCTGGGGCAGCCAATGAATTGATTTACATGGCCCCATTGTTGGAACACCTGGCAAATGAGACAGCTTTAGAATTCAGGGTAACTGGACAAGCACTGGCTGAGGTCTTAGCTGAGCTGGTGGCTCTCCAAACTATGGCATTGCAGAATCGACTGGTTTTGGATTATCTGCTAGCCTCGCAGAGAGGAATGTGCACTGTTGTAGGTCAGGAGTGCTGGATTTACATTCTAGATGCCTCTGAGAATATCACCAACCTGGCTGTCCATATTAAGCTACATGCTGATCAAATACAAAAGACTGGCAGGGAATTCCATGATTATAACCCACCGGGTTGGTTGGGCTGATTGGGTCATGGAATATTTGATTGGATCTTTCAGGCCTTTTAACTGATATTACTATTGCTAGTAGGAATAGAATTGCTTGTTTGCTTCTGCCAATGTATTGTCAATCAAATTGTTAATATACCTGTAACTGTTTGTCATGATATGACAGAAAGAGGGAATGTGGAACAGATAGTTGCATGATGGGAAAACTGGCCAACCCCTAGTTGTAATACAACGCAAGTTAAGACTAAACCAAAGGTCAATGCAATGTTAACCTCAGCAGGTCTTGCATTAGGCTAAGTCCATATCAATTCTTAAACCTTGGTAGACGTCAGCAGAGCTTGAGTCAGCTGGCTCTACATAAATTCTGGGATACTGACTACGCCCAAATAAAGATATCCCACAGAAGCCTCTGAGCCCCAGCAAGGACGAGATTATGAGATGACATATGTGGCACAACGTTTTGGGAAGTCAACATGATAAACCTCGGAGGTAATAACACAGATCATAATTCAATGTACCGGTCTAATGGATGGCTAATCTCTAGTGATAGTTATTGATAGCTGTTGATAAGTTTTAAGTATAAAAGCTTCCTGCTTTTCTCTCTGTAAGAGCGAACTTGTGAGAGAGACTTAGAGCTGTAATCAACTCTATCTCTTTTCCAAGATCAGCCACTCTGCATGCAGCTTCCTTGTAAAAAAGACCGATTGTTTTGTCAGACCAAGTTTTGTTGAACTTTTGTTGAGTTTGTTTGTCTCTCACAGTCTCACTGTTCCATTGCTATTTTTAATCCATTTCTACAAAAGGCCTTTGTTTTCCTTGTGGGGTCAAGCAAAAGTTGCTGCCTGGCTCTACAAGAATTTTATTTTCAAGTACCAAAGTGCCCAACAAGCCAGTTAGGAGCACAACTGGCCATTCGGCCCCTTGAGCCTTCTCCGCCATCTAATAAGACCATAGCTGATCTGATTCTGGCCTCAACTGCTCATTCCTACCAACCACCTGACAAGGTTTGACTCCCTTGTTGGGCAAGACTATGTTTACCTTCTCCTTAAAAACATTTAATGTCTCTGCCTCCACCACTCTCACAGGAGCAAAGTTCCAAAGCATGAGGACAGCTTGAGTGAAAACATTTTTCCTTATCTCTGGCTTAAATAGCAGACTGTGTTTTGAAACTGTGTCCCTAATTCAAGATTCTCCTGTAAAGGGAAACTCACCAACCTCACTGTCAAATGCATTGATAAGATCAATTCTTATTCCCATAAACACCCAAAGACACAGACTCAATCTGTCCAATCTTTCTCATTTAACCTGGGTGGCATGGACTGGTGATATTAATTCCTTTGCTATTCCTGGGGGAAAGGAATATCCCATTTCTGCATCAGTCTGTCCACCAGGATCTACACATCCCTGACCACAAAGAGTGGTGCCAATTTTCCCTTCTGTATTATGTCTGGGGCAAAGTGAGGAAGCTTACAGGGGAACCCTGGAATAATAGTGTTTGACTGATTGAGCAATAGCCTTTTAAAGAGGGTGATACCAGTAACTTCTGGGAAGGACAGGTCATAAGTTTTGTCTAGAACTGAGTGAAAGGGATTCCCTTGGGACAGGGTGGGTACTTAATGAGGTGAGTTTGGTAATTCGTGGTGTGATCTCGTTAGGCTTCGCAGAGAGAACCCTTCCATGAAACTTGATAAAACTATCACTTAGCCAAAGAAACATGATTCACCCTCTAGTACATTACCGTCTGTGTTTCTGTTGACATCTGGGGTTTTTGAAATCAACAGAAGCAGAATTAGAAGAATTCAATGACAATCTCAATAATCATCAGTGCCCCGCTAAACTTAAAGCTTCAACATAAAAGGGAAGGATTAACTTCCTAAGAGCCACAATATTCATATTGGGAAAACTCATAGGTTAACAAACAACCTGAAATACAGCTATATAGCAAAACACATTTTCTGCAAACTGGTGAGGCCGTAGCTAATCTGTTCCATATTTGTCTCTATCATAGTCACTGTACCACAAGGATATGAGATGTGATAATACATAAATGCAAATCTTTATGAAATAAAACTGTTAGGGATTAAATAATCCACTATAGCATCCACTATTCCTTTGCTGGAACATTTAAAACTGCTAACCACACTTTTCAGCCAATCATTCCCCTTTTTAGCCCCTTTCTACCATTTGCAATCCCTCCCATCCTTTGTTTCTCTTTGTAGCACCTCTTCCACTTTGTAGGTCTTCTCCACCCACTTCACCCCTTATAGCTCCACCCTTTGCAGTCTTACTTGCCCACCCCACAACTCACCAGAGTCCTGACCCCTGTCCCTGGGCCCTGGCCTCACCGCCCTCGGGTTCCACTACCTTCAGCCTCAGAAACCTCAATTCCTCAAGTCTTACTTCTCTGGCCTGCAAGCCTTGCTTACTGCTGCTATTTGTCACTTCGCTGTTCCTTTTCATAGTGTGTTTTGAGGAAGGTCATTCAACTTGACATGTTTACTCTGATTTCTCTCCACAGGTGCTCCAAGACCTGATGAGCTTTTCCAGCAATTTCTTGTTTTTGTATCTGATTTTATGTGTCTGACTTTATTTCTCTCATATCAAAATTTCTTCCTCCTAATTTATCTTGATTAAAGTCATCCATAATTATTGTCATTTCTCTATTGCAATTCACCACATATTTCTTTCCATACACCTTTTCAACTAGTGTGATAACTGTTGAAAATCAATATTCCACTCACTAAGCAAATCTTAGTTTTTCCAGTTCTCTGTCAAACCGAATCTATGTCTTGATCTTCAGAGCTAAAATAATCTCTCTCTATGGTACAATTTCCATCATTAATTAACATTAATTATTAACTAATTACCATTAGTTACACCTCTACCTTTTCCTACCTTTGCATCCTTCATAAATGTTATGTGCACAGACAGGTCCCAGACGTTGTCTGTTTACAGTTTTGTCTCTACTGAGATTATATAACTTTACTTCAGTCTCTGCTATCAGTTCACACATTTTGTTCCAAATGCAGTATATCTTCAGACAAGGCTTTAGTTCTGTTTGTACTATTTTTATAACCTCCAAGCCAGGTTGGTGTACCAGTGGGGCCTGCAGACCAAAGTCAAAAAGTGTGGTACTGGAAAAGCACAGCTGGTCAGGCAGCATTCAAGGAGCAGGAGAATTGACGTTTTAAACATAAGCTCTTCATCAAGAATGTGCAAGGGGTCACAGGGGGGCTGAGATAAATGGGAAGGGGGGCGCTGGGAGAAGGTAGCTGGGAATGCGATAGGTAGATGAAGGTAGGGTGTTGTGATAATAGGTTGGAGTGGAGGGTGGAGCAGATAGGTGGGAAGGAAGATGGACAGGTAGGACAGTTCAAGGGGGCGGTGCCGAGTTGGAGGTTTGGATCTGGGATAAGGTGGGGGGGGAGGCAGTTCAGGAAACTGGTGAAATCGACATTGAACCCGTGTTGTTGGAGGGTCCCAAAGTGGAAGATGAGGTGTTCTTCCTCCAAGCATTGGGTGGCTACAGTTTGGCAGTGGAGGAGGTCCAGGACTTGCATGTTGGGAGAGTTGGAGGGGGGGAATTGAAGTGTTCGGCCAAACAGCAGTGGGGTTGATTGGTGCATGTGTCCCGGAGATTTCTTTGATAGTTTCTGCAAGTTGGCGTCCTGTCTCCCCAATATAGAGGAGACCACATTGTCAGCAATTTAGAGGTGCAGGAAAATCTCTGCCAGATGTGGAACGATCCTTTAGGGCTTTTGATTGAGATGAAGGGGGAAGTGTGGGCGCAGGTTTTACACCTCTTGCAGTGGCAGGGGAAGATGTCGGGAGTTGAAGGTGAGTTGGTGGGGGGGCGTGGACTTAACAAGGGGAGGGAATGGTTTTTGTGGAATGTTGAAAGGGGTGGGAGGGAAATATATCACTGGTGGTGGGGTCTGACTGTAGGTGGCAGAAATGGCAGAGGATGATGCATTGTATAGGAGGTTGGTGGGGTGGAAGATGAGGACCGGGGAATTCTGAAGTTGTTGCGATTGGAGGGGTGGCATTCAAGGGCGGAGGTGCGGGAAGTGGAAGAAATGCGCTGGAGGGCATTGTTGACCACATGGGATGGGAAATTGCGGTCCTTGAAGTAAGAGACCATCTGGGATGTTCTAGAGTGGAATGGGTCATGCTGGGAGCTAATGTCGCAGACTCGGAGGAATTGGGAGTAAGGGATAGCGTTTTTAGGACAGAACCCCCCAGTCTTAACCTTCCACTGCACCAACCTCCAGATACAATGCATCATCCTATGCCATTTCTACCACTTACAGTCAGACCCCACCATCAGAGTTATATTTCCCTCCCTATCCCTTTCAATATTCCAGAAATCATTCCCTCCACGACTCCCTTATTAGGTCCACATCCCCCACCAACTCACTTTCCACTCCCGCACCTTCTCTTGTCACTGCAAGAGGTGTAAAACCTGCACCCACACCTCCCCCTCACCTCCATCCAAGATCCCAAAGGATCCTTCCACATTCAATGGAGATTTTTCTGCACTACCAAACACCTCATCTACTGTGTCCATTGTTCTCAATGTGGTCTCCTCTACATTGAGGAGACAGAACGCCAACTTGCAGAGTGTTTCAGAGAACAACTCTGGGACACATGCACAAATCAACCCCACTGCCCTGTGGCCGAACATTTCAATTCCCTCTCCCATTCCACCAAGGACATGCAAGTCCTGGGCATTCTCCACTGCCAAGTTCTAACCACCCAACGCATAGAGGCAAAACGCCTCATCTTCGGCCTTGGAACCCTCCAACCACCCAGGATCAATGTCGATTTCACCAGTTTCCTGATCTAACCTCCCACTATCTTATCCCAGATCCAGCCTTCCAACCTGACACTGCCTACATGTCCCACCTGTCCATCTTCCTTCCCACCTATCTGCTCCACCCTCCACTCCGATCTATCAGCATGACACCCTACCTTCATCTACCTATCGCATTCCCAGCTACCTTATCCCCAGCCCCACATCCCTCCCATTTATCTCTCAGCCTCCTTGGGCCCCCCACCGACATTCCTGGTGAAGAGCTTATGCCAAAACATTGACTCTCCTGTTCCTTTGATGTTGCTTTTCCAGCACCACACTTTTTGACTGAATCTACAGTCTTCACTTTCTCCCTGCGACCACAGAGCAGCCCACTAAGCAGACTTATCAGGCCTACGGTCAGGGTTTCAGTGTGAGTCAGTGACCCATGAAATATTAACTGCCAGTTACCTGCAAGTAAGCTGGCTTAAAATCACCTGTATGGATATAAATTGAATGGTCAAATGAGATTCAAAGCACAAGCACATTTTTAACCATCTGAAAGTTTGAGTGTAATCACAATATGTTATCCAGATGTTCCAAAGCTTTTATCTTCACTGGATAATTTTCTGCCACATATGGTATTTTTCTTCTCTGTATTACGTGATTCCAGTCTGAGATGATGTAATCCATATTTATCTTAGTTTGTAGGATTGTGCACCAGGAGCAGGAAAATTACCTTGAACCGATGATACAAACTTCTGTAGTATGGTTTATAGAGTTTGACTAAAATGGGGATTGGAAGCCTCGAAGTCTTGAGAAGTGGTGCTTTTGCATGCTGTGTCATGTGAAGGAAACTGTTAATTTTATTAATTTTGTTCTTTTAGCTGAAGTACAACTACATTCCTCTCGATATGACAGACGGGAGATGGAAAGGCTTCGTGAACATCTAATTACTGCCTTTCGAGAACAGATGGACATCCGGCGTAATCTGCTGGAGCTGGACAGCAACAACATGCAAATTCAAGTTGACACATCCAGGCACTTACTAACTATCGCAGAGTCAGTATAATTCATATTTCCCCCAGTAGTCATTGGGAACATTGGTTCCTGCCAGCTTGCACAAGGCTGAATATCTAAGGAGGAATAAAAAAGTAGAATCAGCAGAGAAGATGAGAAATCTCTCAAGATTTTTGTTTCATGCAACCAGTCATAGAGACAAGACACAATTTGTATTACCTTAAAGCCTTTAAAGAGATCAACAGAAGTAATACAACATTAATTAACTCCATAACCTTTGTCATTTGTAGACCATTGTTGCTCAACTACTAATCATGTATGACATTAATAACTTGCAGAGCTAATGAAACAAGAGTAAACCTTCTACTGCAATCAATTATATTGTAGTTTCATGACAAATAAGATTATTAAATGCTGCATCTTTCAAATTGTAATATTGTTCATGGATTTGATGCATCAGCAAGCAAAGTTCATCAAACAATTTGCAATTTGCATTGAAAATACACCCCTTCTCTTCTGTGTTTTCTATCCAGCGACTCCTGCCAGGAGCTCAACATACGAATGTTGGTTTCTGTTTTGATGCCTGCAATAGTGAATAGTCTGTTGACATTCATTGTCTCAATGCATACACAAATAATTACTCAGCAGCCAAAGTACCAGAAAACAACTTGCACCTATGGAACTAAAATCTTGCAAAGAAAGGGTGATAGCATAACACAGATTGCAGTTAGTACTGCTTATAAATTATTGATATGTGGAACCTAAAAGGTCAGTAGGTGCACAAGATAAGACAGAAATGTAATAAAAGCCTAAAAATTTGCTGTTTCCTATTTCAACAATGGCAATACAGAAAAAGTCAGTGTTGATGGAACAATGTTGGCCAAAACTGGTTATTTGGTGGTGAATTAATTAAAGTGTGAAGTAAAAGTCATCTGATTGTTCCTGCAGCTGGGTACAGGAAAAGGCTCGACGAGCCAAAAAATGGAGGGAAGAATACCAAAAGGAGATCTACAGCAAGGAGGATAGTGAGAAAGATTCAGACACTGGAGATGATCAGTCTGATGTTATGGAACCAGCCGAGGTCGCTGTGGCTCGGGAAAGTATCGCTGCACTCGTGGCTGAGCAGAAGAAATTGAAATGGCAGAAGGTAACCAACTCAACAGCTGTTGTATAAACACTGTTTATTATAAAATAACTCTTGAATTTCCAGGAAGTAATATGGTTGTTTAATTTTGATTTAACTTTGAACGCCTTGAAACAGTGATTTGAATTTGAAATAGCTTTTGCACTTTCTTATGTGGTTGCAGAAATATATTGGCGTATATTAGCTGTGATGGCGATTATAAAAAAAACTTTCATACTATTTTCATCGTTTGGTTGAAATATATTGTGTAATGAATTGCAGATTGTCACTTACTTTACAGAAATGCATCTATTTATGGATTGAGCCCAGTGGCTTTCATTGGTAGCTTAGTTCACTAGTCTGTAATAGTTTATTTGAAGAAGTTCTGTATTTGTTGCTTTATTTTGATTATTTTTGTTACCAATCTTTGTTTCTGTTTATGTGTCTTATTTCCTATGAATCTTTCACAAAGCAAATTATAATTACAAGCATTTATAAAACATGTTTTTAAATGAATAAGTCTGGTTGTTGAAACTATATCTAAGTGAAGGTACTTTTAAACAATTTTAAAATAAAAACTTGCTGACTTTCTCTTGTGCAAAAAGGCTTCATTTTCTCAGGCCATTGTGAGGAATATAACGTTTGTACTGGGCCCTTCTATTTTGACAAATAGCAGTCCTTGATTAATCCAAGTTCAAAACACACTTTAATATCTGTCACACAGTGCAATCTTACGCAGATGCTTTGTCAGCGTGCATACCCCTCAATAGCCCTATCTTTCCTGAACCTTCCGTTTTATACTCACCTGCTCTCCTCCTAATCCAAGTATAAATATTTCATAAAAGAGCCATTCTTATTGGGACCAAAGCCCTCAGTCACCCTGCTACAGTATGCCATGTTACATGTTACACAACATGTATGAGTCCATATATTAAGGATGTTTTACAGTTAGAGACTGTAAACCTGGCTTTCCTGTTTTTACATTGATCTCCTTAAAACATTGTGACTTCATTTTTGTTTTTACAAGCATTGAGTTTGCCAGTCAAAGGAATGTCCCTTTTGTAGCATCCACAATCAATTAATTGCGATATGGTAATCCAGCATAAAATGAATACACAGAGCCAACTACATTTATTAATTCTTGACTAATCTTATGCAGAAGTGATTAATGTGTTTTATGTGTTTAAATTGTGCTTCACTTCATCCTTTGGAGCTTCAAAACTCTTACCAGTTTCTCCCTGCCCCCTGAAGGTTGAGTTGGAGAAACAATTCACTGACATTCGATCACGTGCTCATAGATTGGAAGAGCTCCTTCCCAAGAGGATCAGCAGTGAGCAACAACGAGAGGTTTTGAGCCTGCTCTGTAAGGTGCATGAACTGGAAATTGAGAACACAGAAATGCAGTCCAATGCTTTACTCAAGGACAATGTCATACGGCAAACAGATTATGTCATTCAACGTTTTGAGCAGCATCGGCAGCTGTGTGCTGAAATTATTCAACAGCAACGGCACATCATAGATGGTATGAAAGCATTTAATTCCTATAATTTATACATTTTGTTCCTTTGAATAAGTAGAGATAATCTGCTTCACAATCGATTTTTGCAAGACTCTACTTGTTTGTGTGTATGTGTATATATGAATTTATTGGCATCTGTGTCAATGCCATGCACAAAGGAATATAGACTTTGCATGCCAGAAATTCCCAATAAAATTGCAATTATTCTGAAAATATACAGTCACTATGTCATACTACCAATGAACTTCCTATTTATACATAGAATAATAGAATCCCAACAGTGTGGAAGCAGGCCATTCACTCCATCAAGTCCACACTGACCCTCCAAAGAGCATCCCACCCACACCACCCCCCCATTCTCTAACACTGCATTTCCCATGACTAATCCATCTGTAGACAGTATGTATAATTTAACATGACCAATCCACCTAACCTGCATAGTGGGGATCAACCTGTCAGAATGAGCACAAGTATTTTTTTTCATGTTTCAATTTTGCATAAATTGTGATTTTGCCTCTCTGAAATAAGAGCATAGAAACATAAAAGATGGGAACCAAAATAGACCGTTTTATCCTTTGCTGTGACGTTCTTTATGATCATGGCTGATCATCAAGCTTAATATCAAAATCCTGCCTTCCCCCATATTCCTTGATCCCTTTACCTACGAGCTATATCTGCACCCTTCTTGAGAACACATTGTGTTTTAGTCTGAACCACTTCCTGTGGTAGTGAATTCCGTAGGCTCATCACTCTCTTGGTAAAGAAATATTTTCTCATCTCAATCCTATAAGTTTACTTCTTATCCTTAAACTATGACCCCTATTCTGGAGTCCCACACCCTTGGAAGTGTCTTTTCTGCATCTAATCTGTCTTGTCCTGTTAGAATGTTATAGGTTTCTATGAGAACCCCCTCATTCTTCTGCACTCCAATGAATACAATCATACCCAACTCAATCCCTTCCGCATTCATCAGCCCTGCCAACCCAGGAATCAATTTGGTAAACTTCCACTGCATTCACTCTGTAGCAAAAACATTCTTCATCAAATAAGGAAATCAAAACTGCACACAATATTCCAGGTATGGCCTTACCAATGCCCTGTGTAATTGAGGCAAGACATCCTTGTTCCTGTACTCAAATCCTCTCACTGTGAAGGCCAACATACTGTTTGCTTCTTTACTGCTTGCTGCACCTGGGTGCTCACTTTCAGCGACTGGTTCACGAGGACACCCCCGTCTTGTTGAACACATCTTCTCTCTCAATTTACAGCCATTCAATTAATAATCTGCCTTCCTGCTTTTGCTACCTAAGTGGAAAACCTCAAATTTATCCACATTGTACTGCATTTGCCCGTGCATTTAGCCCATTGAAGTTCCACTGTAACATCTCCACATCCTTCTCACAGTTCACCCTTTGACCTAGCTTTGTGTCAGCAACAAATTTGGAGATTTTGTCTTTATTTCCCTTATCTAAGTCATTTAATATACATAAGTAGGGCCCTAACTCTGATATATCGAATGCTTACTGCTAACTAGTTTTCTGTCCATCTCATTGCACCATCCCCAATTCCATGCACTTTAATTTTACACAATAACCTCTTACATGGGACTTTGTTGAAAGACTTTTGTAAATCCATGCAAATTGGGTCTGATTATACCACTGTTTTCTAAGTCCTCTGCTATAAACTCTTTGATAATGAACTCCAGTGTCTTCCCTACTACTGACATTAGCCTCACCAGTAAATAATTCCTTGCTTATGCGCTACCTCCCTTTTTCAAAGTTGGATCACATGAGCTACTCTCCAATCTGTAGGATCTGTTCCAGAGTCTAAAAGTCTTGGAAGATGACCACAAATGAATCCACTATTTCTAGGGCCACTTTCTTAAGTACTCTGTGTAGATTATCAGGTCATAGGGACTTATTGGCCTTCAACCCCACCAATGTGCAAACACCATTTCTCTACAAATAAAAGGTTGCTTTAATTCCTCCCTCTCATTAAATCTTGTGTTCCCCATCATTTCTGGGATGTTATTGTTCATGTCCTCGTCTGTGAAGACAGAAGTGAAGTACATATTTAGTTTGTCAGCCATTTCTTTGTTCCCCATTATAAATTCCCCTGTTTCTGAGTGTAAAGGACCTATGTTAGTCTTCACCAATCTTTTTCTCTTTCCATATCTATAGAAGATTTAACCCTCAGTTCTTATGTTCTCTGCAAGCTTACTGTCATACTCTATTTTCTACTTCTTAATCATTCCTTTGATCCTCCTTTGCTGACTTCTAAACTGTTTCCAAACCTCAGGATGTATTGTTTTTTTCTTGCCAATTTGTATGCCTCTTTTTTGCATCTGATACTATCTCTAACTTTGCTCATAAGCCATGGTTTGGCAATTTTGCTCTTTGTACTCTTGCACCAGATAGGAATAAACAATTTTTGTAGTTTACCCATTCACTCTTTGAATGTTTGGCATTAATTTCAATAACATTTATGGGCGGCACAGTGTTTCAGTGGTTAGCATTGCTGCCTCACAGCACCAGGAACCCGGGTTTGATTCCTGTATCGGATGACTGTGTGGAGTTTGCACATTCTCCCCACATCTGCATGGGTTTCCTCCAGGTGTTCCGGTTTCCTCCAAAGATGTGCAGGTCCGGTGGATTGGCTATACTAAATTGCCAATGCTAGATGCATTAGTCGGGGGTAAATATGGGATGGGGGAATGGGTCTGGGTGGGTTACTCTTCAGAGGATTGGTGTGGACTTTGTTGGGCTTAAAGGCCTGTTTCCATACTGTAGGGAATCTAATTCTAATTTCCCAATCTATCATAACCAACTCGCGCCTCATGCATCATAGTTTCCCTTGTCTCAGAATCAACTACATCATTCTCCAGCTTGATGATGAATTCTACTTATAGTATTAAAATTGCTTATCATGACTGCAATACAAATTATTCCTTTTTCATTGCATTAATACCCAGTCTAAAATGGGCTGTTCTTCAGTTTGTTCCTCAGCATATTCGTACAAAAAATGATCTTGCATACACATCAGGAATTCCTCCTCCAAGGAATTATAATTAACTTGATTCACCATCTGCATAAGCAGATTAAAGTCACCCATAATTCCTTTACCCTGTATGCATCTATGATTTCCTATTTAATGTCATTCCCAACATTTGGTGGTCTATTAACCACCTTCATTAATGTTCTTTTTCCCCTTGGTGTGTCTCAATTCTACCCACACAAATTCTACATTATCTGAGCTAGTATTTTCCCATATCTCTTGCCAGATCACAACCTACTGGTTCCTCCACAGTTGGATGAGTTGTATGAAATTTACTTGAGAGAGCTGGATGAAGGCAGCCTGGACCGGATTGTCGCCATCCACACTGTTACAACAAGAACCCTGAAGGTATAGCATAACTAGTGAGCAAATAGAATTATTAACTTTAGGTGAGAAAAAAACCTTACTCTTTTCAGAGATTTACACAATCAGAGTTAATGCTCTTTGAAGATTTATTTCTTTGTTCTTGAACCAGTTAAGTCTTTATGTAGATTGTTAAACTATGCTCATTTTTAATGCAGTGCAGTTTTAAAAATTTTTTTACCTCTTATTCAGCATTTAAAATTCACAACATATGTTGAAAATAGTTTATTGTGATGAATGTAGCATGAAAATTGATGAGACTTTCATTTCAATACACAGGTTTGTTGGAGGGCAATATCAAACAGGGTACATTATCTAGAAACTAGGACTCTTTATGTTAACTGGATTGACAGCTTCTTCATCATTCTGAAATGGACTGGACTATTGTTTATAGAGGGGTTATAACTGAATCATTTTATTCTTTTTATTTTGAAGGTGTTGCAGGTATTGTTGGCAAGGCCAGCATACCTTGCTCATCATAATAGATTAGATTCCCTACAGTGTGGAAACAGGCCCGTTGGCCCAGCAAGTCCACCATGATGATCTGAATAGTAATCCACCCAGACCCATTCCCCTACCCTATATCTACCCCGACTAATGCACCTAACACTACGGGCAATTTAGCAAGGTCAACGGATGATCCCTGGAATGGTTGGTCTAACATATGAGGAACGACTGAGGATCCTGGGATTGTATTCATTGGAGTTTAGAAGATTAAAGGGAGACTTAATAGAGACGTGCAAGATAATACATGGCTTGGAAAGGGTGGACGCTAGGAAATCGTTTCCATTAGGTGAGGAGACTAGGACACAGCCTTAAAATTAGAGGGGGTCAATTCAGAACAGAAATGTGGAGACATTTCTTCAGCCAGAGAGTGGTGGGCCTGTGGAATTCATTGCCGCAGAGTGCAGTGGAGGCCGGGATGCTAAATGTCTTCAAGGCAGAGATTGATAGATTCTTGTTGTCTCGAGGATTTAAGGGCTACGGGGAGAATGCGGGTAAGTGGAGTTGAAATGCCCATCAGCCATGATTGAATGGCGGAATGGACTCGATGGGCCGAATGGCCTTACTTCCACTCCTATGTCTTATGGTCTTATGGTCAATTCGCCCTAACCTGCACTTCTTTGGATTGTGGGAGGAAACTGGAGCACCTGGAGGAAATCCTTGCAGACAAAGGGAGAACGTGGAAACGCCACACAGTCACCCAAGGCTGGAATTGAATCTGGGTCCCTGGCACTGTGAGGCAGCAGTGCTAACCACTGAACCATCATATAGCTTTTGGAATTGAGCGGCTTGCTTGGCCATTTTAATCACATCGTTATGGTTTTGGAAACACATAAAGTCAGATCAGTTGGAATGAAATACTTTCTTCCTTAAAGGACACTTGTGAACTAGATGGACTTTTATGAAAATCAGTGATAGTTTTATGGTTTCCATTACTGGGGCTACCTTTCAGTTCTAGATTGTTTTTAATTGAAGTTAAATTGCACCAGCTGCTGTGATGGGTCTTGAATTCATATCCCCAGAACATTTGCCTGAGCCACTGGATTATTAGTGCATTGACCATTGTGCTATCTTTTCCTACTGAATCCATTAGCACATAAAACTGGATGGAGTGGTTAATGAAAAGTTGCCCGCACCTATTTGCGCGATTCAAAAAGCTCCAAAAGCTCTGATATAGCGAGCAGAAAGCATGCATTAAGTTACAATCCCAAAATATATCACCTTCCACATTGGTAAAGGTAAATAAGTCCATGTGCAGTACCTATGCCTGCAAATAATTGCATTTACAAAGAGCCTGTTTGAAATCGCATCACACAATTGGTTTCTTTGAAGCTCGTGCTGGCTGAATTCAGGAAAATCTGGTTGACATGCAACTGAACAAGTTACCCTCAAATTGATCACTTGCTGGATCACATCTAACAAGTAATTTTTAAAAAGTTAATGCTCTGAATCCAGAGCCATGTATTGCATATATGTTTCTGCCAATCCCACATTCACAATAATATATGCAGTTATCTCTGTCCGACCCCTTCTCTGTCTTCTCTAACCCCTTGCCCAGTTTCTGTGGTTACCCAACCCCCTCAGTCACAACATCTACAGTCTTGATCACTTAACTACATCTCAGCCCCTATTCCATTCAAGTTTTAAATTCATGTCCACACCTTGCGCATTTGATTTCATTTCAGCCCAAGGCTCAATATGGGTGTGTCTTAGGCCTGAGCATTTCAGATACAATGATTATTCCCTGCACCCTGATCAAAAAATGAAGTCAGCTGATCTTCTGGGTCAGAAATTCTAAAAATTACAGTTCATATTGATCCTCAGCAATTTATTTTAGCAGCAATGAATATGTTACATATCCTGCCAGATACACAAAACATGTGTACATACACTATGCTAGAAACAATACAAGCATAAATTTCCATCAATTAAAGATTAAGTGTATCATTTCTCTGCACTTGTCAAGTATCTGGATAGAAAAATCTGGGTAGAAATTACAAAGAACAGTATGAGTAGAATTACTGTTCTTTTATCCAACAGTAGAGCTGCCAGCACTTACTTTCCTTATAGAAATTCAAAAATTGTGTTTTACTCAATCTACTGCTTCTTTGGCATTATTTAGATTCCAACCCCTAGTACTTACATATGTTTTTACAGGTTGCTTCATTATACATCTGCTGGATTATTTGGATACCCTGAGAAAGAAGCTGTATTTACCCTGGCAAAACACCAAATCCTATTTCAAATCAAAACCAAACAGTCATGACTGGGACTATAAATTATTCAACTGTCAGGAATCCCAGGAAATGCAATGATAATAATCTATGCATTTATTCCTTCTATTTGTTTCAATCAGGATCTGAAGATATTTCTGTAGCAGTCACAAATCCTTTGCACCAGAGATATGACATCATGATAGCTTCTATAGTTGTGTGATGAAAAATACAAACACCTTTTTTTTTGTCACTATCACTGTTCTGTCAAAACATGCTACAAAATTCAAGTCTGCTCTAGATATTCTCTGAGGTTGAATTTCTCTCCTCTAAGCAGATGCTTGGTCCCTAATAATCAATATTGGCCAATTTCTAGCCATTTTTTAAAAATCGCATCCATTCATGAGGTGTGGGTGTCATTTATTGCTGATTCCCACTTGCCTTTAAGATGATGTTGAACCGCTTTTTGCTGTCCATGTGATGAAGGTGATGTTGTGAGGAGAGAGATCTTGAATTTTCACCAGTTGCTGATGATATGGCACCATAATGCTTCCAAGTAAAGATGGTGTATAACTTTGAGGGAAACCTGCAGATGGTTGGTATTCACAGTGTCTGCTGCATTTGTCCTTCTCGATGATATTTGTCATGAGATGTCAGGATGCTGTTGAAGGGATCTGGCAGAGTTGCTGCATGCATCTATTAGGTGACAGATCAGTTGCCAGTGAAGCAGGCTGCTTTGTCCAGGTGGAAGGGCTTTGGGTAGTGAGGAAGTGAGTGATAATAATCTCTGACCTGCTGCTGTGACTAGTCCAGTTCAGTAGTGAAAAGTAGTGAGAGGAAGTAGTGAGAGATGACAATATAGATCTAAGTCAGGATATTGTGTAGCATGAAGGGGAACTTGCAAGTGGTGGTGTAACTGTTACTGGAGGGAGTAGAAGTTGAAGGGGGTGAAGGACTCAATGCAGTACTGGCACTGGCCACTATTCCCACAGTGGTGTTACTGGAAGGCTTCTGGTCTGATTGTCTGGATGCTGCCATTGGCAGGATTTCTGATTTGCTATGATTTGATTCAGTGAGGCACCCAAGATGTCCAGGTAAGTGTCTGATTCCATTACAGTAACATTGAGCCTCCCATGAAAAGACAGTATGGGTCTTCCACAGGTTGTCCATTGATCATTGTCACTGTAACTAGATCCCATCCCAAATTATATATTAATCTATAAACCCTTTATTTAAGAAACTAATATAATACTAGAATGAAATGTCATTAGAGTTAAATATTTTATCTTGCATAATAATTCAGCAGGTTTTTCTGGATCAAAAACAAACAAATTATCACAGTTATGGGAAGTGTCTTAACTGTTAGTTTGTGGAGCACAGAGAAATTGAAAAGCCATCTCTATTTGCTTTGGTTAATCTGCTGCTTGTAAATACAGCAATCATTCAGATTGATAATCTCTCTGACTCCCAGGATGGTTCGGTCACAAATATGGCCCAGAGGCTGAAGGTGGGAGAGCTGGTGCAGGATGTGGACTCTGATCAGGAAAGTGTGAGAACAATTGGATCTGAAAAGCCTTATCCTTGGCGAAGGAGTTACAAAGATGTGTTACCACCACTGGTACCAGAGCCGGAAAGGTAACGTTAACAGGGGCAATAGGTTAAACCAGTAATCGAGAGGTAATAGAATTCCATTAAATTTATGACTTGCCTAGTTAAATATTTCTTATAAATACAGAAATGGTTGAGTGATATTTCTAAACTTGAATCCTAATTCGATAAATAAGTCACAACAATGATGATGCGTTACAGTACTTGCATGTAGGTGCTGATGGTCAACTGTGTGATCCACAGCAACTACATCTGCAGTAAGTGTTTGCAATTTGAGGAAATCTGCCTCTGAGTTGATGTGCAAGATTCTGAGCTTTGGACACCAGTATATCAAGGAGGGCAACGTTTACGTGGATAATTCAGTACTTTGTTCCAGGAGGTTGTCATACCATTTGGGCTAGCTACTTTTGAATTGGACCGTAGTCAGGGACAGGGAGATGTGACTGCAAGTGAGATAGTTATGTGGACACAGAAAGTAGGGATGGAGGAGTCTCAGCCTCTACAATAGTCCAATAGGTTCATTGTTCTTGCAGTTTATGTGGATCAGAGCAGGGAGTACAGGGGAACCTCGATTATCCGAACGAGATGGGCGGGCACTATTTTGTTTGGATAATTGATTATTCTGTTAATCGATTAAATGCCCCTCTGGGGCTCAGAGTTCTTAAAGTCTGCCCCCCACATTCAACCCTCCCCCCCCCCCCCCCCCCCCGTCCAACGCCACCCCCCTCCCCTTAACACCATCCAAAACATCCCACCGCCCCCAACACCACCCCCCCACCCTCTCCTGCCCCCACCTCTCCCAACCCCATCCAACACCTCCCCCCATCCCTCAAAATGGTCCCCCCGTCCCCAACCCTGTCCAACACCGTCCCCCCCCCGCCCCCATCCCTGTCCAACACTGCCCCCCACCCCTTCTCTGGGGCAGCTGGACTGGACACCAAAGATAAGACTGCTGCTGTTGCTGCTGCCGCTGCCTTTGTGGGGTAAGTCTCCAAATAGCATGTGCGCGCACACACATGCACACACACCTTTTGACTGCAACTTTTTGACAGGTTCCATCTCTGCCCTGTACAGGTCAACAGTGGTCAGATTATCTGGGGAAGGGGGTGGGGGTTTAGTGTATACCCCTCTGTAGAACTCCAGGGAAAGTGTGGAGAGAGAGAGAGAGGGCAGGAGGTCAGTCATTGGAGACGGTGCCTGTTTAATCACTGGAATCAAAAGACGCAATCACTATTGGAAACAAGTCTTTGATGTGATGTTTCTATCTGGACCACGAGATCTCCTTCGGATAATCTGATTTTCGGATAATTGGTATTCAGATAATCGAGGTTCCTCTGTACAGGGTGGATGAGGAAACTGAGCATGGTGCCTTCTTTCAGGGAGCCATTCAAGTAGGTGACTAAAAAAAAGTAGTGGGGAGAAGGTATAAGGGATATTGATAATATTCTGTGAAGTTTAGAGTAGGAATATTAAGATCTTTGCTGTGTCATGGTTAAGGACATCTCCTCAAGGATGAAGAGAAACACTCAGCTGGAGTGGAAGGATCTAGTTGTTGTTATTCATGTGAGTATCTGATACAGAGGCAGGACTGAAAGATTCTGCTGATGAACTATGAACAGCAGAATCACAAAGGTTATAATCTCTGAATTACTACCTGAGGACAAGATAATTGACATAAAGGTAAATAAGATCATAAAGTTGACCACATGCTGAAAGATTGATGTGGGTGAAATGGGTCTTGATTCTTGTGGTGCTAGCACATGTACCAGGGAAGAAGAGAGTGTACACTTTAGACAGTTTTCACCTAACTTGTTCTGAGACCAATGTGCTATACTGTATAAAACCCATTCTAGGATCTTAAAGGAGCTTCATATAAAATAGTGAGAGAGAGGTCACATGAGGACAAATTGGAAAGTTAAAGAGAAAAGTGATAGACAGTAATGCAGGATTGTGATACAGGTCGTGAAAACCAGTGTGGGATAGGAAGGACAGAGCATATAAACATGAGTGTGTTGGCAAATATGGTCACAGTAAGATAAAATGGCTTTAAACTCACAGAGAGAATGAAGGGTTCAGATGAAGGAATATTTCGTCATTCAAACATAAAAGTTGAGGTAATAGAAAAATATACTGATATGGTTAAACAGAAGCTGGTGGGACAGGAGGGGACAAAGAGTTTAACAGTATTAGAGCAACAGAACAAGGCATATTCAGGGAATAGTAGTTAAAAAAAGTTAAAATTGCAAGATGGAAGGTGGGAAATGAATAATACAGGCAAGTAATATTTTGAAAAGACCAACAGCATAGAAAAACACTTGTAGGTTTGTTAATAAAGAATAACATAAGGACATTTCTGAGAAAAGATCATGACTTTGAAAATCAGAGGTAGAACCAGTATTAGTGGAAATTAGGAATGGGAAGAGTCAGACTGAAAAATCACACAACACCAGGTTATAGTCCAACAGGTTTATTTGGAAGCACTAGCTTTCAGAGAGCTGCTCCTTCATCAGGTGGTTGTGGAGTATAAGATCATAAGACACAGAATTTATAGCAAAAGTTTACAGTGTGATGTAACTGAAATTATATTTTGAAAAAGACCTGGATTGTATATTAAGTCTCTCATCTTTTAGAATGAACATGTTGGTTTCAGTTCTTTCATATGTAAATCATAGAACATTTAAAAGTTACATTCTCGAGTGAACTTTAACAATTGGTGTCATGTCAGCCCAGATAATACATTGAAGGTGTGAGCTGCCCTGTGTAAGACTGTCTGTGCCACAATGGTCAGACTGATTCTATTCCAAAAAATGGATTTACAGAATTTTTCATGGATTCATGCAGTTTTTGAACAAAGTAAAATTTAATTCTGCAAGTACAAATTGACTACACAAACGTATATGTGTATGTGTGCTGTGGGTGTGTGTGTTTGGGGGTGGGGGGGGGGAAGTTATGAGTGTCGGTGACAGAGTGTGTGTATGTGTGTGAATGTGAGTGTAAAGGGTTATAAGTCTGTGAGAGGGTGCATATCTGAGTGTGGGAGTGTATGTGTGAGCGTATGAGAGAGGACCTGCATGAGTGTATGGGTCTGTAGGTGTGTGTATGTGTGTCTGTCTGTGTGTATAGTGCAGTGGGGTCACCTATAGTGTGACATGAGCCCAAGGTCCGGGTTGAGGCCATCCCCATGGCTACCGAACTTGGCTATCACCCTCTGCTTGGCCATTTTGTGTTGTTGCCTGTCCGCGTTGGAGGATGGTCACCCAAAGTTCTGAGGTTGAATGTCCTGGACCACTGACATGTTCTCTGACTGAGAGGGAACACACCTATCTGATTGTTGTGTGGTGTCCATTCATCTATTGCCATGGCCTCTGCTTGGTCTCACCGATGTACCATGCCTCAGGGTATCTTTGCCTGCAGCGTATGAGATAGACAACGTTGGCTGAGTCGCATGAGTACCTGCCACGTACAAGGTGGGAGGTGTCCCCAGGCGTAATGGTGGTATCTGTGTCAACACCCTGACATGTTTTGCAGCACCTATCATGATAGGAATGTATGGAGTGCCCTGAAAGCCGGGCAGTTTGTTACAAACAATGATCTGTTTGAGGTTTGGTGCTTATTTAAAGGTGATAAGTGGAGGTGTGGAGAAAGTCTTGGTGAGGTGCTCATCCTCATTGATAATGTATTGCAGGCTGTGAAGGACATGGCATAGGGTTCCTGGGAAGTACTGGATTACGAAGGGTGCCCTATCGGTTGCAGCTCTTGTCTGTCTCCTGAGGAGGTCATTACGGTTTCTTGCTGTGGCGGAACTGGCGTCGATGAGTTGAGGATAATACCCTGTTCTTATGAGGACACCCTTGAGAGCTTCCAAGTGCCCATCACATTCCTCCTCATCTGAACAGATCCTGTGTATGCATAGGGCTTGTCCATAGGGGATGGCGTTTTAATATGTTTCGCGTGGAAGCTGGAGAAGTGTATCATTGTGAGGTTAACTCTGGTTTGCAGTAAGTAAGGTGCTGAGGTGCCCATCCTTGATGGAGATGCATGTGTCCAAAAATGATTCAGATAGTAGAGTGTAACCCGTGGTGAGTTTGATGGTGGGATGAAACCCATTGATATCACTGTGTAGTTGTTTCAATGACTCCTCGCCATGTGTCCAGAGGAAGAAAATGTTGTCAATGTATCTGGTATATAGTGTTGATTGGAGGTCTTGCATAGGGAAGATGCCTTGTTCGAACCTGTGCATGAAAATGTTGGCATATTGGGGTGCAAATTTGGTCCCCGTGGCTGTTCCTTGTGTGTGGATGAAGAATTGTTTGTCAAAGGTGAAAACATTGTGGTTGAGGATAAACAGGATGAGTTGTAGGATGGTGTTTGGAGATTGGCAGTTGGTGATATTTAGTACTGAGGGTGTTGCCTCGATGTCGTCATTGTGGGGGATGCTGGTGTAGAGTGCTGAAACGTCCATTGTGATGAGGGATGTTCCCGGTCGGACTTGTCCATGGGTGCTGAGTTTGTGTAAGAAATCTGTAGTGTTGCGACAGAAGCTGGGTGTCGCTTATACAATTGGTTTCAAGACGCTTTCAACATAGCCAGAGAGGTTCTCACACAAGGACCCATTGCCTGATACGATGGGACATCCTGGTGTGTTGGCTTTGTGTATCTTCGGAAAGTAGTAGATGTCACCTACATGAGAAGTATGTAGGATGAGAATGTATAGGGAACTCTGAAGGACTGTATCCAAGGCCCTGATCAATGTGTTTAGTTCACAGGTGTGCTGTTTGGTTGGATCGGCCGGTAGTTGCCTGGTATTCCTGGTTGTATAGTTGTTGGTACACTTCCTTGCGGTAACCTTTTCTATTCTGAATGACGATGGCTCCTCCTTTATCTGCTGGTTTGATGAGAATGTTGTGATATGTTTTGAGAGCATGGATGGTGTTGCGTTGTAATCGGGTGATGTCTGCTCTACCTTGTGGATATGGCTGATGAATCTTGCATTTACATGTCAAGCCCAGGACAGTGGCCCTCCGATGGAGTCCAACTTGACTCCTTCTTTGGTCACTCCTCTACACATTGATCAGGGCCTTGGATCCAGTCCTTCAGAGTTCCCTACGCTCCCCACCGCCCCATCCAACATGCTTCTCATGTAGGCAACTTCTACTGCCTTGCAAAGATACACAAAGCCAACACACCAGGACGTCCCGTTGTGTCAAGCAATGGGACCCTGTGTGAGAACCTCTCTGGCTATGTCGAAGGCATCTCGAAACCCATTGTACAGGGGACTGCCAGCTTCTGTCACAACTCAACAATGACATTTTCTACAAACCCACCAACTCCCACCGCTACCTGAATTACACGTCCTCCCACCCTGACTCCTGCAAAAATGCTATCCCTTGCTCCCAATTCCTCTGCTTCCGCCGCATCTGCTCCCAGTTCCACCATAGAACATACCAGATGGCCTCCTTCTTTAAAGACCGCAATTTCCCCTCCCACGTAGTTGATGATGCCCTCCAGCACATCTCATCCACGTCCCACACCTCTGACCTCGAACCCCACCCCTTCAACCGCAACAAGGACAGAATCCCCCCTGGTCCTCACCTTCCACCCAACCAACCTCCACATACATCACATCATCCTCTGCCATTTCTGCCACCTACAAACAGACTCTACCACCAGAGATATATTTCCCTCCCCACCCCTATCCACATTCCGTAAAGACCGTTCCCTCCGCAACTACCTCATTAGGTCCACGCTCCCTAACAATCCACACTCCCCTCCTGGCACCTTCCACTGTCATCACAGCAATTGCAAAACCTGCACCCACATCCTCCCCCTCACCTCCGTCCAAGGCCCCAAAAGAGCCTTCCGCATCCATCAAAGTTTCACCTGCACTTTCATGCATGTCATTTACTTATCCGTTGCACTGGATGCGGTCTCCTTTACATTGGGGAGACTGGGTGCCTTCTCGCAGAAAGCTTCAGAGAACATCTCTGGGACACCCACTCCAATCAACCCCATTGCTCTGTGGCTGAACACTTCAACTCCCCCTCCCACTCTGCTGAGCACATGCAGGTCCAGTGCCCCCTCCATCGCAGCTCCCTTACCACCCAACGCCTGGAGGAAGAATGCCTCATCTTCCGCCTCAGACCCTCCAACCCCCATGGCATCAATGTGGATTTCACCAGTTACCTCATTTTCCCTCCCCCCCCACCTTACCCCAGTTCCAAACTTCCAGCTCAGCACGTCTTCATGACCTGTCCCATCTGTCATTCATCCTTCCCACCTATCTGCTCCACCCTCCTCTCTGACCTATCACCTTCGCCCTCACCTCCATCCACCTGTTGCACTCTCAGCTACCTTCCCCCCAACTCCACCCCCCTCCCACTTATCTCTGCATCCCCGAGGTTCCCAGCCTCATTCCTGATGAAGGGTTTTTGCTTGAAATGTCGATCTTCCTGCTCCTCAGATGCTGCCTGACCTGCTGTGCTCTTCCAACATCATTCTAATCTTGATTCTGATCTCCAGCATCTGCAGCCCTCAATTTCACCTTTTTGTCACATAGTCTACCATTACACACTACCTATTGTTAACCACTAACAGTCTCCATTAACAGCTATTCACCCTCCCAGCCAGATCTTATCCTTTGTTCTTCTTTCTCTTTGGGCTCATTCCTCACCTATTGTTTCCTTCTTACTTTGTGGGATAGAGTTCAAACTGGAATAGACTGGAATTCATGAGTGGCGAAAATAGCTTCTTTTATACAGCAATCACAGCATTGACTGTGCGGAGTTTGCACGTTCTCCCCATGTCTGCGTGGGTTTCCTCCGGGTGCTCCGGTTTCCTCCCACAGTCCAAAGATGTGCAGGTCAAGTGAATTGGCCATGTTAAATTGCCCATAGTGTTAGGTAAGGGGTAGATGTAGATGTAGGGGTATGGGTGGGTTACGCTTCGGCGGGGCGGTGTGGACTTGTTGGGCCGAAGGGCCTGTTTCCACACTGTAAGTAATCTAATCTAATCTAATCTAATCTAATCTAAAAAAAGTTCAAGGTGGCAACAGAATCCTGAAATATAGTTCTTACAAGAGCCCCTTTATACATAGTTCTTATATCTGTTAAAGTTCCATTACTATCATATTACATTTTTATTGGAAGTACAGAAAAAAAACAATCCCTGTGGAACACCACTGGTCACCGATCTCCAGCCTGAATACTTTCCATCTACCACCACCTTCTGTCTTCTATGGACCAGCCAATTCTGTATCCAGACAGCCAAATTTCCCTGTATCCCATGCCTCCTTACTTTCTGAATCAGCCTATCATGGGGAACCTTATCAAACGCCTTGCGAAAACCCATGTACACCACATCCACTCCTCAACCTTCATCAATGCATCTTGTCACATCCTAAAAGAATTCAGTAGGATTTGTGAGGCATGACTTGCCCCTCACAAAACCATGCTGACTATCTCTAATCAAACTATGGTTTTCCAAGTAATCATAAATCCTGTCTCTCAGAATCCTGTCCAATGCTTTGCCCACCACTGACATAAGACTGACAGGTCTGTGATTCCCAGGATTATTACTTTCCATTTCTCGAACAAGAGAATAACATTTGCCATCCTCCAATCAACTGGTACTACTCCAGTGGACAAAGATCATTGCAAATGGCGCAGCAATTTCTTTCCTCACTTCCTGTAGTAACCTAGGGTGTATCTCATCCAGCCCAGGGTATTTATCTATCCTTATGTTTTTCAAAATTTTCAGTACATCCTCCTTCCTAACATCAACCTGTTCAAGCATATCACTCTCTTGCTGACCTCAGAAACGTCAAGTTCCTTTTCAGTAGTGAATACTGAAGCAAAGTATTCATTAAGGACCTCCCCTACTTCCTCCGACTCGAGGTGCAAGTTCCCTCCACTATCCCTGACCAACCCTACCCTCACTTTAGCCATCCTCTTGTTCCTCACATAAGCGTAGAATGCCTCAGGGTTTTTCTTAATCTGACCTGCTAAAGCTTTTTCATGCCCCCTTCTAGCTTTCCTAAATCCATTCTTTAGTTCCTTCCTGGCTACCTTGTAACCCTCTAAAGCCCTATCTAATTCTTGCTTCCTCAACCTGAAGTAAGCTTCCTTCTCCCTCTTGATTAGCTGTTCCACATCCCTTACTATGGAAACTCCACATCCCTTGTCACCTAAGGTTCTTTCAACCTACCACTCTTTCCTTGCCTCAGTGGGACAAACCTGTCCAGTTCTATCAGCGGGTGCTGCTTAAATAACCTCCATATTTCTGTTGCATTTCCATGAGAATATCTGTTCCCAAGTTAGTCGCCCCAGTTCCTGCTTAATAGCATTGTAATTCTCCCTCCCCCAATTAAATACTTTCCTATATCGTCTGCTCCGATCCCTCTCATGATAATACTAAAGATAATGGTGTTGTAATCACTATCACTGAAATGCTCTCCCACCAAGAGATCTGACACTTGACCTCGTTCATTGCCAAGCATGAAATCCAATATTGCCTTCCCTCCAGTTGGCCTATCTACATATTGCGTCAGGAACATTTCCTGGACACACCTGACAAAGACTGCTCCATCCAAACTATTTGACTAAGGGGTTGGTTCCAATCAATATTTGGGAAGTTGAAGTCACCCATAACAACAACCCTGTTACTTCTGCACATTTCCAAAATCTGCCTCCCAATCTGCTCCCCCATGTCTCTGTTGCTATTGGGGCGTGTATAGAAAACTCCCTATAAAGTGACTGCTCCTTTGCTGTTTCTGACTTCCACCCATACTGACTCTGTAAACAAACCCTCCTCAACAATCTCCCTTTCTGCAGCTGTGATACAATCCCTGATTAGCAATGCCACTCCTTCACCTCTTTTATTGTCTTTCTATTCCTTTCGAAACACCTAAACCCTGGAACATCTAACAGCCATTCCTGTCCCTGGATATCCAAGTCTCTGTAATGGCCACAACATCATTGCTCCAAGTACTGAACCATGCTCTAAGTTCGTCATGCTCTGAGTTCGTCACCCTTATTCCTGATACATCTTGCATTAAAATAGACACACTTCAACCCATCACACTGGATGCACCTTTGCCCTGTCAAGTGCCTATCCCCCCTCACAGACTCTCTGCATGCTGTATCTGGCTGCTCAATACCTACTCCACCATCTACTTTGTAGCTCAGGTTCTCACTGTCAACTCCGCCCCCCCCCCCCCCCCAGCAATGTAGTTTAAACCTTCCTGAAGAGCTCGAGCAAAATTCCTGCCCAGAATATTAGTGCACCGCCAGTTCAGGTGCAACTCGTCCTTCTTAAACAGGTCCCACCTTCCCTAGAAGGTTTCCTAACGATCCAAAAATCTGAAGCCCTCCCTCCTACAACCGTTTTGCAGTCATATGTCCATCTGTACTCGCCATCTATTCCTCACCTCACTAGCATGTGGCACTGATGGTAATCCTAAGATTTACCTCTACTCCTCCTTCCTTTGAGCTTCCAACCTAACTCCCTATATTCTCTTTTCAGGTCTTCCTCCCTTTCCCTATGTCATGGGTACCGATGTGTACCATGACTTCTGGCTGGTCTCCCTCCCACTTAAGACTAGTATTTTAAGTTATATTTATTAACACATCGGGTAAAAACAATGACTGCAGATGCTGGAAACCATATTCTGGATTAGTGGTGCTGGAAGAGCACAGCAGTTCAGGCAGCATCCGAAGACCAGTAAAATCGACGTTTCGGGCAAAAGCCCCCACCAGTTCATTATATTCATTAATACTGGGTTCCCATTCATTCATTCATAACCCTTTTCTAACCTGTTATTCACTATAACACGGTTATACTTTACTATCATAAGATAGACCAAATTTAAAACAACCCTTTTCAAATCCATTACTGCATTTTCACACCTCATCAGGCCTTGCTACAAGCAGTGTTTACTTCTAAATAAATGTAGCATACAGAACAATACCAGCCCCATCAAGTCTCCATGAAGCATTATAATATTAATCAGCCCATACCAACCATCTCTTGGACCTGAACAGATTCCCCAATTAGTATTTACCTGTTAAATACTTTTTAACTGGGCCATTGTCCCTTTTGGAAACTGACAAAACGGCGCTTCCATAAAATTGTTCGAATGAATGAAACTTATACCAACAAACTGGAAATAAATCCCACAACCCAGCTGCAGTAATCAATTTAATAATTTCTAACTTTCTTAGAGCATATAGGACTAGCATTTTTACTAAGATTTACAAATTTAAAAGGACTAACACCCCTTCGAATTATGCAAGCAGACCGGCCAGACTATTAATTCCATCAGAAGTAGCAGTCAGCATTTAGCACGTTTTAACCCATCACCTGTCTCCGAGGACAGAAGCTGTTCTGGGACCTCTGCTGTTTGTGAGTTTTATAAATGACTTGGATGAGCAAGTGGAAGGGTGGCTTAGTAGGTTTTGCTGTTGATATGAAGGTTGGTGGAGTGGTGGATAGTTTGGAAGGCTGTTGTAGGTTGCAACGAGACATTGACAGGATGCAGAACTGAGCTGATAAATAGCAGATGGAGCTCAACTTGGAAAAGTGTGAAGTGATTCACTTTGGAAGGTCGAATTTGAATACAGAATATAGGGTTAAAGGCAGGATTTTTGGCAGTGTGGAGGAACAGAGGGATCTTGGGGTCCATGTCCAGAGATCCCTCAAAGTTGCCATCCAAGCTGGTAGGTTTATTAAGAAGGCATATTGTGTGTTGGCTTTCATTGCAGGGGGAGTGGGTTTAAGAGCCTCGAGGTCATGCTGCAACTCTATGGAGCCCTGGTTCATCCACACTTGGAATATTGTGTTCAGTTCTGGTCGACTCATTATGGGAAAGATGTGGAAGCTTTAGAGAGGGTGCAGAGGAGATTTACCAGGATGCTGCCTGGACTGGAGGGCATATGTAAGGAGGAAGGCTTGAGGGTGCTAGGGCCTGTCTCATTGGAGCGAAGAAGGAGGAGAGGTGACTTGATAGAGGTATACAAGATGTTGAGAGGCATAGACAGAGTGGATAGACAGAAACTTTTTCCCATGGCGGAAATGTCTATCACAAGGGGGCATAATTTTAAGGTAATTAGAGGAAGGTATCGGGACGATGTCAGAGGTTGGTCTTTACTCTGAGAGTGGTGGGTGCGTAGAATGCACTGCAAGGAGTGATATTAGAGTCAGATACATTAGGGACATTTAAGCGACTCTTGGTTAGGCACATGGATAATAGTTAAATGAAGGGTATGTAGATTAGTTTGATCTTAGAGTAGGATGAAAGGCCAGCACAATATCGAGGGCTACTGTGCTACTGTTCTATGTTATATCTCACACCCCCTGCCCCCACCCTATCTTCTGCATATAAATCAACATTTTCCTAGCTACCATCAGTTCTGAGGAAGGGTCATTGGAATCGAAACGTTAACATTGACTTCCTTTCACAGATGCTGCCAGACCTGCTGAACTTTCCCAGCAACTTCTGTTTTTGTTTCTGATTTACAGCATCTGCAGTTGCTTTTTTTAAATGTGAGTTTATTCACTTTGGTCATAAAAATAGATGAGCAGAATACTTTTAGAAAGTCTTGATGTTCAGAAAGGGTGTGATTGTACAAGGACCACAAAGGTTTGGCATGCAGGTTCATCAAGTAATTAAGAAAGAAAATAGCAATGGTATTTGAGTAAATTAAGAAAGAATCTTGCAACAAGAGCGTGGGATATAGGGAGCAAGTGGGAAACCCAAGGTCAGCCATGATTGTACTGCATAGTGGGGAAGATTCGATGGACCATCTAGTCGTCTTCTGGTCGTATTTCTTCTACTTCCCTGCCACTTCTTGGGAGGGGCAAATCCTGCCATTAGACTGACTTTCAACTGTTGCCTGTCAGGCATTTACAATAGGATCTATTCATCAACTTATAGAGAGACTTTAAAAAAGAGAGACAAAAAGGTGCAGCCATCCAAACTGGACAAATGAAACATCTCACAACTCTATGAAAATGACAAAAAGCTCTTTGACATTTTTTTAAAATTTAACATTCTAATCCAAACCTCACCAGGATTAAATTTTGGTTTTGAAACTTTTGGCCTTTGATCCCTGAAAAACTAAGGTCAACTTTTCTATGAGTTCATGAAAATTCAGAAACTTTGGAGGCAAATATCATACACCAGCTTTTACAATAGATCAACTTTTGCATGCATTTTTACATTATCTAATTGATTAGAATTGACGACAGTGACAATTTCTCCTCAGTGTTTATTTATTTTAATGTTCTTCCTTTGACATACCAGTGACAATAACAGAGTGTTTAAAAGCAGCCCACACGGTCAACAGAGAAAGAGTTCAATGGTGATGACACCTCCTCCAATCCAAGTGAATGGAATGCTAAACCAAGAGGTGAGTTGGTGCACAAGAGTGCAACAGGTTCTGGCACAGCATCCATTTCAAAGACTTCAGTCTCAAAACCACGTTCCCAGAAACCCGTATAACTTGAAGGCTATGACTTTCTGTTCACCAGTGTGTTAACATTGCAGGAATGAATTCTTCAGATATAAGGTCATGCCATTCACTTGGCGTGGGTAACATTTTTCAAGTCAATTAATTTAGTGTTGAACGTGAATTGGGTATGAATCGGTTACCATGGCAGGAATATTGTTGCCATGGTATTCTCCAGTTCATACGCACATCTGCTTTTTTTGCTAAGATTAGCAAACGGTAAAATACACCTGTATGCTAGAAAGGAACATTGCATCACATGTCAACCAATTGACCCATAGAGCCTGCTCCACTATTCTAAATCCCAAATTGCTACCTTTTTCCCTTTGTGGTCACCTAGCTGTGCACACTTCCCTAATTATAGAGTCATAGAGAGGTACAGCACGGAAACAGACCCTTCGTCCACTTCATCCATACTGACCAGATATCCCAACTTAATCTAGTCCCACTTGCCAGCACCCAGCCCATATCTCTCCAAACCCTTCCTATTCATATACTCATCCAAATGCCTTTTAAATATTGCAATTTTACCAGCCTTCACTACTTCTTCTGGCAGCTCATTCCATACACATACCACCCTCTGTGTGAAAAAGTTGCCCCTTAGGTCTCTTTTATATCTTTCCCCTCTCACCCTAAACCTATGCCCACTAGTTCTGGACTCCCCCACCACAGGGAAAAGACTTTGTCTATTTATCCTATCCGTGCCCCTCATGATTTTATAAATCTCTATATCGTCACCCCTCAGCTTCTGATGCTCCAGGGAAAACAGCCCCAGCCTGTTCAGCCTTTCCCTTTGGCTCAAATACTCCCTGGTAACATCCTTGTAAATGTTGTCTGAACCCTTTCAAGTTTCACAACATCCTTCTGAGAGGAAGGAGACCAAAATTGCATGCAGTTTTTACTTTGGATCATATTGTATAATAAAGTGATACAAACAAAACGCGAATTAAATGTTAAATCTTTTACTTGTTCCACTGCAAATCTTCCTTCAGACAAATCAACAGGAGAGTTTGGTGAGCTTTAGTGAGATGAGCAGTGCCAGCAGCCATTTAAACTCATCACCTGATAGCACGGAGAATTTTGCAGATAACCGACACAGCCGGACAGAGTTCCTCAAAGGTATGAAGACTCAATGTGGAACTTTGTAGCCGTGATATATTTTGGATAGCTCGTTCATAGTTAGTGTTGAACCAGGTTGATGGTTCTCTTGCTGGGAGAGCAATATGAAGAGAAATGGCTGCAAAAAGAGAGCAGGTTGGCACCTGGTGACCTCTTCCTCACCTTGGGGTTCCTGATGTCCTAACTCAGTTGATAGATGAAAATGATTATCCAGATTTTTCTCCCACTACCAAAAGGTATCAACAGAGAGCAGAGTAAAGTGGTAGGGAGGGCTATTATGAGATACAAACTTCTGATAATGCTATTGGACGTTTTCTGTTCCGAGTGCCCACGTTCCCACTACCGACACAACCAACAGGAATCTTAGCCCCTTGACTCTTCCATCTTTAGTTAAACAATGGGCAGCTAGAAGACTGACTGATTTCTCTATGTGCTGTGGTGCCCCTGGCTTTTGTTTCGTAAGTGGAATTGCAGTGGGATTGCTGTAATAAGGTTACTAAGCATTGAGAAGCAGAGAAAACCTGGCAAGTGTTCTCTCTCCACCTAGAGTAGGTTCCTCAATCTTGACCATTCTCACTTCATGCAATTATTTATTTACTACCCTGAAAACATCTTCTTTTTTCATTTTTGACTCCATTTCCTTTTGGTTGGTTTAGTGCAGTGCAGTTAAATTTTATTAGAAGCTGCCTCCCTCCATATTGGCTGGAATCCATTCTGCTACATAAAATTACCAGCTGGAAGGGAAGAACAACCCGCTAGCAATTCTGGTCAGAAGCATTATGGAGCATTGCTGAAATAAATACATAGTGCAGGATAGTTATGGGAGTACTGAATGAATGGCCGGACACTACGGATGCTCAAAGGAACAGAGGGACCTTGGGGTGTTTGTCCACAAATCCATGAAGATGGCAGAACAGGTTATTAGGATAGTTACCTCTATCAGATGAGGCACAGATTATAAGAGCAAGGAGGTTGTGTTGAAGTTGTACAGGACTGTAGTTAGGCTACAGCTGGAGTACCATGTGCAGTTCTAGTCTCCACAATATACGTTGGATGTGATTGGACTACAAGGGTGGAAAGGAGATTCACCAGGATGTTGCCCGGGATGGAGAATTTCATCTGTGAATAAAGACTGGATGAGTTTGGTTTGTTTTCATTGGAGCAGAGAAGATTGAGGGGAACCTGACAGAGGTGTATAAGATTATGAGAGGCAGGAACAGGAAGAATATAAAGCAGTTGTACCCCTTAGTCAAATGGTCCATAACAAGGGAGTATGATTTTAAGATGAAAGACAGGAAGTTCAGAGGGGATTTGAGGAAAATATTTTTCACCCAGGGGGTGCTGGGAATTCAGAATGCGCCACCTGGGATGATAGGAAAGAGAGGAACCCTCACAACCTTTGAAAAGTGAGCACTTGAAATAATATGCAAGGCAAAGGATCTGAAAAGTGGAAAGATTTACTGTAGCTTCAGCAGTATAGACCTGGTCGGCTGAAGGGCCTCTTCAGTACTGTTTGTTTATATGATTCTATGAGGTCAAACCATACCCTCTTTTGCAGCAGTCATGTCCTGGGATTTAAATATCCAGCAGCCACTTTGACAGCTGCTATGAAATGTAAGGGTGCAAGTGAAGGTTTAGGATGGCCATTAATTCAAGAGTATGGATGGGAGAGGTGATTGTCAGGGCCCAGCAGGGGTTTGTGTCAAGGGCAGAGGCAAGGTATCATGGTGCAGTAGCTGGAGGAGTGGGGTTTGTTGGCTACTGGGGGGATCAGGCTGGCAGTGATGGTGATTTCCAGGGCCAGCTGGTGAGTGGGGTGCCAACAGAGGATTGGAAGCGAATGTTGTGTCCTATAGGTCAGGCCAGCGGCAGAGGAATTGTCAGGTACTAAGTGTGGGGGATGGAATTGTGTTGTCTAATTAGGACAGATGATGGTTATCAAAGGGCCCTGAAGGTGTAAGGGTGTAGATGAAGTATTTGTGTTGAGCTGGGGTCAACTAAATAATTGCCTGGGAGTTGCATAGGTTTCTAATCATCTAATACTTCCAGAGTGACTGTGAACTTAGTGGAAGCTGAACCCTCTGTATTTTCAGATGTTAAGGGGTTTTGTTTTCAGAAGGTTCTAGTTGCAGTGAAACTACACATCAGAATCTTCAATTTCCCAGGAATTTCCATGCAGTCAGCTACATCTGGGGCTCCACAGAATCCCCAACACACATTTCCAGTCTATGCTCTTCCAGTGACTCTCTGGCCTTCGGAATAACACGGGCTATTATCTGTTTTAAAGATTGCCAGTCCTTGTGTTATGAATGCAATATACTTTAAGAGTACTTTAAGATTATTGCTGTACTGAAATAATTAATGAGTTCCATTTTCAATAGAACGCAAGCAGATGTTGACGGGCACCAAGAACATCGCAGTCAAAGCTGCAAGACGACGTTCAAAAGCTCTGGAAAATGACAACAGGCTACACATTCTGGAACCCATGAAGGAGAAAACAAGCATTTCCCTGCATTCGATGAAGGAAAATGAAGAATCATTTTGTAGAGGCATTCCTGAACTATCACTGACACTGTATAGAAACCAACAGGGTCAACTTATAAAACATGCTGCTAGTGAGGACAATCTATCCACCAGTACTGGTGAGGTGATCAACCATGTGCAGGCTAACAAGGAAGAAAGCCACCATGACTGGTCTCAATCCTATAAAAAGGAAAACAAAAAGGCAAGTAGAAGGCAGGACACATTAGAAGCCAAGCGGAAGAAAAGAAGATCAAGATCTTTTGAGGTTAACGGTCAAGGGGTTGGTATTTTGATTATACAGAAGTGAATTAAAATTTGTTCTTTATTCTTGTCTTTCTGAGTGCACATTTGATGATTCACAAATTCCGGCTGAAATAAAATGCATCAATAATAATGTAAATAGATCAGTGTTTGGTACTAAAACATGCCCTTTAAATTGGTGATGTATTCATGACATTAAACATTGACAACCTAACCCTATTAGAGAATTGTGTTGAACAATCTGCAACAATAGCTCGGTTGTGTATTTTTCTGCATTGATCACTGATTATTTTTGAAAAGTTAGAGTTTTATTGGTGTTATAAACTGAATAAACTCTTTACAAGCAACATTTGAGAATCGTGATTTAATGCTCGGAACACAAACATAAAAAATTATACCGTGGGATGCATTTCCCTGAAAATAATGCCAGTTAAAATTTGTGATTGCATTTCAAATAGTAAAAAAACAGATTTTATGCACATTAATGCTTTTAAAATATCTCAAGTTCACCTCCATACCTAGCATATTCTGTGTGGTATAATATCAGAAACTTTACAACTGTGATTAGAACCCATAAATGTCATTGAATTTAGTCATTTCCTGTTCACTGCTGCCATAAAACCAATAATTTGATTTTAGCATAAGTTGAGATTGGAGTAAATATATTTGGCAGTACTGAGGACAGTAAATTAATGTAAATATTATCTTTCCAAAAGATTAAATCTCATTTGTCCTCTTTGCTGTTTTCTGTATTTTATGCCTGACTTTGATGCAATTTTGCAATTATCTTACTTTCTTATTATCTTCCCAGTTACCCCATCCTAAGAACATTTCATCCCGCTTCCAACCATTGGAGAGTATTTCCGATAATAGATTTAACGTCAATGGCCAATGTCAGTTACGGATACATAGAAATCCAACACACAGGCCTGGGAAAGTGAAATTTCCTATCAGTCATTATGCAGGTAAGTTTGGACGTTTATGGTAAAGTCATGACATAGCAGGAAGTATGTCTCACTGTTCCACAAGCTGTCAAAAACATGTAAAAACATTTAGACCACCAAGATGACCAATTTGCCTGACTAACTGCTATTCAGGATAAGAACAATTCACACCATGTTCCATTATTATCAGAATATAACTACTTATAGTCACATTCAAAACTTTGTCAGAGAAAAGATTCCTAATCTACTACCATATAATTTAAACTGTGTCTCTTTACAACCCCCAAAGCCTACATACTCATTCACAATTAAGACGGACAAAAGATGTTTTGACACTGGTATTCTGGTTGAAAAAAAGACAGGGAACAAAACTCTGAAGATCAACAATCCAGATTTCAAGGGTGGGTTAGGCTATGTCACACAGTTCCTCCTGAAATTTTAGCACTGATCACATACTGCTTTCTGTAAAGCAAAGCTATGGGACACAATCATTCTTCACTCGAATGATCCGATGGACCTAGGTGTTGTTAGAATTCTTTTATGTAAGCTTTTTTGGTTGTGCTGTCTTTTCTCTACAATCAGCTAAAGAGAAGGAAATGTTTTCTGCTCATAGACTCTGGATGTCTCTGGCTGCCTTTGTACTTGCAACCAATTGGGGATTATCATTAGATGGAATAACCTTAACTCAAGGACTTTAGTTGTTACCATGTCTCAAGGTATTTCACTGATACCTCAAAAACAACATTGTCCTGCATAGCTGTGCAAAATATAAACCACTTGATTTTTCCAGGTTGTAAAACTTTCTGAGGTATTTCAGTTATATAGCAGTCCTATTTCCATTTTAATTTATATTTCTAAATTTTAAAAATATATAAACCAAATTATTCTTCCTGTAGCTATCATGGTGTGGTAATATATTTATAATAAAACAAAAAACTGTGGATGCTGGAGATCTGAAACAAAACAGAGATTGCTTGTGAAATTCAACAGGTCTGGCAGCATCTGTGGGGAGTTAACATTTCCAGTGCAGTGACTCTTCATCAGGACTCAGATGGTAATATGTTAGTTCATGGTTACTTTATTTGTGTGAAAGTAGTAAGTTGTTTGTCGCTGTTGCTTTGTATAGGTGAAAGTGACCTTCAGGTGCTGGAGGTTGTCAGTACCCCACCCAGCATCATCTATCAGAGAAATGCCAATGGGAGAGGGCTGGCTGTACAGAAGAAGGTCAGAGGTGAGAACACAATTCTTTGTGGCATTAGTAAATTGAATGACCAATAAAAAATACATGGCAGAATATTCCCTTCCCTGGTGCATCATAAGCAATGCTGAGAAAGGAGAGAAATAATTATTTTAAAATTTACTCATGGGACATGGACATTGCTGGCTGGCCCAGCATTTATTGCCCCTTCCCAGCTGCCCTTGAACTGAGTAGCTTGCTGGGTTATTTCAGAGGGCAGTTGAGAATCAACTACATTGCTGTTGGTCGAGAGACACATGTGGGTCAGACCAGGTGAGATTGACAGATTTCCTTCCCTGAAGGACATTGAGGGGCCAGATAGGGTTTTCCAACAACCAGCGATAATTGCATGGTCATTGGCAGATTCTTAATTCTAGACTTTTATTTTAATTGAATTCAAATTTGAACCCACAGTCCCAGAACATTAGCTGAGTTTTTGGATTAATAGCCAATAGTGATAATACTACGAGGCCATAATTTCCGTTGAAAGAAAATTAAATAGATGGAGTGATTTAAAAAGTCAGTATGTCAATATTGAGAAAATGTTTTGTGATTTTCCCCTCACATCTTATATGGAGACTGATGCATCTCATTACTGACCACTGACTAATTTGTTGTGGACCAGGCCAGACCCCCTCAGAACATTTCAAGAAGGTAGCCCAGAAGCTAACTTTTCTGGTTGCTTTAAGCAGATGTAAACTGGATACAGAGGAACCTTGATTATCTGAATACCAATTATCCGAAAATTGGATTATCCGAAGGGGATCTCGAGGTCTCAATAGAAACATTACATCAAAGACATGTTTCCAACAGTGATCGCGTCTTTTGTTTACAATGATTAAACAAGCACTGTCTCCAAATTACTGATCTCCCACCCTCTCCCTCTCCCCACACTTTCCCTGGAGTTCTACAGAGGAGTGTACCCTAAGTCCCCTCCTTCCCCAGATAATCTGACCAACACTGTCCTGTACAGGGCAGAGGTGGAACCTGTCAAAAAGTTGCATTAAAAAGTTGTGTGTCTGGGTGTGTGTGTGTGTGTGTGTGTGTGTGTGTGTGTGTCTGGGTGTGTGTGTGTGTGTGTGTGTGTGTGTGTGCGCGAGCGCGCATGCTATTTGGAGACTTACCCCACAAAGGCAGCTGCAGCAGCAGCA
Organism: Chiloscyllium punctatum; assembly: GCF_047496795.1. Taxonomy (NCBI): domain Eukaryota; kingdom Metazoa; phylum Chordata; class Chondrichthyes; order Orectolobiformes; family Hemiscylliidae; genus Chiloscyllium; species Chiloscyllium punctatum. The sequence continues at coordinate 42,138,737 of NC_092777.1, read as the reverse complement.
GTCTTATTGTTGGTGTACAGCCCGGCTGCCCCGGAGAGGGGTCGGGGCTGGACGGGGTGGGGGTCGCATGGGGGCGGTGTTGGATGGTGTTGAGGGGTGGGGGGAGGTGTTGGATGGGGGTGGGCGGGGTGGTGTACAGGGTTGGGGGTGATGTTGGATGGGTGCGGGGTCTTGCGCGCTGTGTGCCGCTGCAGTCTCCTGAACAGGGAGCTGACTTTAAAAGCTCCGAGCCCCAGAGGAAAGGCATTTAATCGATTAACCGAATAATCAATTATCTGAACAAAATAGTGCCTGCCCATCTCGTTCGGATAATCAAGGTTCCCCTGTATTCCAGGAGTGATGCAGCTGGTCAAGCCACTCAGGTTTAAACAAAACAGAATTTGTTTGCAGACTACCAAATGAAACACAAACAACAGAAAACAGAATTTAGAATAACATTGATGTGAAAACCAGGCCGACACAATCTAACTTAACAAAGAGCTGTTCTGACTTCCTGCAATATCCCTAAACACACCCCTTGGGAAAAAGGTAAATTCAAACACAGGTTCTAATAGGAGAGATGTTCGAGAGCAAGTCAGCCAGAAAACCTCTGTTGAATCAGGGAACCTTTTCCCCAGCAGCTTTGTTTGACCAGCCACTTCAACCTAAGCCAAACTAGGAAAAACCCAAGGTGCGAGAACTGGCAACTCCCCTTTCATTGCACAACTGTTTTAAAAAAAACCTGAAAGGCCTCCTCTGATTGTTGACTCAGACAGTATCTGTGAGCCATAATCAAAGTGGCCTACTCCAGACAAATCGGAACCTCTATCTTTTACAACCCCTTTTGACAAAAAAATCAAGGACAACATAACCTTGTTAAAGGAATAGCATTGTCACAACTTTCAACGTATTTTCATTTCATTAAAGCTTCAACTTGTCTTATTTATGTGTCACTTCCAATTCTTTTCTTCTTCCCTGAAAAAAAGCACAAATTCTTGAAATGTACATCAGAGCAGGCTGCAGCTCACCAAACTATTATCTCCATTCTCATTCAACTGCTTCTTCATAACGTCGTCCCTGCAAGCTCCAAGGCCACCACCTTCTAAAACCCTTCATCTACGCAAGTAAGCATCAGCAAACCACCCACCTCACCACAGCCACATCATCATGATGCCTGCTCTGGGTCCAAATCATACACATCAGCTCTTAGTACTTTCTTTTTGGAGCTCAGAAATACCTGGGCATGCTTCTGCCAACTTTTTTATTATTCACTTGTGGAAATTGGACATCACTGGCTGGCCAGCATTTTTACTGTTCGTCCCTGGTAGCCCTTGAGAAGGAGGTGGTGAGCTGCCTTCTTGAACAGCTGCACTCCACCTGCTGTGGGTTGACCCACAATACTATTAGATTAGGTTGGGATATCCGGTCGGCATGGACGGGTTGGACTGAAGGGTCTGTTTCCGTGCTGTTCATTTCTGTGACTCTATGACTCTATTTTGACCCAGCAACAGTGAAGGAATTATGATATATATCCAAGTCAGCTTACTGCATTTGGGAGCAGTCAAGAAGTGGAAATGTTGCTGAATAGCACTGTGTAACATCATGTCACACCTGCAGCATGTACCAGCAGTTTATGCAGCAAATATATTACACATGTTACAAGCAGATGGTCATAAGTGAAAGTCAAAGAGGAGCAGTCATGGAATTCTTACAGTGCGGAGAAGGCTATTCAGTTTGCACTTATTGGTGATTTAGGAGTAGGAGAGGTGGTAAGGGTCCCTATTGAGCAGGAAACACTGAGGGCAGGAAGACTTTGCAGATGAGGATGAATGTGAAGTAGTAGAGAGAAGATGTTGGTATTCACATTTGCAGACTGCAAATCAATGGCCATCAGCCTGTACTGCTGGGCACCCACTTCGTCAGGCTGATTTGGTTTGATAAGTAGCTTTCTATGACATTCTGCAGGAAAAGGATTGTCCTCCATTCCCCAAACCCCCTAAGTCAATGTCTGCAAAGTGGGAAGCGAGTTTTCTTTTCCTGTGGCCCATGTCCTTAGTGATAATAGTCGAACAGCACAGTATGAGGACCAATCCCTGGTTTGCAGTGTCAAAGCAGTGAACAACTGGGCCTTAAATATGGGGTGAATGATGGATGGTCCCAGATGTGATGAACACTTCCACTTCTGGGGCTGCACATTTCACTGAGAAAGGGTCCTTAGACCCCAGTTAGACAGATTAATTCGGTGAGGAGTGAAACATTGTGTGAGAAAAATCACTCAAGCTATGGCACACCGTCATAGTTACAGAACCAGAGTTACAGAACTCATTAAATCAAATGTGTGTAGGTAGAACAATGATTTTGCAATAGCAGTGGGTCACACAGCAAGGGATTAAAGACGGTAAAAATTATGTTGAATATTGCATTTATGTTACAGAGAAACATTAAGTAAGTTCTGCTTGTTTTGATTGAAAGAAGGAACTTTCATGTGTTTTGGCTGAAGCTTTTAGTTTGGAAAAGTAAGTAACCAAAATAGATTTGAAGGAATCAGTCATCCTGTTGAAGCATTCAAACCATCTGGAATACAAATTAAACATTAAAATGTTGGGATCAAAAAGGCAAATTAATAGAAGTTTCTCTTCCTAGTCAGAATGGGTTGAAGTAAGTGTGTTAAAGTGAACAATATACATGGATTCCAGAGACAAATTACCAGGATTCTGAGGAACAAGGGATAGATATGACAAAAGAGTATGTGCACTTGGTCTCTAAATGGCGAAGTTTGTGAACATTAAAAACCTTCACCTAAAAAGATAATTATCTAAGTATGACACACTTATCTAAGGTAATACTTCATAACAGAGTAGACTACTGATGTCCCAATTTAATAATTACAAATGTAATCCTGGAGTCTGACTCCTGCTCATCAAAATTAAATCAAGATTAAGCATGTTTGTCTCCGTGTAACCACAGTGGCTGATGGAATTTCACACAAGCTGCATTGCCAGTAAAACAATTGCACTTGGAAAGAACCATTCACGTTCTCAGGCTCTTCCAAAATACTTCACAGCTAATTATTTATTAATAAAAAGCAGACGCTGCAAAAGCTCAACAGGTCTGGCAGCATCTGTTCAGAGAAATCAAAGTTAAAATTTCTGGCCTAGTGACTCTTCCTCAGAACTGAGCTTTTTAGGCAATTTCTGCTTTTGTTTCTGATGCACAGTCATAGAGTCATAGAGATGTACAGCATGGAAACAGACCTTTCGGTCCAACCCGTCCATGCCGACCAGATATCCCAACCCAATCTAGTCCCATCTGCCAGCACCCGACCCATAGCCCTCCAAACCCTTCCTATTCATATACCCATCCAAATGCCTCTTAAATGTTGCAAATGTACCAGCCTCCACCACATCCTCTGGCAGCCCATTCCATACATGTAACACCCTCTGCGTGAAAACGTTGCCGCTTAGGTCTCTTTTATATCTTTCCCCTCTCACCCTAAACCTATGCCCTCTAGTTCTGGACTCCCCGACCCCAGGGAAAAGACATTGTCTATTTATCCTATCTATGTCCTTGTAATTTTATAAACCTCTATAAGGTCACCCCTCAGCCTCCGACGCTGCAGGGAAAACAGCCCCAGCCTGTTCAGCCTCTCCCTACAGCTCAAATCCTCCAACCCTGGCAACATCCTTGTAGATCTTTTCTGAACCCTTTCAAGTTTCACAATATCTTTCCAACAGGAAGGGGTTCAGAATTGCACGCAGTATTCCAACAGTGGTCTAACCAATGTCCTGTACAACCACAACGTGACCTCCCAACTCCTGTACTCAATTCTCTGACCAATAAAGGAAAGCATACCAAACGCCTTCTTCACTATCCTATCTACCTGCAACTCCACTTTCAAGGAGCTATGAACCTGCCCTCCAAGGTCTCTTTGTTCAGCAACACTCCCTAGGACCTTACCATTAAGTGTATAAATCCTGCTAAGATTTGCTTTCCCAAAATGCAGCACCTCACATTTATCTGAATTAATCTCCATCTGCCACTTCTCAGCCCATTGTCCCATCTGGTCCAGATCCTGTTGTAATCTGAGGTAACCCTCTTCGCTGTCCACTACACCTCCAATTTTGGTGTTATCTGCAAACTTACTAACTGTACCTCTTATGCTTGTATCCAAATCATTTATGTAAATGTCAAAATGTAGAGGGCCCAGCACTGATCCTTGTGGCACTCCACTGGTCACAGGCCTCCAGTCCGAAAAACAACCCTCCACCACCACCCTCTGTCTTCTACCTTTGAGCCAGTTCTGTATCCAAATGGCTAGTTCTCCCTGTACTCCATGAGATCTAACCTTGCGAATCGGTCTCCCATGGGGAGCCTTGTCGAACACCTTACTGAAGTCCATATAGATTACATCTACTGCTCTGCCCTCATCAATCTTCTTTGTTACTTCTTCAAAAAACTCAATCAAGTTTGTGAGACATGATTTCCCATGCACAAAGCTATGTTGGCTATCCCAAATCAGTCCTTGCCTTTCCAAATACATGTACATCCTGTCCCTCAGGATTCCCTCCAGCAACCTACCCACCACCGAGGTTAGGCTCACCAGTCTAAAGTTCCCTGGCTTGTCTTTACCACCCTTCTTAAACAGTGGCACCACATTTGCCAACCTCCAGTCTTCCGGCACCTCACCTGTGACTATCGATGATACAAATATCTCAACAAGAGGCCCAGCAATCACTTCTGTAGCTTCCCACAGAGTTCTCGGATACACCTGATCAGGACCTGGAGATTTATCCACCTTTAACCATTTCAAGGCATCCAGCACTTCCTCCTCTGTAACCTGGACATTTTGCAAGACGTCACCATCTATTTCCCTACAGTCTATATCTTCCGTATCCTTTTCCACAGTAAATACTGATACAAAATATTCATTTAGTATCTCCCCCATTTTCTGTGGTTCCACACAAAGGCCGCCTTGCTGATCTTTGCGGGGCCCTATTCTCTCCCTAGTTACACTTTTGTCCTTAATATATTTGTAAAAACCCTTTGGATTCTCCTTAATTCTATTTGCCAAAGCTATCTCATGACCCCGTTTTGCCCTCCTGATTTCCCTCTTAAGTATACTCATACTTTCTTTATACTCTTCTAAGTATTCACTCAATCTATCCTGTCTATACCTGACATATGCTTCCTTCTTTTTCTTAACCAAACCCTCAATTTCTTTAGTCATCCAGCATTCCCTATACCTATCAGCCTTCCCTTTCACCCTGAAAGGAATATACTTTCTCTGGATTCTTGTTATCTCATTTCTGAAAGCTTCACAGCATCTGCAGTTCTTTCAGTCATTATTTGTTAAATTGCACTCACAGTTAAAAAGGCAAACATAGCAGCCAATAATTGCCACACTAGCAATGAGTTAATGTGATTGGTGGTTGTGCTTGAGAGATGGATGTTGATCAGGATACCAGCAGAATCTCCTCCTTGTCTTCAAATATTGCAGTGCGATCTGAACAGGCAGAGAGGATCTTTAAGTTAACTTCTCATTGAAAGGTACCATCTGTAAACTCATGGCATTCTCTCACTATTGCATTGGACAGGGTAAAAACAATGACTGCAGATGCTGGAAATCAAATTCTGGATTAGTGGTGCTGGAAGAGCACAGCAGTGCAGGCAGCATCTGAGGAGCAGTAAAATCGACGTTTCGGGCAAAAGCCCTTCATCAGGGCTTTGGACAGTCAACTTGTATTAAGTTCTCAAGGCCCGCGATTGAATTAGAGTCTACAATCTTCTGATCTAGAAATAAGAGTTCTATAACCGATAAAAGTTGACAATTTTTTTAAAAATCTAAAGCTTGAATTGTGTTCTCTTCCTGGTGTTGAGAGGGTGTGTGCTGGTCAGGCAGATGGAATTGTAATATAGTTTAAAATTATTTATAATTCAAATAAATACTGATAGACCTTTTTTTAATCACAGGTCCGACAATTGCAGCATCAGATGTGGCTAGCTCAACATCTATGTTAAATCAACCTGGAAACTTCAAGAAGCCTCTGAACCGTAATCCTCAGCCACACTTTAACTATAGACTGACAAATGGAAAGAATGATGTCAGAGCTAGAAAACATTAAATCAGTGACAGATAGAACTTTGTCATGTTGCTTGTATGAAATAAAGAACACGGGATATATTTGACTTGTCTGGAGCAATGGGACATACATACAGTAAATCCTTGGTATCCAAGAAATCACGAATTGCAAATTCACCTATCCGCGCCAAAAATATCAACAAAATTCAGCATCCGCAGGCTTTTAATCTATTTTAACTGACTTTTAACTGAGCTCCACACTCACAGATTTCATCATTTATAGTGGTTCTCAGGAACAGAACCCTCGCGGATATGGAGGAATGAGTGTATATGAGTGTATATGAGATTGCATATTTTCTGTTACTGTGTCTTTTGATTATCTAAATCAGTGAATTGACTTTTGTCTTGATAAATGTATACTAGGGACATGAACTGTTCTGTGTTTTGTTTTCATTTAAAATGGGTAAACGAATCCCAACCTTTGCCTTCATTCTAATTTTCTAATGAGAAAAAGATCCTGCTGCCAATTGCTATAATTTGTGGACTCGATGATTTCTTCATGAACATTCATGTAACATTGTCCACAATTTTGGATTGCACACTTAACCTAAGGAATCAAAACACAAAAGTATTCTTTATTCTTTGAAATAAACAATGTAGTCAAGATATGTATTGATGTTACAAAATTTAATGTACAGAAGTGAACCAAATGTTTCAATTTTTTTACCAAACCCTGTGAATTTATGAATTTTTTTTTAAGAAAAGCAACTACAAAATTGATGCCTCCTCCTTGTTCCATCTAGGTAGAGAACAAGCACTCAGATCAGATAGCAAGTAGAATAGTTATTGAGTTTTCAACCAAAATGTAAATAAATAAATTTAGACAGAATATCCTGGGAATACTCAGCAGATCAGGCAGCATTTGTGGAGGGAGAACCAGCGATAATGTATCAAGTTGATGACTTTACATGCTTTGATGAAAGGCCATCAACCTGAAAGGTTTTAATTTGTTTCGTCCAATGTTCATGAGATGTGAACATTGCTGGCTAGGTCAGTGTTTATTGCCCATCCACCAC